>NW_006399913.1:1367229-1378318 GCF_000299155.1 Elephantulus edwardii | reverse complement strand
ATACCATGGACTGCTAGGAGTACAAACAGGTTTGTCCTGGAGAGGATGAAGCCGTGCTCCTTTGAGTCAAGGATTCTGAAGCCTCGTCTGACATAATTTGGGCACATTGCAAGGAGGAACTGGTCCTTGGAGAGGGACACCATGCTCAGGAGAGTGGAGAGACGGCACATGAGAGGAAGAACCTCGATGAGATGGATTGATTCTGTGAGTGGAGTGGTGGGATTGAGTGTGTTTGAGACGGTTAGTTTGGCATAGGATAGAACGGCATTTAGGGCTCTTGTACATAGGGTCACTATGAGTTCCAAGTGACTGGATGGCACATAACAACACCAACAACATCAGCATTTGCAGAGGGATGAAGGTTAAGAATGGAAGGGTCAAGGTAAAGGTCAAAATGAAGAGTGGTTACAATGTTGTTGTTGTATATTAGTGTATAATACTGTAGAGTGCAAATTAACCCACAGCTGACCCTCCTTCAGTTTTCAGAGGCAGAAATCACCTGGGAGGTGACTTTTTCTTTTTTTCCTGCAAAACAATTGGTGGATTCAAACTGCATGCCTTCAGATTTACAGCACATTTTCTTATTGCTAGGCCACTAGAGATCTCTGTTATAATATGAGGATTATAATTAATGTCATATAATAAATATGTATGTGCAGTTGAATATAAAATTTATTCACTTTATAAAGTTTAACTCAAATCACAATAAAAGTTAAATCCTTACCTATTTAGTGTAACATTCAAAACACCTTGCAAATCTGGCTTTCACCTATCATTTTAACCTTCTTTTTGGTACAGTAACCCTTTGGAGCTATGCACTTTAGATTTGTTAGTTATTCCAAAAGTACCTGATGGACTGCTTCGGTTCTTCACATCATTCCTTTTAAGAAACATGACCTTTCCCCCACATTGAATTCTGAAATTCTACCCAGTATTTATGATACAGTTTCTCACATTTAATTTGGAAGGCAACCTCCCTTTTGTCAGAGTATCTGTCTTAGTCCCCCCCCTTCTTTTAATCAAGGCAACACATTTTATATAATACTGTTTATCCAGACCATGACATTTTTCCTCATTTGAACTATAAAATTTCTGACAGTCAAGAGCATCCAGCTTTTATTTTCATTTTGTCCCATTGATAATAATTTACACATTTAGTTGGATTTTGACAAATATATGCTAAATGATTATAGTATGGATGATTATAGTATCTTGCAAACATGAACTAGCCATTTTCAGGAACAAATACCTTTTAAAGGCTTAAGTTCTGAAAAGCTACACACAAATGTTATTCATCAGTTTCTTCAGCTGGTCTAAGGACTAAGGTTATTGTGATTGGACTTGAGACAGCAAGAGGAATGAGAACCGAACAAATGAAAGCACAACTTTTGACTTTAGAATCTCACAATACAAAATGTAAAGCAAGTTATCCAAGAACTTAAGAACATACAATCCAACATTTGACTTTCAAACAAAATTAAGGAAACCAGACTTTGGCCTTTTTCCTGTTACCTTTATCTGGCCTTTTTCACATGGCTCACTGCACACAGATCTGATGATGGTACTTTTCTTGGACCACACTTCATCATCATCCATTTTTAATTCTCCATTGTCCCAGCTTCCAACATTGATGTAATCAAAATAATCCTTTCCCATTTCCTTGAAATTCATTATTTCATACCTTTAGGAACAAGAATATAGTAAATATTCAGCTGAGAATATAAATGCTCAGTTATCGGTAAGCAATATATTTATTCCCCAAAATTTATTTATTATCATATTAGGGACACTTGATTTTTCCTTGATACTTAAAGTAGCAAGGAACCTGTCTGTTTCATCTCAGAGATAGCTTTTTACTTCCAAGTTAATACTTGACATAGAAAATTATCCCATGAGAAAATGACTTGAGCAAATTTAAAGATAGTTTTTAAATAACTTCAAGAAGCTTAAACAAGTGCTAATTTTAGCCTTCTAAAAAGATTGAAAGCTTTGTCTTCATTACTAACATGACAAAATTGTCTTTTGTTAACCTAGTGAGAATTGTAAATATTAATTCTGATTCAGTTTTAGAGAATTTGAGGTAATCTGGATCAGGCAGAGCCAAAACCGGTTGGGAGGCACAGAGGGGAGACTGCAGGACACGCCACCACCACCACCACCGGGGAGTCTGGAAGCTGCACAGGCAGAAGTCCAGGCCAGGCGATAGAGAAGCCAATCCCGGCTTCTCACATGTCTATAGGTACAAAGGCCCAAGGCGGAGCCAAAATCAGTAGGGCCCTCGGGCCAAGAAGAAAAATACAATCTATACAGGAGTTCTACAGGACACATCACCTACCTTTCTGAGACAGTACAACTAAATTTAAGAGACACTGGCCACAGCATAAAACAATTTCAGCAGTTGACGTGTTTGGAATCACAGAAGCCAAGAAAGCTTCAGATACAAGCTGTCAGATCATGGGTCGGACAATGGAAGATAAATTCTGAAGGGATTCAATAGAAGTGAATGGGTATCCTGGTGGAGGGTGGAGCGGGAAATAAGCGGGTCGAGTCACTGGGCTATGGGCAGGAACACTCCACAATGAGGGATTTATCTTTCACTACTCCACACATTGCTTGTCTGTCAGATACTCCTCTAAATATAAACATGCAGACTAAGACAGACTAGGAAGAAGGATTGGCCATCCACTTCTGAAGTAGCAAGCCTCTGAAAACCCTATGTACAGTGACTGGGGTAATCGGGATTGGGTGTGTCAGAGGTGATGCGATTGGCACAGGATAGAGCAGGGTTTAGGGCTGTTGTACAAAGGGTCGCTATGAGTCACAAAATGACTCAACGGCACATAACAACAACATATAAGACTTAATGTGTACATTCATTGTATAAACCCAATTTCAGGAGTGATAGTTAAAATAAATTTGAATATAGATGGATTTTAAGTATCTCTGCAATGTGAACATGCTGGAAGAGAGTAGGACTTTGTGAATTTTTAGTCTTTTTTAAACTATCATTAATTTCTTTTACTGTGATTGTGTTGTTGTTAAATGCCATCGAGTCATAGGCGACTCATAGCAACCCTATGAACGCAAGTGCTCGACACTTGCATGTGCGTGCGACTTTCATCCTCTCTCCAGGTTCATAGGGTTTATTTATGGAAGTGGATGCCACTCCTGCTTCCAAGCTCGTTTAACCCGTGGAGAGCCACCAAACACTGTCCACCATGGATAGCCATAACGCATTGACACATGAGTATCACAGTTTTACTGTGGTAAAAATGTATAAAACAAAATAATAATCATTATAGCCTTTGTTATATATACACTAGAGTGACATGAATGACCTTTACCATACTGTACCATGCTCATTAATATCATCAGTTCCTATATTTTGCATCGGTCTTAATAGAAACTTCATGTCCTCTATGCAGTGTTTTCCCTTTCCTCTTCACCTTAAGCCTCTCAGTTGTTATTAGTTCATCTAGTCAGGGTCCCCAAGTATGCAGAGAAGAACTGCTTCAAGGGGTTTTCATGGCTGGACCTCTTAGTTTTCTCTCTCACCCTTGGTAACCACTAATAAACTTCGGTCTATATATTTTTGTTTTATCGAAGTATTTCATACAAGTAAAGATGATAATTATTCCTTTGTTTCTGACTTATTTAATGGAGTTCAATGTTTTCAGATTTCATCCATACTGTTTCATATCTCAGAATTTGAGTGTGTGTGTGTTGGGGAGGGGAAGTGTTAATTATTATAGGGACTATCCTGTGTTTATCTTTTCATCTGTAGCTAGACATTCAGGTTATTTTCACCTTTTGGACAATGTGAAAGTATTGCAATGAACACTGGTGTACAAATATCTTCTGTGCTCCTGTTTTCAATTCTTTTGGATATATTCTCAGGAGTGGGTTTGCTGGATCTTAGCAGCTTTGGTGGTATAATGTCTTACGTGTTGAAAGATGAGCCATCTCCTCCTATAAAGAATTACAACCTCAGGGAGCTTAAGGAGTAACTCTAAGCTGAATTAACTTGACTGCAGTGGATAGCAATAATATATTTAATGTTGGGGATTTCTCAAAATTATCAATAGCAAGTGTATGTGATTTTATGATTCTACCACTAGAAAATGACAATCCATTTTGTCCACATCCCTGCCAATTCCTTTTACCTCTACCTGTCCCTCCACCCCCTCAGTGTTTCAGATTATCACGCTTCATGTGTATCAGAACATAACTAGAGTCTGTTTGGTTTTCACTGGCTGATTTTTCAGAAGATCACCAGGTTTTTGTTGTGAGGCACCACTGAGAGACTCATATCGTCAGTCTTTCAGCTAGAAATTCAGCACCTTAAAAATGTGTACCTCCTGGGAATTCTATGGATCTCCTGTTGTGTTTACTTAATACAGTTGTTTTAAGAACTGAAGAAAATACATAGAAGAGTCTGGGAAATTCAACATTATTTATAATATTATTATTTCCATTATGTTTTTGTTATACACCTTTGAGTTGAAATTGACTCATAGCTGATGCTCTCGTGGATTTTTAAAGCCTGTACATAGCATGAGAGGAGATTGCCCATCCTTCTTGCATAGAACAGCTGGTGGATTTGAACGCTGTGCCTTAGAGTGGGCAGCTCAACTTCTTGGCACTAGAGCTTCTTATATATCCTAGTAGCATCCACATGGTTTCTCATTATAGCTTTTATTTGCATTTTTTTCAAGACTAATTTTCTTGAACATCAAGAAGTATTGTTGGTTATGTGTGTATCTTTGGTGAAGTATCTCTTCTGGTGCTTATTTATTATTATTTTGTTGTTGTTGTTGTTGTTGTAAGGTTTATTTTCTGTACATATTGAACTTTTATTGATATATAATGAGGTCTGGTGTTATAATGGTCAAGGATTGAACAACCCATCTGCTCCATAGCAAGAAGAACTAATGTTCTGTAAAGATTAGGACTGAGGAAACTCTATAGGGCAGTTTTTCCTCTGTAGTATGTGCTGCTATGAGTGAAAAACAAACAAAAAACCAACAAAAACCCACTCCCTCCCTCAATTTGTCAGCACCTATCATCATCTGACATATGGTTCCCAATTTTTTTTCTCCTGATTTGTAGGTCATCTCTTCACTTTATTGATAATGTCCATTTATGAATACATATTTTTAATTTTAATGAAGCCCATATGATCTATGTGTCCTTATTTTGGTATCTTATCTAAGAATCTATCATCAAAATCTAGATTCTGAAACATTACTCCTGTTTCTTCTAGTTTGAATTCTTGTATGTAGACTTATAAATTAAGGTCATATATTAATATCATTGATTCATTTTATCTTACATTTATGATGTGGTACAACATGTAGAAATCCAATTGTCCCTGCACATTTTTTAAAGAAAATACTCTTTCTCCATTGTATGGACCCTTGTTGAAAATCAATTAGCCATAGTTGTACGGGTTGCTTTCTGGATTCTCAATTCTGTTCTTGGGATAAGTCACATTTTATGGTGGACTATGAAAATTTTCATACATCATGCTTGGGGTGGCAGAGGGACAACACAAGAGAGGAAGATCCTGGATGAGATGGATTGACTCAGTGACTGGAGTAATTTGAGTGGCTGTGTCCAACACAATGAGGTCGGCTCAGGATAGAGAATGGTTTAGAGCTGTTGTACAGAGAGAGGGTCGTGATGAGTCACAAGTGACTCGATGGTACATAACAATGTGAATATTTTCAGATGTCTCTGTTTTCATAATATTTTGTTAAGAATTTAAAAATACATATTAATAAGAAAAAAATGGTATTTCCTTGTTTTCACCCCCTTTCTCCAATTAGAAAGATGTTTCTAGAGATGCATTTCTGAAGAATAATTTTTCAATCAGAACATTGGATGAGCACACTTGTGCTAAATTTTATAGGTATATCGTGGACATCCAATTAGTTTTCATAGTATTATACATATTTTGTCCTCCATACTGACTCACAGCAAACTTTTGAATGATAGGATCCTGAATCCTGTTATATCCTGCACCATCTTTACTGTCTATGCTATGTTCAAGGCCATCATTAAGATTATTGTGTCAATCCATCTTGTTGAAGGTATTCATATCTTTCACTGACTCTCTACCATTACCAGCATGAAGTCTTTTTCCAAGGACTAATGCCTCCTGTATGTGAGATGAAGTTTCCCTGTCCTTGCCCTGAGGAGCAACCCTCAGTTTCAGTTGGTTTCAAGATAGATTTGCTAATTCTTTTGCCAGCCAATAGCATACTTGATACTGTTTTCCCACTCCACAATTCAAAGGTATCAATTCTTCTTTGTTCTTCCTCATGCATTATCCAATTTTCAGAAGCATAGAAAACAATTGAAAATGACAGGCTTAGATCAGGTACACTTTAGTCTTGAAACTAATAGCCTTGTTCCTTAGTACTTTAGAGAGAGCTTTCACAGGGTTTTCTAACTCAACACCTCTTTTTACTTCTTACCTCTTTCTGGCATGAATGTTTATTGTAGATTCAACTAAAATTAAATTATTGACAATGTAGATCTTATCTCCATCTATTATGATATTGTCTTTTGGTCCAGTGGCAAAGAATTTTGTTTTCTTGATGTTGAGATGTAATTCATATTGAAGGTTGTAGTCTTATATCTTCTTCAGTAAACACTCTAAGTCTTTGTGTTATCTCCTTAACACAGATTGTTGATGAGTCTTCTTCCAATCTTGATATTACATTCTTCTCCACATATTTTCAAATGATTTGCTCCTCAGCATACAGATAGATTAGGATAAAGCCTTAACACATGACATTCCTGATTTTAAACCACGAACTGTGCCTTATTTGTTTGGACAATTGCTTCTTGGGTTCCAAATGAGCACAATTATTAAGTGTTATGATACTCCTAATTTCTCAATGTTAGCTATAATTTATTATTATATACACAGTCAAATGCCTTTACATAATCAATAAAGTGCAAGTAAATATTTAATGGTATTCTGTACTGCCAACCATGATTGATCTGATATGAGCAATGATATCTCTTGTTTTATGGCCTCTTCTGAATTCAGCTTGAATTTTTGGCAGTTCCTCTTGATGTACTGTTCCAGTAGATTTTGAGTAATCTTCAACAGGATTTTCCTTACATGGGATAATGTTATTAAAAAATCTCCATAGTCTGTTGTAACACCTTGTTTTGGAACTGGAACAAGTATAGACCTTTTCTAGTCTGTTGAACAGGTACTGTAGGATTATAATCCAGGTTAATAACATTGTCAGGACAGCTTCTGAAATGTGCATGCAGGCATTTTAGCCTTGAGCTTCATGCCTTAGACTAGTATTACTAAATTCGCAGTCCTGCCAATATTGGCTCTTTTCTTCCACCTCCAAAATTTTACAGAACTCTTGGGCAAAGTCTCTTAGATTAGCTCTGGTAATATCCAGCACAAGGAGGGAGAAGAGTGGAGAGTAGCAGTCAGCTCATTTTCATGTCAGATCTCTTCTAGTACTCTATTCGCTTATGGCTGCTGTTGCCACTATTGGTTGCCATCAAGTTGAGCACGACTCATAGTGACCCTATGAATGAAAGACTTAAAGCCTTTCTGTAACTATCATCTTTTATAAAAATTCATAGACTTTCCAGAGGCATGTGGTTTAGAAAGTGGATGCCACTCCTCCTTCCAAACCTGTCCTAAACTAGGAGTTCCAACAAACACTATCCACCGTGGGTAACTGTTATGACATTTGACACTGGGATGGCATAAGGTTCAGCATCACAGCTGTTGCCATAGGCAGCAAGAAAACAAAAATCCTCACCACCGAGCCAACTGGCAATATCCTGATTGATGGAGAAAAGATAAAATTGTCTGTTGTTTGTCTTACTAGGATGCACAATCAACACCCTTGGTAACAGCAGGAGTTGTGTAGCTTTGAAAACATCTGCTGTTAGGGATCTCTCCAAAGTACTAAAGGACAAGGATGTCAATTTAAAGACTAAAGTGCATCTGATCAAAGCCATGGTCTATTCAATTACTTCCGATATGTCTATAAGTTGTACAATGATTAAGGATGACAGAAGAAGAATTGATACCTTTAAATTGTAGTGTTTGAGAAGAGTACTGAATATCATGGACTTCCAAAAGCACAAACAAATCTATCTTGGAAAAAGTGCAACCAGAGGGCTTCTTAGAAGCAAGGATAGTGAAACCTCATCTCACATATTTTCACATGTTGTTAGGAGGGACCAGTCTTGGGGATGGACATCATGTGTAGAAAGGTAGAAGGTCCTCAGCAGAATTGATTGACACATAACTGTTAACAGTGGGCAAAATTATATTGGAGATGGTAAGAATGACACAAGATAGTGCAAGGTTCTGACCTGTCATTCATAGAATCATTATGAGTCTCAGTAAGCTTGATAAGATATAAAAACACGAGTAATAATTTTGAGTAACTCTCTAAATTCCACTTTAAGACAAAAGTACCATACCAGTCTGTCAGACACAAAATTGAATCCAAATCTTTTTACTTTATCCTAATTATACCATGGCTACTAAATGTGCAGTGAATTGAGACATTAACACATAGAGCATTGACATATAAAGAACGTATGTTATGCCACTGTTTTTTCAGATATGGCATCTGAGTCTTAGATGAGTCTTTGATCATTTTTGGTGTTCCTGTGTTAGGCTATGTCTTTTTGTTCTGTTATTGATTTATCCCTAGCCCCAAAGTATTTATCAACCTTCTTGCTACTAGTTATCAAATTTGATCATATCTAGTCCAAATTACAATAGAACTATGACATAGAAAACTTTAATGAGTATGACAATTCACGTAATAAGCAAGTGGCAGAGCCAGTACCTAAATCCAGTCTAGATTTCAAATCCAAAATTTGCTTTAGATCTGCTCAATAGAGCTAAGAAATCAATGCTGTTGTTTAATAATTGAAAAAAAATGAAGCATTCTGCCTACATTTTAAGGCTTTTTTATATTTGTTCTGTGGTATCTTTTATTTTATATAGATTAAGTGGTCAAAAGTAGAGAGATATATTTTTAAAAGTAAAAAAAATGACCTATTTTACAGGAGAACTATTCAAAGAAAAGTTAAATTTTAATTTTGGTTCAAGGCAGTAAACCTGACTACATGGATCTGTGCTGAATCTTCCCTTTGGAATTAGCCTCTAGATCGTTGACAGTTACTACTTGACTATAGACAAAGGAAAAAAGAAATCTTATCATTAATTACTTCAGCTGGGGAAATATGACTGCTTTTAAAATCTTTGTCAGTGGTAAAAACACTCAAACGATGAAAATAATTATTCACAAGAAAAGACTTGTGAATACAGATTCATTTGTTTTAGGATGGAGGATATAAGTTTATTCTCAGCCAAAAGATGAAGAAGTTAAAAAAAATCCTTTCTTAAAATTCTGGTGAAAATTAAATGCATATTATAGCAGCTATTGGCAATGTTTTTACCTATGTATACTGTTTTTATTTCCCTAAATTGCTGCTGTTATTGATTGACTTCTAGTTAAGTACGACTCATAGTGACCCTATGAACAAAAGGCCCGAAGCTCCTCTACAACTATCAACCTTTATCACAGTTCATAGAGTTTCTGGAGGCATGTTATTTAGAAAGTGGATGTCGCTTCTGCTTTCAAACCTGTCATAGTATGTTATGTGCCATTTAGTCACCTGCGATATATAGCGACCCTATGTATAACAGCTCTGAACCCTTCCCTGTCCTGAGCCAATCTCACTAATTCTGACACACCAACCCTCATTGCCCCAGTTACTGTATGAATCTATCTCATGTGGGTTCTCTCTCTCCTGCATGGTTTGTCCACTCTTCCAAGCATGATGTTCTTCTCCAATGAACAATCTCTCCTGGCCACATTTCCAAAGTAAGTAAGGCGGAACTTCAAAATCCTAGCCTCCAAGAAGATACTTGGGTTCACCCTCTCCAAGACAAACCTACTTGTTTTCTTGGCAGTCCATGGTAAGTTCAAGACTGTGCTCCAGCACCACAACTCGAAGGCATCTATTGTTCTGTCATCCTTAGTCATTGCCCAAGTGTTTGAAGTATAAAAAGTAAATGAGAATACCATGGCCTGGATTAGGCACACCTTTGTATCTAGACTGACACTGTTGCTCTTCAGGACTCAGGAGAGGTCCCAATGCAGTTTGTCTTTTGATTTCCTGACTGCTGGTGTTAAGAGTGTTGATTGTGGATCTGAGCAAGCTGTAGTAGTTAAGCTCAATCTCTTATCCATCTTACAAGGTGCTGCCAATTGACCCAGTGGTGAGAATCTTTGTCTTCTTGATGCTGAGCTTCAATCTATATTGAAGACTACAGTCCTTGATCTTTTGTAGCAAGTGCTTCAGGTCTTTTTCAGTTTCAACAAACAAGGTTGCATCATCTGCATATTTTAGGTTGTTAATGGGTCTTTGTCCAATCTTGATGCAACACTCCTCCTCAGAAAGCCCTGCTTCCTAAATGATCTGATCTGCATATATATTGAAAAGGTACAGGGACAGGATACATCCCTGACACACGCCTTTCCTGATTTTTGAACCATGCAGTGTTTCCTTGCTCTGTTCTTGTTATCTACACAAATACCTTTACACAGTCATTGAAAAACAGACATTCATCTGGTACTTTCTGCTTTCTGCCAAGATCCAGCTGACATTGGCAATAATGTCCCTAGTGCCATGACCTCTTCTAAATCCAGCTTGCATTTCTGGTAGTTCTCTGTCAATGTACAGTTAAAGTCTTTTCTGGATAATCTTCAGCAGGATTTTGCTAATGTGTAATACTAGTGATATTGATCAATAATTTCCACACTCTGTCAGGTCACCTTTTTTTTAATGGAATAAATATGGATCTCTTCTAGTCAGTTGTCCAAGTAGTTGTCCTCCAGATTTCTTGGCACAGCTTGGTGAGCACATGCAAGGCAGCATCTATTTGCTGAAATACGTCACTTGGTGTTCCTTCAATTGCTGGGGCTTTATTTTTTGCCAAGTCCTTCAGAGCAGCCTGTACTTCCTCCTTCATCACATTGCCTCTTGCTCATATGTTGTTTCTTGAAATAAGGCC
>NW_006399913.1:1297312-1365739 GCF_000299155.1 Elephantulus edwardii | reverse complement strand
TCTGTATACTCCCTCTATCTGTTTTTAATGCTATTTGAATCATTCAGTATTCTGCCCATAGCATCCTTAAGCACTGCAACTCATGGCTTGAATTTATTAATTTCTTTCAGCTTAAGGAGTGAGATTGGCCCTTTTGATTTTCTGATTCCACCTCCTTGCACATTTCATTATTATATTTTGCCTCGTCTTCCCAAGCAGTCCTTTGAAATCTTCAGTTCCTTCACATCTTGATTTCTTCCCTTTGCTTTCGCTTCTTGGCACTCCAGTGCAATATTCAAAGTCTCTTCTGACATCCATTTTGGTCTTTTCTTCTTCCTTCTTAGTAATGACTTTTTGCATTCTTCATGAACTATATTTTTGATATTTTCCACAGCTTATCCGGTCTTCATTCATTTGTATTCAAGTCCTCAAACCTATTCCTGAGTTGGTTTTTAAATTCATAGGAGATAGACTCAATGCCAAATTTTAATTCCTATGGATATAATTTAACCTTCTTTAGTTTCAATTTGAACTTGCATATAAGCAGTTGATGGTCTGCTCCACAATAAGAACCTGGCCTAGTTTTTACTGCCGATATTGAACTTCTCCAACAGTTTCTTCCACAGATGCAATCAATCTGATTCCTTTGCATCCCATTAGGTGAAATCCATATGTATAGTCTGCATTTGTTTCTCTTACAAAGGTATTTGTTATGAATAAATCATTGATTTTACAGAATTCTATCATTCTATCTCCAGCCTCATATCTGTCAGCAACTCCATATTTTCTGACTACTGATCCTTCTTTCTGATTCCCAATTTTTGCATTTCCATCACCCATTATTATTAAAATATCTTGGTTATATATTCAATAGATTTCTGACTGTAGCAGGTGATAGAAATCATCTATTTCCCCCTCTTTGGCTCTGGTTGTAGCCACATAAATTTGAATGATAGTGGTATTAACAGGTCTTTTTTTTTGCATATGTATATTATCCTGTCACTCATCTATACTGGTTTTTGAGGTTTTTTTGTTTGTGTTTTGGTTCGTTGTTTTGTTGTTGTTTGTTTGTTTTTAAATAATGCCCTGGGCAACAATCTAATTTGAATGAGGTTCAAAGTGAAGATTAGTGTCTTTCGACTAATGACACGAGTGCAACTATCTTCAGCTCCTTCTCTTCTGGTTCTGATTTTATTGTACTTTTTGCCTATATTTCTCTCATTTCAGCATTTCTCTGCTCTTGAAACTTCTCATTACTGTTCATGGGTGTGTGTAATCCATCTTCTTTAGTCTCTCCTATTTTTTTCCCCAAAAACTTTACTGAGAACTAGTAATAAAATAACTTTGTAGTAGCCACAAAGACCATCTTAAATGTAAATTTTTTTCTCTTTGATAATGGACCTTGGACTCATTGCTTTCTTTTTCTCTAGGACTCTGCTTTCTCTCCAGGAAAATTAGCAGGTGAAAACAGATCATTTTCATGGTCTGTTTATCATACTTTGTGCAGAAATCAGAAGCTTGTTTTAAGCCTAAATACAGTTTATTCATTTTACCTCCAGAAGCCTTAAAACAAACACAATATTTTCTTTGGACCCAAGAAAATAGTTGTATTTTCATGCATACATTGAAAAGGCCAACAGTAGAAAGGTACATGTGAAAAATCATCTTATCTTGGTGAATGGCATGATTCTAGCAAGACACATCAAGCCACTATAGTAGAGAAAACATCCCTTTCTTATCTGGGCTGTAAGATCTGAAACTGACACTTAAAAGTCCAGCATGCAACATGGTACAAATTGTATTAGGGACCTCCAGATCACCACATAAATACACAAGTTCCCTTAGTTACCATTGTTAATAGGTTATATAAGCACTTAGAATGTACTGGAGAGACTCACGGGACCCTACTTTTATGGGGTAAACTGTCAACAGTATACAGATACCATCTCTAAGCAGTTCAGCTTAAGTGAGGAATGATAATTGCCCATCCGAAATTGTAATAGAATAGCACTCGGGTTTCATTATGGGAAGCCAGAGTATTCTGTTCTTATGTATGACAGTTTTAGACTTAGTCCTGCTACAGCTCAGGAATTTCTTTAATGGCATTATCTTTTATGAATTAAAAGTCTCATCTGTGGAGATACACAGGAATTTGGACTCTGAGGTAGATATGAATATTAAGTTTCTAGGTATCTGCCTACTTCCCTAGAGGCTGACCTATAATTATAAGTAAGTTCATTTTTTCTCAGACTCTTTTCTATAAATAATTAAATTGAAATTTCAGAGAAAAGGGCAATTTAGTCCCTAACAAGAAAAAAGTGCTCTAGCTGACAGTTAATAAAATAAAACAGCATTTCTTACTGTAGGAAGAACAAGGAGCTCTGTTGGTAGAATACATTATATGTTATGCTCTTAATAGAAAAGCCAGTGGTTCAAATCCATCAGTTGTTCAATCAAAGAAGGATAAGAAGTCTCTCCATAGAAAAATGTTACAGCTTCTGACTGTTCTGAGTTGGAATTGACTTAACAGCAGAGGGTGAAGTGAGTTGATAAGTAAAACAAAATCTAGTAACTAAATCTAGTTTACAAGCTGGGTTTAGAAGACGTTGTGGCACTAGAGACATTATCACCAATGTCAGATGAGTTTTGGCTGAAAGCAGAGAGTACCAGAGGAATGTCTACCTGTGCTTCATTGACTATGCAAAGGCATTTAACTGTGTGGATCACAACAAATTGTGGCTAATCTTGAGGAGAATGAGAATCCCAGAGCACTTGCTTGTGCTCATGTGAAACCTATGCTTGGACTAGGAAGCAGACTTCAGAACAAAGCAAGGAAACATTGCATGGTTCAAAATCAGGAAAAGAGTGCATCATGTCTCCATACATTTTCAATCTATATGCAGAACAAATCATTAAAAAGGCTGGACTTTTTAAAGAGGAAGTGACATCAGGATTGGAGGAAGACTCATCAACAACCTACATTACACATATGATATAATCTTGCTTGCTGAAACTGAATAGGACCTAAAGTGCTTGCTGCGCAAGGTCCAGGACTATAGACTTCAATATAGATTGAAGCTAAACATCAAGAATACAAAGATTCTAACTACTAGGCCAATTGGCAGCACCATGATAGATGGAGAAGAGATTGAGTTTGTTAAAAATTTACAGCTTGCTTGGCTCCACAATCAACACTCTTGGCATCAGCAAGTCAGGAAATCAAAAGACAAATTGCACTGGGAACACCTGCTGTCAGGGACCTCTCCAGAGTATTGAGAAGCAATGATATCAATCTAGAGACTAAGGCATGCCTAATCCAAATGATGGTCTTCATAATTACTTGGTATGCATCAGGTAGCTAGATGGTGACTAAGGATGACAGAAGAAGAAATGATGCCTTTGAGAGTCTTGAATATACCATGGACTACTAAAAAAAAACAAATGAGTCTGTCTTCAAGTGGCTGAAACCAAGTTCTACCTTAGAGGCTAGGGTTTTGAAGCCCCATCTAACATACTTTGAACACATGGCCAGGATTAAAGAAGGACATCATGCTTGGAAGTGGAGAGGGACAGGAAAGGAAGACTCCAGAAGAAATGGATTGATACAGTAACTGGGACAATGGGAGTAAGTGTGTCAGAGTCAGTGAGACTGGCTGAGGACAGGGCAGGCTTCACAGTTATTGTACATAGGTTCACTGTGAGTTGCAGGCAACTTGACGGAACATCAATGACACTATTTTGTATTAATAGAATGTCATTGCTCTTGTCTCAGAATAGTCTTCAGTCCCACAAAGGAGAGGGGGTAAAAAAGAATATCAGAGTAACCTGGAAATCACATATGGTAAAACTAAGGAGCTATTTTTTGATGCTTATATCATGAGGCCTATGCTTTTAAGTCTGGTTTGTGACAGTGATTGCCTTACCACATTTGGTTATTTCCATTAACACTTTCCCTCACTCTAAGAAATTGGGTCTTTTTGTCTTTGCTTACTTTGTGATACCATCTTACTCAAGCAGGACTTCTAGACTACCACCAAAGATAAAAATGTGTGACTTTTGATCAAGAGGTGATTACTGTTCATGTTCTATTGTCTATAGGAGAATTATATCAATACCTTCCTGGTGAGTCTCCATTCTCATCAAATAGGATCATATCTCCAGAAACACCAGTAAAATTGGTTTTCATCAGGGAGTCCAAAAGTTTCCTCCCATCAATTGGTTTCATTGCATCACAGAGGCCCGCATAGCCTGGGCAAAGGGACATCTGCATATTGTGAAGTCCATAGGCCATAGAGTAGATTGCATTGATCACAAATCCCATTTTGGAATCTTGAACATGATGTGTTCTCAGGGTCAAAGAACCTGTTGGAAAACAAATGAGGGATTAATATTAAGATTTGATTCTGCTGTCGCTAAACCTACATGGACCTTAGGTAATAGACCATACCATGGACCACTTTATCATAGAACAATAGTTATACAAAATTCTGATATACAGTATGCACAATAATTGTCTTTTTTTAATGCTAATTTATTTACAAAATTCAAATACATTGTTTTCAAGAAAAGATTCTTTCAATTTCCCTCACCCCCACCCATTAAATTGTACAACTCTATAATTAATCCTCGCTTCCACCCTCCTTCACCCCTCCTTGGATCCTTAGACTCATTCGACAATAATGGTTTTGTGCAATATTTGTCTCTATGGGACTGAGCTAGTTCACTCAACATATTGCTCTCCAGTCCCTCCCATGTTAGGTAATAATTTACAAAATTATTGGTCCTGGATGCTGCATAGTATTCAATTATGTGAATGTACCGTAATTTCTCAATTCATTAGTTTGTTGCTAGACATTTGGGCTGTTTCCATGTACTTGCAATGGTGAATAATGCTGCTATGGACACCAAATGGCAACATCAAAAGAGCAGGTGTGGCAATACTAATCTCTAATAACTGTCTTTTATATTAAAGTTTTCCATGGCATCTTTGAAGATAGACCAGAATTCTTAGTAGAAGATTCATTATACTCTGGGTATAGATATGGATGGGAGTGAATTTATGCCTGAGAAAATGTGTTTTAACATCAAATAATTTCTCATTGCTCTGATCTACAATTCTTTGGTTTTAAAAGCATATTCAATGAGTTCATTTTCACACTATAAAATCCTCGTAAGTAAACTAGTCTCTTCAGTATTTGGTCTCAACTTATCTATTTAGAGTATTTCCCATACCAAAATATAGTCTAATTAATATTTTTAAACGTGCTTTAATATTTAAAATTAGTTAACTAATTTAATTAAAATTTATTGATTGATATGTTGATAATCTGAGAAAGTAATGAAATGGCCATGGGTTTGTCCTTAATAGTCATTTGATAACAGGTAAGTTTTGTAGCCACACTAAGATGTAAAATATGAACTTCAAAGGGAGGTATGATTTCTTGCAAAATGTAAAGTATTTGGGAATGTTTTACTAAAGAAATAGCCTGATGGATAATTTGACAAATAAAAACTAAGTGTCTTAATTTTGACAGTTTAACACATGCTTGGAGTGATGGGCTACAATGCTGAACAAAATAGACATGATTCGTGCTCTAAATTAGTGCCTAGAGGACTAGTTTGCATTTAAGTAGATAAATGTTGAAAAATTCTGAGCCAAGTGTGAATAGGGAGGACATCATACTGGGACTTTGGGAGTTGTGGAAAGCTTTCCATAAGACTTCATTAAAACGGAGCATTTTTGTTAAGTATCAATTAGCTAAATAAGTGGAGGGCAAACTGAAAGAAATGTAACAACTCCAGAAGATAGTTAAGCATTTCCTTGCAAAACAAAAGTTTTTAACATGATCCCAGCTATCTACCCACATGAGTTGCAAACATATGCCCTCATGGAAACCTGCCATGAATTTTTAAGGTAGTTTCATTTATAATTATAAAAAACAGGAAGAAACTAAGAAGCAAATAAAGAAGTGAATAGCTAAATGGTAGTAGATCCATACAGTAGAGAATTATTCAGTAATAAAAGGAAATGTTCTATCAAGCCAGGAAACTGCATAGATAAACTTAATGTAGTTTGTAAGTGAAAGAAGACAGTCTGTGATGGTTTTATACTGCATGACTTCAATTATAAGATGTTCTGGAAAAGGAAATATCAGTCACTGCAGGAGTTCAAGGTGAAGAAGAGAAGGATAAAATGGAGAATCACAGGGGATCTTAAGAACTTACAGAGTAAGTTTGAAGCCCTTAACAGTGGATACATTATTGTACATATTGTCAAGATCCAAAGAACTGTGCAACACAGAGTGATTTCTAATGTAATTAATAGACTTTAAAGTAATGTATAAACACTAGTTCATCAGTTGTAACAAATGCACTACACTAATGTAAGATGTTAATAGTTTTTGGGGATAGTGTTCAGGGGTGGGTAGAGTAATATGTACTCTTTGTACAATTTCGTGTAAATCCAAGACTACTCAGTAAGCAGCATTATGAGAAATGGAGCGAAGTTTGAAGTTAGCAAAATTCATTTTACTAGGATTGACAAGCAACATCATGGTAATATCAGTCAAACATTGGGGAAGTCTGTTGTCAAAGTGCTAAAGAGCAGGAATGTCATCTTAAAGACTAAGGTACGTATGATCCAAGTAATAGTTTGTTTCACATGCTTCCTATGCATCTAAAACTTAGAAAAAGAATAAGGAATGTAGAAGAAAAATTGATGCCTTTGAAGTAGGGGCTGAGAAGAGTACTGAACATCCTACGGATTTCCCACAGAACAAACAAATCAGTTTAGGAGAAAGTGTAATCAGAGTGCTGCTTAGAGGCAAGTATGATGAAACTTCATCATATATCTTGGCCATGTTGTTAGGATGGGCCACTCTCTAAAGACTTCATGCTAGGAAATGTACAGAGTGTGAGAGAGATCTTCAATGAGATAGATTGATACAAAGACTGTAATAATGGGCCTGAGCATGGTAGATATCATAATGATAACACAGGATAGGGCAAGATTCTTACAGTTTGTTCAAAGATTTCCAAGGGTTGTTATGTACCAGTTAGTCACTTCCTACCCATAGTCACCATGTAGATTTGCCTCTTAAGGATTTTTAAGCTGAAATCTGCATTGCGGAAGAATGTCAGGTGTTTTTCCCTGCAGAGTGACAGGTGGATTCACATCAACAATCTTTAGGTTTGCACTCACACAGATAATAGTAGAACGCATTTGGGAAAATTTAAAAAGACTGCCATGGGGAGTGGAGCAATAGTGAGAAATGAGGGGGGAGAGAGCTGTAGGATGCTTTAGATCACCTTAGGGCTTCTGTGCTTTTATATAGAGCAGAGTATCCACTGAAGTGTGAGACTATAGGACTGGAGGTAAAAAGATTCATAAAAATGATCTCACAATAATGGCAACAGTTGTTTACATCCTTTGGACACACTCTTGATTGCTTTCCTTCCTTCATACCATAATAGCTCTAATTTGATCTATATTTAAAGTAAGCCACTGATAGCAAGCTATTCCTACAATTTTTAAGATACATCATTTCCTGCATAAATTACAGTAACTTTGTAACAGGCACCTTGTTGCCATTGGTTTTAATCTTTCTCCTCATTTCAGTCTCTTTATCCAAATAGACTAAAGCTAAATGCATTGTTATGCATTCCAAATGATAGCAACTGCATAGAACTTGCCTATAGGGTTTTCAAGACTCTGTATCTTTAGGGAAATGGACAATTATATCTTCTATAGAGCAGTTAATAAATTCAAACACCTAACCTTTTGGTTAACGGACTATCCTTTTAACCACTGAGACATCAGAAGTCCAGTATAGTTTGCTCTGCTGCAGACTTTTTGGCTCCCTTCTTATTGAGAGGAAAAATAGAAGTTCTACAAGAATATTCAGGGTCCTTTTATAGCACTCATCCTCCTCTTATTTTTTTTAGCTGAATCTCTACTTGTCTTCATATAAATAATCATCCTTTAGCTACTGACCCTTCACTGAGCAATTCTGAAACATGCAAGTGTGCTCCTTCCCTTGTAACTGCTATTTCTTCTAATCAGAACTGCCTCAGAAATATTTGAAACCTCCATTATTTTATCATTCTCTCTGTGAAGTCTTCTCTGGACACAGTCTAAATTACACCTTCACTCCGTTCCTACACACACACACACACAGTGACTCTTTAAATGACTTTTATACATACCATCATCTAATATACACTTTTATTACTCGCTTTTGTATGCATTGCACTGTGTGTCTAAGCAGTTTAACATACCATGGTGTATACTTCGACTGATATGCAGCAACATCCAGTATTATGTATCACACTTTTTTGTGGGTTTTTCCCCCCTTATTTATAGCTCATCTTCTACTAAAACACAGGCTAGATGAGGGATTTCTCTTTTTTGTTTTGTTTACAGTTCCTCTCTCACTATTTAGAATATTCTCTGGCATATAGAAGTTCCTCAATATTTCTTTTTTTAGAGTAAGTATTACTTAAATTAATGTAAACACTATCTCATTGGTGCTTCCTTTATCTTAATAATTTGAATGTATTCATTTTTAAGGCCCCAAGAACAAATATTTCTCAAAATCCACAATAATTTCACATAAGAAATTTAGAAAAGCAAGTCTAAATTTCTTCTCATTTTCTCTGTATGTCCCCAAGATGTCTCTCCACCATCCTGTAATTGTCTGGGCATACACAGAGAAAGGAAATTTGAAATTATTCTGTCTATAGTAACGTTCAACTCCTTCGATGGGGCAGAGAGGACACTCCTATATGGAGAATCAGGCTTAAAGGCGATTATTCAACCTTCTTGCTAAAAGTGAAGAGGATTTGGAAAATGTAGTGAAGAAAATAAAAAACTATAACATTTTGGATGATATTTTATCATCAAGGAAAGCAAAATCCTCACAACTAGACCAGTAAACAACACATTGTCAATTACTTCATTTACTTGGACATACAATCAACATGCATAGAAGTAGCAGTCAAGAAATTAAGGGACATATTCCACTAGGCAAATCTGCTAACTTGAACTTCTTTAAAGCAATAAAGAACAAAGATATTAGTTTAACAATTTAGGTGTATCTAACCAAGCCATCATATTTTAGTTGTTTTATGTGCATATGAAAGTTGTAGAATGAATAAGAAGGTCCAAAGAACTCACACTTTTGTATTGGTATGTTGTCAAAGAATAGTGAATGTGCCCTGGACTGCCAAAAAGCCAGATATGCCTGAAAAGAAACACAACCAGAGTCCTTGTTCTTAGAGGAAGAAGGGAAAAAATTCACTAGGACAGCAGACATTAATGGACTGCTTGGGAGATGGAGGAATAGGCAAGGTGCACTAGAGAGCTGATAGGACAGGGTGATGCAAGGGAAGTAATTGACTACATAAAACACAATGCAGATGAATACTTGTATACAAATCAATGCAAAAATTATAAAAAGGGAGAATAAGAGTAGTGAGATGATGACTTACAAACTTTAGGTATATTATCGGGAAGTTTCAGTCCCTGGAGAAGGACCCTATACTTTGTAGGGTCAGTGAAAGAAAGGAAGAGTCTCAATGAGATGATTGGCACAATAGCTGCAATACTGGACTTAAAAACAGGAAGAATTAAATGTACAACAATAAATTAAGGAAAATCCAACTTTTCTGTAAACTTATTAGAAACACAAATAAAACATTAAAAAAACAAACAGCAAAACTTATGAAGATGCTGAAGAATTGGGCAGGATTTCATTCAACTGTACATGAGGTTGCTATGAGTTCAAGCTGATCTGATAGTACCTAACAACAATAACAAAGAAGGAAGAATCACTTCATTGATTCTATTACTAGAACAAAAAAATATGGAGCTTTTCAAGACTGTGCTTAGCCTTATTAAAACCCAAGTTATGTACTTAAATTTAATCATGACTGCTTGTATGTTGTTTTGTTGTCATTTGCCATTGAGTTGCTTGCAACTCATCGCAACCCTATGTACAACAGCTCTGAACCCGGCTTTATCTTGAGCCAATGTTATTGTCTCTGACACACCTATATCCATTAATCCAGTCACTGAGTCAATCCATCCCATACTGCCGTGAATAGTGTGATGGTGGTGTAAGGTGCCATGAAGTCTACTATGACTAATAGAAACCCTCTGAACAACAGATCCATCTTTACGATCAATCATGCTCATGCCCATTGTGGTAGTCACTGTGCCAATGTGTCCCATTGAGTCTTCCCCTACTTCACTGACCCTTTACCTTACTCGAAAGGATGTCTCTTCTCAGAAAATGGTTCGTTCTGAAAATATGTTCAAAGTGAGTGAGTCATATTTTCACCCTCCCTGCCTCTAAGGAGCACGCTCATTGCATTTCCTTCAAGATAGATTTGGTTGTTCTTTTGGGATTCTGTATGTTCAATACTCATCACTGCACTATGTTCAAAAGCATCAGTTCTTTTTCTGTCATCCCTATTCAGTGTCAACATTTCAGATGCATAGGCAGCAATTGAAACCATTATGGATTGTATCAACCTCACTTCAGTATGTAAGTTTTTCTCTTTGTTCTTTAGGACTTTGGAGTGGTCATCAACATCCTCTTTCCCCAATGTAATACCTCCTTTGATTTCTTGACTACTGTTACTGTGAGTGTTGATTGTGGAGCTGGGTAAAATGAAATAGTTGACAATTTCAAACTTTTTTCTATGTATCATGCTGTTCCCTGTTGGTACAGTGATGAAGTTTTTGCTGAGATGTAATCTGTACTAAAGGCTGTAGAGTTGTTTTTTTTTTTTTTTTTTTACCTTCTGCAATAAGTGTCTTCTTATCTTTCTGAAAATCAAAGCTATGCCATTTGCATAATGCAGGTTGTTACTGAGGGTTTCTTCAATGATGCCACATTCTTCTTCATATTAGCCAGTCTTCTCAAAATATTTACTCAGCACATGGATTAAACGAGGGATACAATGCTGACTCACCCTTTTTTTTTTAAATTTTAAACTATATAGTATTCCTTTGTTCCTTTTGGACAATTGTGTCTTGATCTATGGATCAAGCTTTCATATGAGTACAATTAAGTATTCTTGAATTCAAGGTTTTCTCAATGTTATCCATAATTTGTTACGATCCACACAGTAAATTCTTTTTCATAGACAATAAACACAAGTAAATTTTTTTTCTGGCAATTTCTGCCAGAAATTCAAGGTGAATTCAGAAGAAGAGGGTATGACACAAGTGATATCACTGCTGATGTCACATGGAATGTGACTGAAAGTAGATAATACTGGATGAATAAGGGGCAACAAAATAAAACTGCACCATAGGATTTTAAAGACCGTAAAATGTTTATTGCATCACTGTCATTTATTTCTCCTGTTTGAGAACTCTGGTGGCATACTGAAAATGGAATTACACACCCAACACAAAGACAAGTAGCTCAAATTCACTAGCTGCTGAGCCAGAGAAAGACTGGCACTCTCCTCTCATGTGACTTATAGCCTCAGAAAAGCTACAGGCTCTTTGAGCCAGTTCCAATTTGATGGTAATATGTTTGAGTTGAAGTGGATGATGGGTTCAAACTACCAGAATTTTGGTTAGCAGTAGGGGGCTTTAGTAACTGCTTAACCAGGGCTCTTCAACTTCCATGTTGTTGCTAGGTACCATTGTGTCTTGTACAACTCTTAGTGACCCTATGAACAAAAGATCTGAACCCTGTTCTATCCTGGGCCATCTTCATATTTCCTGACACACAAAAGCCCCCACTGCAGCAGTCATCATATTGGTCTACCTGATTGAAGATCTTATCTCCTTCATTGACCCTCCACCCTTCCCAACATCATGTCCTTCTCCAAGGAATAGCACCTTCTAGCAACATGTCCAAGTATTTGAGGTGAAGACTCATCATTATTGCCTCTAAAGAACTCTCCAGCTGCACCTTCTCCAAGACATATTTATTCATTCTCTTGGCCATCCATGAGATGTTCAGTGCTCTTCTCTAACACCACAGCTCAAAAGTGTCAATTCTTTTTCTGTCATCCTTATTCATTGTCCAGTACTCAGATGCACACCTTTATGATAGGTTTTGTGAAACAGGACACTGCATGATTCAGATATTGTTTAAACAGCATATTGTCCAGTGCTGCTTTTTATCCCCTTTCACTATTTCAACAACCTTCATGCCTTAGCAGTCAGTTTTAGCATGCTGAGAGGGAATAGCTTCTATATATGGTCTCAATTCATAGAATTAACAATATCTCTATACCAATATGTTTCCTTCTTGGGTTTTCGTAAGTTTGTATAGTTCAGTGGAGCTAATTTTTTATCAGTATTTGAGTAACTAGAAGAGTAGATTTCCAGCAGTGCCTACTGAGATGTGAAAAAATTAATAATAAAGTCTGTGAGGAGAAAGAAATTGTAAAATGTGTTTGTTTGCAAAGTAGCTTGGAGCCATTGTCTGTTTTTGAAGATTTTCATGATTGTCAAGTGCAACATGCTTAAATTATAAGCATTTGAATTAACTGACTGCCCAGCTTTGGACTGTTTAATTACTTTTTGTTTCTCTTATATATCTTTACTTCGCCTTTGCTTACTCCTATAGTTATAACTCATTCTGGTTTTGCTGTATTTGGAACCATGACACACTTCACTGTAGTATTTTTGAAAGACTTTTAAACAGAGAAATAAAAGTACAACATGTAAGAGATGTGTAATACCGAAACAACTATGAGATATCATCTTATCCCAGTAAGAATAGCAAATTTAGCAAAACAGTAAACAACAAATACTGGCAAGGTTGTGGGGAAACTGGAACCCTTATTCACTGTTGGTGAGAGTGTAAAATGGTGCAACCACTATGGAAGACAGTATGGCACTTTCTAAAAAAGTTGGAAATAGAAATACCATTTGACTCATGAATTCCAATACAGGGAATATACTTCAAAGAAAACAGAACTGCCACCTAAGCAGATATATACTCACCCATATTTATTGCAGCTTTGTTCACAATAGTAAAGAGTTGGAAACAACCCAAGTGCCCATCAACAAACAAATGGTTAGAGAATCTGTGGATGTACACAATGCTGTGTTGAAAAACAAGGAACTCATGAAATATTATACAAAACAGGTGATACTGGAGGATATTATGCTGAGTGAAATATTTCAGTCACCAAAGGACAAATACTGCACAGTGCCACTGTTGTAAAGTGGGACTGACATCGGATTTGGGGAGCAAACAAAGAAGGTGATAAATAATGTATACTGCATGGATGAGGGAGAGAACTGTTTAGGAGGAATATATGATTAAGTATTATTGTGATGACAGGAGTCCAGAATGAAAGCTGCATAGTGGAGTGGACTTGGGGAGGGGGGGTGAGGTGATTGTATAACAATGAAATAATTTATTTTTATTTTTTATTTATTTTTTTTTACTTTTCAAAGAGGAAAACAGAGTGGGGAGAGGGGTGGACAGGGAGGAAAGTGTCCAACAATGAATGGATGGAAATCCAAAGTCTCTATAAACTTTCATTAAAATAAATTTTTCTAAAAAGAGATGTCCTATATGTAATAGTAGATGTTGCTTCCTACAAGTCGAATTATACACACTATTTTGTTAATTTTTTAGATTGTTGTTGTTGTTAAGAGCTGTTGAGTCATAGATGACTCATAGTGACCATAAGAACAAAAGTCTTGAAGATGAGAAGCTTTCATCTTTTCTTTAAGTTCATAGAATTTCTGGAGACAAACTATTTTGGAAATGGAAGCCACTCCTGCTTCCAAGCTTGTTTAAATTTAGGAGCTCCGTTAAACACTGTCTACCCTGGGTAACCCTTGTATTTGACACATCAGTGTCACAGTGTTTACACTCACAGCGCCCATAGAGTTGTCTTTGTCAGCAAATTGACAGACCAATGCTATACTACTTAGAAGAATGTTTGACTGAAAACAATAAAAACCAGGCCCAAGGGCCACAGGCCCTGGGGCCCAAATGTCTTTTCAAATAAACCAAATCTAATCTGCTCACACCCAGTTTGAAGCAACAGCCACATCCAAGTCTCAACCAAAAACCAGAAAACATATATTAGCAGAATCTGGCTGCTCCACATTCATCTTCCCAGACTGATTTTTTTAGATAGTATGGTTATTTCAATTAACAGATGCTGCCCTAGATATACTCACCAATTTGTGTGAAGAAATCTGGAGGAAAACCATTTGGCCAACTGATTGGAAGAGACTTATATTTGTTCCCATTCCAAAGAAAGCTGATCCAATAGAGTGTGAAAATTCTTGAACAGTATCATTATCACACACAAGCAATATTCTGCTGAAGATCATCCAAAAACAACTAGAACTAGACGTCGACAGAGAACTACCTGGATTTAGAAGGGGTCATGGTACTAGGAATATTTTAACTAATGTTAGATGGATCTTGGCTGGAAGCAGGGAGTACCAGAGGAATGTCTATCTATGTTTCATTGATTATGTAAAGGCGTTTCACTGTGTGGATCACAACAAACTGTGGCTGACTCTGAGAAGAATGAGAATCCTAGAACACTTGATCATGCTAATGAAAAACCTTACTTGGACCAAGAGGCAGTCACCAGAACAGAGCAATGAAATACTGCATGGTTCAAAATTGGAAAGGGTGTATGCCAGAGATGTGTCCTATCTCCATACGTTTTCAACCTATATGCAGAACAGATTATCTGGGAGGTTGGGCTGTATGATCAGAGGAGTGACATCAGAAATGGAGGAAGATTCATCAACAGTCTGTGTTATGCAGATGACACAATTCTGCTCGCTGAAACTGAGGAGGACCTGAAGCGTTTGTTGCATATGGGCAAGGACTGAAGCCTTCAATATAAATTGAGGTTCAATATCAAGAAGACAAAGATTCTCACCACTGGGCCAATAGGCAGCAGCAGGATGGATGGTGAAGAGTATGAGATTGTTCACAGCTTTAGTTTTCTTGTCTCCACAATCTACACTATTGGCACCAGCAACCAGGAAATGAAGAGACTTATTGTGATGACAAAATTTGCTGTTAGGAACCTCTCCAAAGTATTGAAAAGTAACTATGTCATTCTGGAGACTAAGATGCAACTGATACAGGCCGTGGTCTTTGTAATCACGTGCTATGTGTCAGGGAGCTAGACAATGACTAGGGAGGATAGAAGGGGAATTGATGCCTTTGGGCTGTGGTGTTGGAGAGGAGTATTGAATATACCATGGATTGCTAAGAAAACAAACAGATTCATCCTAAAGAGGGTTAAACTAGGCTGCTCCTTAGAGATAAGAATTCTAAAGCTTCATCTGACATACTTTGGACATGATGCAAGTAGGGACCAGTCCTTGGAGAATGACATCATGCTTGGGAAGGTGGAGGGAGAGTGCAGGAGATGAAGTCCCTCTATGAGGTTTATTGATTCAGTGACTGGGAGAATGTGGGTAGGTGTGTCTGAGACTGTGAGATTGGTTGAGGATACAGCAGGGTTTAGGACTGCTGCACATATGGTTGCTATGAGTTGCAGGGAACACGAAGGCACTTATCAACAACACATGGTTATTTATAAGCCTGTCATACTTATTTATTGTGATCATCAAGAGAGACAATCTTGTATGCCATTAACAGTCTCAAATCCTCTAGAATGTAAGCTATTTGTTCTGACTAGCCAACAAGTGAATTGCATTTTAGGATATACACTTCATGTGTATAAAGCTATCACACATATGTTTAATAATACAGAGATACAACTGTTATACTTGAGAAGCTATTGCACTTAATATGTCCTATTCTCTATTTGAGATTTCTGACTTCTATTATAACTTTATGAGATCATAGTTGTTTATGTGGTGGAATGTTGTCCATACAGATGTTATACGGTGCATGACGATAGTTGAATATTTTTTCCCTCTTTTTAACTGAATACTAACATCTAAGCTTATATTCCAGTGCAGAATTTTTCTGACTGTGCTGCATAGACAAATTACTTACACTGCCTAAAAATAATTTTAAAGTAATCTTTCCCTTGCTACAATGATGAATAATGAAGTTTGGCCTACCTATCATAGATTCCTGAACAAGGAAGGAACTTAATTAGTAACACTGTAAAAATGTAAATCATACTAGCTTACCTCTAACCATTATGTTTGTGGTCAAGGTTTTGGAGAAATAAGTAAAATCACAGGTCTCCCCTAACATGATACCCTATTGAGCGCTCAGAAAATGTGCGTTTGGGCTCCCTTCCTGATTATTAGCAAATGACACCAAGGCAATGTAGATTTTTCAGTTCTAAGTTAAACTCACAAATTTTCATAACTCTAAATTAAATGAGGGTGATAATGACAATCTGCATTTGTTTGACACTTTTCAAAATTATTGTTGAATACTCTAGAATAGCTGACTCTCCAACAGGATTTTCAGAGGTAGTTAATTTACAGGAGGAGTTTGTCATCCTTCTCCTGTAGAGCAGCAAGTGACCTTGAACCTCAGGCCTTTGGTATCGTAATGCAGCTTCTTGCCATTAAGCCACCAGAGCTCCCTACTTTGCAAAAAAATATTTATGTATTAGTGATGTGCATCACTATGCAAGACAGGTAGATACATACCAGGAATTAGATAAATAAGCTGTGGTTTAGATGGGTTAAGGAGATATTGCAAAGTCACACAACTAGTGGAAAAATCAGAAATAGCTTAAATTTTCTAATGTCACATATAGTGTACTATGTTGTTAGGTGTGTGTTGGTAAATTAGAAGCAACTCCTAGCCTACTCTCCTGCATGTCCTCATATGCTGTAAATTTCACAGAAAGACATTGCTAAGCTTTCTTCCACATTTCAGTTGGTAGATTTGAACCACTTGTCCTTGGGCTGACAATGTAATACCTCACCACTTGGCCACCAGACCTCTCTTCTTGCTTAACAATATTTTTATTCTTGAGAAAAAGCAATCTTTGCTAAAACACATGGTATAGTGGCATTACTTGCTCTATTTAAGAGATAAAACTAGGGGAAAAAATTAGGACCATGATTTGACTTATTCTTAGACATTGCTATGTTTACCTAAACTGTTGCCTGTCAGAACTGCCTAAGAGTTCTTGGATGGTCCAGCTGTTTATACACTTAACAGCTAGTTGAAAATTTGGTTCTTGGAACCTACCTAGAAGTGCCTCAGAAGGCTGGCCTGGCTATCTCCTCCTAAAGAGCCACAGCCTCGAAAACAAAACTAATGGTATAGCTGTACTCTTTACATGTGGTCACTGTGAGACAGAATTTACTTCATGGTACTGGCAACTACATCTTACAACACAGAGCTGACTAAGGTGTGGGTTCAATGATCTGCAGAACTTGCTGATCAAAAGAAAGATCTTGAAAATGTATGTGCAGTTTGTTTAATTGCTTGTTGCTGGGCATCTGGGGACAACTGACTCATCTGGGAAACATTTAGCTCTTGTAGACATGCCTAGATATGGCTTTACCTTGTGATCTACTAATTCGAAAGGATTTTGAAGTCCCAAAAAACTGCTAAGGGAAAAAGAACGGTGGTTAACCTTTTTAATCTCTCCCTAATTCATTTTGAGGCATGTGTTTTTTATAAGAAAGATTTCTTAATCTATGTTAGCATTTATGATTCTTCAGGAGATCAAATTAGAGAAATTCAATTTTTCTTTCCATATAAATCATTCCACATCTTTCCAAGCTTTCTTAGTCCATGAGAGAAGCTATCATTTTTTGGTAGTGGAGAAAACTCCATAATGAATGAACGCTGATAGAATAAGAACTTTTAAGTGCTTAATTTTCACAAAAACCAATGAGCTTGAAGCTATTTTTTGTTATATATGAGAAGAGTAAGGAGCACAGAATTCTTCTGGAGGGGAAGTGAGACACATTAAAAGGTTCACTATTTGCTGATGTCAAAGAATACTAGTAAATTAAGAATCTTTCCTACCTTATATCTCTGTCTCCTTTACTTGCTCCCTAACTCTCTATCTATCTAAAGGAGGGAATTAGTGAAGTGTTGTATTTGACTTGAAAAGTATACCCTGACTACAAAGACTACCATAAAATAAAGGAAAATATAAATTCTAAAAGAAGACAAAGGCTTACAGTCACAGTTCTATCACCTACTAACAAGCAAGGTTACTTTCATCAAGTTCATTCAGTATCCTGTGCCTCATGAAAACAGCATATGGAAAATTAATACAGTCATTAAATTTTATTACATACTTACATTGAGCACTGTGGCAGGCCTTAAAGGGTACAATAGCTGATCTTTCTGTGTAGAGTATGGAGACAGAGATGAAACACTAACCATGTACAATGATTTTGAATAGTAAAAAAAAGTTATGACACAATTAAGGCAAGCTGATGAGTTAGAGTGTTGGGATAAAATGTATTTTAGAGAGAATTTTCAAGAACTGTATCTCTAAGGAGATGACATTTAAGATGAATTCAGTAGTCATGACAGAGGGAGAGAGGCATCTAGGAATATGTTACTAGGCAGAGATATTAGCTACTGCAAATGTGTCTAATGTGATCTTTCAGGATTAAAGGGAAATGAAAATAGAATAAATAAGAAGTATGATATGAAGTCACAGAACTGGACAGAGATTGGTTAATATTATGACTCTGAAGGTCACTAGAATGTTTTAAGAAATATATTATCTAATTTACATGTTTTAAAATGTACTTTGTTATATGGAAAAGAGAATGAGCATGAGTGTAGGGAAACAGTTTAGTAAAGAGTGTCCTGGAATACATGTTGTGTTGTTGCTGTTTACCACAGAGTCTGAACCGACCCATAACTGATGCTCTGGTGGGTTTTCAGAGGCAGTTTGTTATAGGGGAGGGGATTTCCAATCCTTTTCCCCCGGAGCAGCTGGTGGCCTCAAACCAAGAACCTTCTGGCTTGCAGCACAGCTTCTTGCCACTAGGCCACCAGAGCTCCTAGAATATATATAAATTATTTTTTCCCAGTCCAAGGTATGAATTTGAATATTTTGAAAGTAAAAAGATTTACAGATGTTTGAATATAAAGTGTTAGTGGTACAGAAGAATAAAGGATGTGGTAAAGTGAATTACTTAATATAACCCATCTAGTCCTGTATGATCTTGTGACTTATATTTCGTTAGGATTATGAGGATAAGGAGTTTTATGCCCCATCAAAGGCATTAGACAATTTACTATCAATGTTAATAATAATAATAATCATAGTAATATTCTGATTTTAGACATACTCCTATCACACTCTACTTCTCTACTGGGTTTGATAATTTAATGTAATAGCCACACAGGCAACACTATCGAACTTAATGAGGAAGGTGGTCAACTTCTCAATCACAATAAGCTTAAAGGAAGATTATCCCTGAAAAAAAGAAAAAAAAATAAGGGTTTCATTACTATCAAGAAAGAACCAGGAATGAATGACATCTTTTGTAAATAGAATCACTTTGCAGAAAACCTCTCCTTGTTGTTAGGTATCAAGTTAAGTATGACTCACAGCGACCTTATAAACAACAGATCTGAACCCTGCCCTATCCTGTGCCAGTTTCATAATCTGACACACTAGAACTCATTCGTGGAGAAACTGTGTCAATCCATCTAACTGACCTTTCCAAACAGGATATACTTCAAGGAATTCCCTCTTCCAGCAACATGGCCAAAGCATGAGAGAAGCTTCGTCATACTTGCCTCTAAGAAGCACTCTGGCTTTGCCTACTTGAAAACATATCTGTTTATTTCTTGGCCCTAGAAAATCTCTTAGGCCCAAGAAAGAGGGAAAGCATTGTAACATCAGAGAAATTGAGAAATAGTAGCAGAGAAGTGGCAGCAGTACCAGACCATCTTTAGACGGTGTGATAAGTTTCCCAGCATACACGGCAAGGTAACTACAGTGGGAATGATGAACAAAATGGAATAAGAGTTGAATGACTTTGGATAGGAGGCTTCATGGTAGAGTTAGATGTATGTAGACACTAATTAACAGGGTCAGAGAACTTTGTAGCCCTTCCATTATGTAGGCAGAGCCAGACCCAAGCAGGGCTAAGGTCTGGCTGCTGAGAAGAACCTGTCCTCAGGAGATCAATAGGTGAGAGAGCAGATTTATACTGAGAAATGGAGTCTTTCCTTTGCTTATGTACTTACTGATTCTGAACTGCTGATCCTGATCTCTTTTCTGGTTGACTCCATAACAATGAGTGTTGCCTGTGTGGCCATTATAGTGAACTATCAAATAATTATCAAATTATTCTCTCCTTAACCAAGAGAGAGGTAGAGTGTGATAAGAATAAGTCTGACACCAGAATTTGTAAGCTGTCTGAGAAAGGACTTTTATCTGATTTCCATATCGTAGGAATTAATTTTGGGCTACTGATCTCTCGACATCCATGTGACCATTCCCTATGCCCCAAACAAGGAATAATGTTACATTTTCACTTTAAATAACTGAATAGTTAGGGGTGCCATTCATAGAGATGGGGCGAATGGATTGGTGAGTGATGAGGAATCTAAATAAGAGATCGGTTACTTGACCAAGACCCTAGGCTACAGGTATGGATAGCGTAGACTGGTGAGATGCATTCACATATGTAAGAGTTGGTTAACTTAATCCAATACAGATGTTAGAATCAAGGGTTCCTGGTAATTACTTTAAACTATTGTTCAGTAAGGATTTGTGGTTAATGATCTCGTCTTTGTCTAAATGTCATAACAAGATATATTTAAGTCCTACCTGTTATACCTGTGAATGTGACCATGTGTGGAAAAGATATGCTAGAAGATGCTATGAGTTGAGGTAGCATAAAGCCACAGTGGAATAGGGTAGATTTTAACTCAGTCTTAGTGGTTCACTATAGAAGATGACAGGTACAAGAAAGGAAATTCTCCTAGAGCTTTTTGGGAGAACATGACTTTGCTGACATCCTGAATTTAGGCTTAAAAGTATAAACGTAACAAGACATTTCACTTCTTTTAAACCACTTAAATTGTGGACTTTGCTACAACAGCCTTGTAAAATGAACAAGATGCTCTTTCCCTTGCTTCAGATACTTTATACATGAGGATTCTTGCATCAATTTCTAGTAGAGATAATAATGGTTAGCACTAGGGATTTTTATACATTTTTAACACTGACATCGTGCCAGATATTGTTATAGGTGCTACACAAATACTGACTCAATTCATCCTAGGAATGTCTTCTTCAGATATTTTTTTCTATTTTTATGAGGGAATTGAAACATAAGGAAATTGGGTAACTTCTTGCAGTTTATCAAGATTTTAAAAAGAGATAGTCAACCTTCAGCGTTTGTGTCCTTAACCAGCACATTCAACTGATTCAAAATCTACATCTAATTTAACATCTCTAACATCAACCTTGATGATCATTACATGAATTCATCTTACATCTTGTCCAACTTTATGCCTTTTTCTGTGTTTCCAGGATGATTTTCTTTTAGCCTATCTGCTATTATCTGTATTCATCATCTTCAGAATTTGTTAACATGCATAATCCTATGTAACTGATTAATTCCTACGTAGGGAAAAATAATGGCCTAATCCATGGGGAGTTGTGCTGCTAACTCGGTAGTTCAAATTGACCAGCTGCTCTGAGGGAGAATGATAGATGATGTCCTTCCATGCTATTGATTGATAGCATAGGAAACCCAGTGGAAGGCCAGCTATGAGTCAGTTCTGACTCGGTGGTAGTGAGTTGTGCAATTAATGGTATTTTTTGGTCTCAGCATTAAATTCAAAAGGTACAAAAAGATTTCAAAATAAAAAATCTCCTCGTACCTTTTCTCTGTCCATATATGTCTTCTCACTAGTGACTATCACAGAGGAGTTAGGCATGACAGAGATCATGAGACTGACACAGAATAGGGCTAGGTTCATATCAATTGTTCAAAGGATTGCTGTAAGTCATAATCAACTCAAGGACACCTAATAACAATACCAGAGACAGTCATTCCTGTCAGAGATATTCAATTAACCTTACCAATCCTTGGTGATATTTCTGTAAGTTTGGGTATATTTGGTGACATAAACATATAAATATTCTCTCATAAATGATGTTATTGCTGTTATTATGTACTTTTTAAATATAAAATTTTTAAATACAATGTTTATCTTATAGTGGTTAACTTACGAAGTTCACATACATTGTTTTTTTACTGGATCTTGAGTTGGCTGTAACTCAAGGTAACTTTATTACCAATGGATCTGAACCTTGCTGTGTCTTGTGCCATCCTTGCCATCTCTGATATACTTGGCCCATTGTTACAGTCACTGTGTCACCACCTTGAAGGTTTTTCTCTCTTAGGTTTTCCCTCCACCTTTCCAGGCATGAAGGTCATCTTCAAGAACTTTCCCCTCCTATTATCATGTCCAAACCATGTGAGATGAAGTTTCACCATTCTTGCTTCCAAGGAACATGCTGGGTTCAATTGTTCTGAAGCAGATTTGTTTGTTCTTTCAGTAGTCCATGGGATGTTTAGTCCTCTTCTCCAACACCACTGTTAAATCCTATAGGTTCTTCTTCTGCCATCCTTACTCATTGTCTAAATTTCAGATGCCATGCTTGGATCAAGGGCAAATTAGTCTGTAAAAGGACATAATTCTTCTTTAGCTCTATACAGAGTTCCCTGACAGTGGATTTTTCCCAATGTGATACATTTTTTGATTTCTTGACTTGTAACAAGGGTGTTTATTGAGGATACAAGTAAGATGAAATTGTTGACAAATTCAATCTTTTCTCCATATAGTATGATGATGTCGATTGATCTAGTGCTGAGGATTTTTACCTTTTTGATGTTGAGATGCAATCCACTTTGAAGGTAGCAGTCTTTGATCTTCTAAGACAAATGCTTCAGCTTTCCTCAGTTTTAGCAAACAAGGATGTGTCATCTGCATAATAAATGTTCTTGTCATCAATCTTCCCTTCAATCCTGCTGTCATATTCTTCTATACTTGAGAAGTTCAACTTCTCAAATTGTTTGCTCTGTATACCTATGAATAGGTATAGAGAAAGACTGCAGTAATGTCTTAAACCATGCAGTGTTCCCTTGCTCTATTAAGAAAAAAGCCTCTTGGTCTAAGTATAGGTTTCAGATGAGCAAAATTAAGTGTCCAGAATTTCCATTCTCCTCAATGTTTGTCATAATTTGTCATGATCCACACAATCAAATGCCTTTGAATAGTTAATCTTTTACTAGGAGGTTCTCTGATGTCTTAGTGGGTTAGGAATTGAGCAGCCGACTGCAAGGCAAATTATTCGAGTCCACTAACTACTCCATGGAAAACAATGGACAATCTCTTCCTGTGTGATCTGCAGCTTGGTTGCTGTTATATGCCATTGAGTTGCTTGCAACACTATATACAATAGTTCTGAACACTGTCCTAGCATAAGCTAGTTTCTCGCTCTCTAACATATCTACTCCCACCCTTTACGTTACTCATTACTGTGTCAATCCATCTCATCTGAGGTCTTCCTCTCCTGTACTGTCCCTCCAACTTTCCAAGCATGAGGTCCTTCACCAAGGACTAGTCTCTTCTGACCATATGCCCAAAGTATGTGAGATGGAGCTTCAAAATCCTTGCCTCCAAGGAGCAGCATGGTTTTGCCAACTCCAGGACAGAAGTGTATGGTCTTCTTGCAATCCTTGGTATGTTAAACACTCTTCTCCAGCACCACAACTCATTGGATTTTCCTCTGTCATGCTTGGTCATTGTCCATCTCTCTGATGCATAGCAAGGAGATGCAAAGATGATGGCCTATATCAGGCACACCTTAGCCTCTAGACTGCCATCATTCTTCCTCAGTACTTTGGAGAGCCCCCTTATGGCAGACTTTCCCAATACAATTTCCTGGCTACTGGTCCCAGGAGTGTTGATTGTGGAGCCAAGCGGCTGAAGCTGTTAACAGTCTTAATCTCTTCTCTATCATGATACGGCAAATTGGCCTAATGTTGAGAATTTTTGTTTTCTTGATGCTGAGCTTCAATCCATATCGAAGGCTGTCGTTCTTGATTTTCTGCAGCAAGCATCTCAGGTCCTCCTCAGTTTCAGCAAGCATAGTGTCATCTGCATAGCACAGGCTGTTGATGAGTCTGCCTCCCATCCTGCTGCACATTCTTCCTCATAAAGTCCAGCCTCCCAAATGACTTGTTCTGCATATAGATGACTGGTAGGTTAGATATGAGTTAATTCACACTACACTGCAATAAGAGTGTTTATAGTTGTGTAAGACTTTTGTATGACAGCCTCTTAACAGATCTACCCTCTTGCCATACATTTTTCAATGTAAACACAAAATGATACTTCTAAAAAGCAGGATTGATTTTGTTAGTTTCCTATTGAAACAACTCAGTGGCTTCAGTTCAATTGATATGCAAATGATGTTCTATATGGTTGATCCTGACATATAAGACATTTCTTGTACTTAATTCTATTTATCTCTTTATAATGACCCATTATACTCCATGTACCAGATATCCACATATATTACAGTCCCACAAGAAACTCTTCTCATTTGCATTGTGTATTTCACTCCATACCACTAGACCATACTTTCCCTCAGCTTTTCTACTGGCCACCTTATGTGTGTCTTCTAGGATTCACCTACACCCTGGAATTACTCGTATAACTTCCTTTAGGTTAGAATTAAGTCTCTGCTCTTTACTTCCATGCTTGCTTTAGAAATTGCCTCTTTCCACGTCTAATCTACTCTAGATTTAAGGATTGGTTTGTTCTCTTGTAGCACTGGCAATAACCTGTCAGTAGTTTCCAACAAACTGTGGGATCTCCAAGTATAAAGATTTCATATTGTTCATAGATGTAGCCCTGATGCATATACCACCGCACCTTGTACATAATTGGCACTAGTGAGTATACAAATGAGGCCAGATGGATGACAGAATGTCTCAGAGGGTGCCATTGCTTTGGAAAATACACCAAATAGTAATGCTGGTTTTTATATTAGTAAATCAGTTTCCTAGAGGCCTTCATTCCTCTGTCAAATGGCACTAAACAAAGCTAAACAATAAAAGCAATTTAGAACAGGAAATGCAAGTGTCAGATAGAACAATCCATTTCATCAGGCAATTTTGTTTTGGTAAAGCAGTGCGAAAACAAAATCTGGTCTAAATAGATAAAAATAAGCACAGCCCACCCAGTGATTCCTATTGAATGCCACTGAAAACCCAAGATAGGATGCAAAGAACAGCTACTTATGGGACTCTGTAAATTCAGTGATAGCAGGTAGCTTGTAGGATACCAGAATGTGGAATGCCACTGAAATATACATCAATTTCCTAGATCTTTGTTTTCCATTTTCCAGTTTAATATAAAGCTGCATATTGGGCCCAGACCAAAAATTCTGAGAAATAACTTTTATTTCTTACTTGATGGAGTAGTATAAATCTTGTTTTTATTTGTTTTCTTCCTTCTGAAGCCCCACACAAACTTCCAGAGATGGTGGTAGCAGTTGCTGATTGCAAAGACAATCGTAGTTGGGAAGGTACCTAAACTCTAATGATGGGAATATTTTTTATGACCTAGTTGAGCCATGTCCCAGGAGTCTCAGAAGATTCCTCATAGCTTTTTGTCCTTCTCTAGATTCTCTATACTTGGCTCTTATTCCAGTGACAGAAACAGGAAGGGCTGGCCAGAGGTGGAAACTAAAGCTTCAAGGACTGCGAAATGTTAGAAAGACGCTGCAGAGCAGAGAGCTCAGGAAATGATCACATAGAATTAAATATGAACTCCTAAATTTACTCTTAAATGGGTACAGGCTTGTGTTTGACATCAATCAGAATACTGAAGTTTTGAGGACTGAACTACAGAATGGGTCTGGCCTAGGGCCAAGACCAACCACTTGATGAACAACAAGAGAAATACATGCCAATAGTACTATAAAAGTTCTGAAACCTGAATTAATATTGGAATTAGGTTTGACCTGTGCTTTCAAGTTCATCTGGATTATTGCTCATTGGAGAAAAAGACTATCAAACAAACAACAAGCCACCAGCATTCTCCATTTAATCAAGAATAACAGTCATAAAACATTGTATTCAAATGTCTAGGGTTATATAGTGCCAAAACAAAAGAGAACAGTCTTATCATTTCTAAAACTGAAAGAAGAGAAAATAATTATTCAAGCCTTGAGATGCAAGACTGAAGATTCTATGGGTAAAATATTGAATGATACATGAAGCATTGAAGGAAAATGGAAGGAATATGCATAGTCACTATTCTGAAAAGAATTAGTCCCTAGATCATTTAAGGAGGTATCATGAGATCAAAACCTAATGGTATTGAAGGAAGAAGTCTAAGCTGCAATGAAGACATTGATGAAAACTAAGGATCAAAGAGATGGAATAAAAATTGAGGTATTTCAACATATTAATGGTTGCCCTGCATCTGTTCATTCACCTATAGCATGAAATTTGGAAGATGGTTACCTAATATCACAACAAGGGAATTTAGCTGAAGATAATTTTTAAACAGCTAGAACAACAGCAGCATAGAGAGAGATCAGTTGGCCTAGTGTACTGAAAGTGTTGCAATCAAGCCAAAGGTGGGTAACTTTAATCCGTGGCCCTCAGGCCTGTTTTTAATTGTTTTTGGTGAAGCATTCTTCTAGGTCATATATCCCTGGTCTGTCCACTTGCTATACAGAGGAAACTCGTGGTTGCTGTGAATCTATCATGCACATGTAGCACAATTTCTCAGTCCATTTGTATGTTAATAGGTATTTGGCCTGTTTGAATTTTGTTGCAGTTTTGAGTAACACTGCTATGAACATCAACATACAAAACTCCCCTTAGATCTCAGTCCTGTTTGCCCTGGGGTATATTTCTAGTAGTGGAAAAGCTGGGTCATATGTACTTTCATTCTTCAGCCTTTTGAGGAAATGCCAAAGTGCCTTCAAGAGTGGTTGAACTCTTTTTCAATCCCACCTACTGTGTATGAGTGGCCCTATCTCTCCATATCCTCCCCAGCATTTATTACTTGCTGTAGTATTGGATTTTGTCCCTGCTACTTGGGTGAGATTTTAATTGTTTTTGGTCAAACATTCTTCTAAGGGGTAGAGCACTGGTCTTTCTATTTGCTATACAGAGGCAACTTGTGGTTCCTGTGATGCTGAACACTGTGACATTGATGTACCAAATGTGATAACTGTTACCCATGGTGGACAGTGTTTGGTGGAGCTCCCCGATTAAAACAAGCTTGGAAGTAGGAGTAGCATCCACTTCTGTAGTAGCTTGCCTCCGGAAACCTTATGAATCTGGAGAAAGGACGGAAGTTATAAAAGCACTCAGGTCTTTTGTTCATAGGGTCTCTATGAGTTGCCTACAACTCGAAGTCACTTATCAATTACAACAGAGCAATAAATAAAGAAGGAACTTCCAAAAATTCAAGCTGAATTCAGAAGAATTTGTGGAATGAAGGACGTCCTTGCTGATGTCAGATATATCTTGGCTGAAAGTAGAGAATACCAGAAGGATGTTTAGTTGTTTTTATTGATTATACAAACACATTCAGTGATGCATATTGTGATAAATCATGTGTGGCACTGAGAAGAACCAGGATTCGAAAAAATTTAGTTGTGCTCATGTGATGTCTGTGTATACACTAAGAAGTTATTATAACAGAACAAAGAGGGATACTATACGGTTTAAAGTCAGGGAAGGTATATATCAAGGTTGGATTATTTCACCATAGCTATTCAATATGTGTGTGTGTTGAGTAAATAACTCAAGAAGCTGGACAACATGGGGAAGCAGTGGCATCAGGACTTGAAGATGACCCAATTTGGCTTGCATAAAATGACACTTGAAACACTTATTGATAGCTCAAAGGTTACAGCCTTTAGTATGGATTACTTTTAAATGTAAACAAAGCAAAATTTTACAACACAAACATGGGATAATAATAAATGATAAATGGAATAAAAGAGATTTGTGTTGTCAAGCATTTTATGATACTTTACTCAACACACCTAGCACATGAAACATCAACCAAAAATCAAATTACATGCTGCATTAGGAAAATCTGCTGTTTAAAATATAAAAGAGTACACTGACCCTGTCGCTTGGAGGACTAAGGTGTGCAATAATGAAGACAGAATATTACTTTGAACTGTAGTGCTGGAAAAGAATATTCACTATACCATGGACTGTCAAAAGAATAAATAAATATTTCTTGGAAGAACAGTCAGTGTGCTTTTTAGATACAAGGAGGATAACATGCACAGAGTATATGAGACAAAGTCTTATCAGTAGTTGAAAGTCCGTGGACATGTATACCATGCTTACAAGAATAGAGGGTCAGAGAGAAAGAGGAAGATCTCTGATGCAATTTACACAGTGGCTGCAACAAAAGTTTAAGCAGAACAGATGATGCAATAGAGTGACAGTTCCCTCTGATACCCACAGAGTTGTCAGAGTTGACTTAATGGCACCTAATGACGAGTTTGTTAAGCATCAGAATGGACTTGATGGCAATGGATTTTGATTTAGTTTTGGATTGCTTGAGTTAGAATTGACTCAAGAGCAATAAATATGTATAGAGCAGTGTCAAGAAATCATGCCAGGGCAGCAGGAAAGTGTCCAACTGCTAATCAGAAGGTGGGTAACTTGACCCCACTAGAGTCTCTGTAGGAGAAAAGGTTTGAGGATCTGTTCCTGTCAACAGCCTAGGAAATGCTCTGGGGAAGTTCTATTGTGTCAAACAGTACAGTCCTAAGTTAGAATTGACACTGGGCTATACAATAACAGAGTAAGGAAGTTAGTTGTCTGAAATCACTGAGGTATACTATAAGGGTTCTACCAACTTTTCTAGATCCTTCATCTATATTTTCAAATGACCTACTCTCTTTTGCTTGTATAATCTTTCTAAATATATAATAATAGCCCTTGGGGAGTTTATACAATCCCTTTCTCCTTTGGCTCAAGAGATAAATACCAGCTTATTAATTAGTTAATTCGCCAACTGATATTAAGTTATTGATTCTACAGACATTTATTGACTCCATTTTATGTCAGATATTGTGCTGAATGCTAGTCACAGAAACTCTGTATTTAAGGCGACAGAAGTTGAAGACAATCCAAAGATTTTTTTTTTCTTTTTTAGGTACATTTTTAAATCCCCAAGAGTCCATAATAACAGATCTCATTTTATTCACATTTCCTTCTTATTCACTTGGAGGTGGAAAGAATTCAAAGGTAATACAAATGGTGAAAACATTCAGTGACAAATGAACAATCAGAGGTTTGAGTTCAATCAGGCATCTTTGAAGAAAACAACCATTGAAAATTGTATGGAGTACAGTCCTGCTCTGACCTGCAAGAGGTCTCCATGAGTTAGAGTTAACTCTACAGTAACAGGATTTTAAGAGCTAGACCCACAGGTTGTGATACTTAATTGGCATAATTAGTGCCCTTTCATCTGAATGCCACCGAATAATATTTACTTGGTTAAAGGACTATTTTTGTATGGTCTACTAGGGCTGTCTATTTTGAAGGCTGTGGTCTTTGGTCTTCTGCAAGTAGTGTTTCAGGTCTTACTCACTTTTAGCAAGTAAGTTTGCATCATCTGCATAACGCAGGTTGAGTCATGCTCTGATCCTGATGCCACATTTCTCTTCATAGACATCTCAACATTAGGAAAACAAAGGTTCTTACCACTAGGCAAATCGGCAACATCTGATAGATGGAGAAAGGTTTGAAACTGTCAATGATTTCATTTTGCTTGGATACACAATTAACACACATGGTACCAGCAATCAGGAGATCAGGTGTCACAAGTCCAGTGGCATGTTCTCCTCCCAAATACTGAAGAACAATGATGCCAGATTGAAGACTTAAGGTGTGTTGATTCAGGTCATGGTCTTTTCAATCACTTGCTATGCATCTGAGAGATGGACAATGAATAAGGAAGACAGTATAGCTGATGTCTTTGAATTAGAGTGCTCAATACCCCATAGACTAAAAGAACGAACAGGTATTTCTTGGAAAAAGGTGCAGCCAGAGTTGTCCTTGGAGGCAAGGATGGCAAAACTTCATCTTTCATACTTTGGAAATGTTTCTAAGGAAAGGTTATTCCTAGGAAGGGAATATCATATCATGCTTGCAACGGTGGAGGGTCAGCCAAAGAGAGAATGACCTCCAACAAGATGGATTGACACGGTGACTGCAGCCCTGAGTCCTACCTGACTCGATGACACCTAACAGCAACAAAACCAGACCCAATACAAAATTTGACATTCTGCACCAGTCCAAATTTGACAGCATTATCAGGTTGGATCTGCCCCATGACATCCTGGAAAGATGAAATAGAAGCAGAGAAAGATTCTGCTGCCTAAATTTCTTCTTCCTTCAAAAGCAAATCCCTTATTTAGAGCACTTAACATTCAATCCTAATTTTACTATTGTTTAATCAAATCAGAGAGCTCTAAAAGGATTTGCTGAAACTAAAGCTCCCCAATCTGTGCTTACAATTTAATTTTAAAGCCTTCAGAACATGTTTTTTTTTGGGGGGGGTATTTTATTCTTCTGGGGAACCAGAACTTTGAAGCTAAGTAGCTGTTAAGCCAAGGAAAGTCATACTGTTTTAGGAATGCTGAATTAGAGAAAATCTGGTGTGCAGGGGGCTTTAGCTAGCATCTAGTCTAAAAGCTGCAACAAAGAAGCCCTTGGGCTGATTGTGGCCTGTAGATAAGTTTTTGCTTAGCTGGAACACAATTTTATGGATATTTCACATACAACACAGCTTCATAAATACTCCCCCAAAATTGGAGTTTTGACAACACTGGTTCCACTTGACCTACTTTAATCTTTTATGCTGCCTCTCAGGCACCTGTATTCCTCTGAGATTCCTTAGGGAGCTCTGGTGGCTTAGTGGTAGGACACTGTGCTGTGATCTCGAAGACATGCAGTTCAAATCCCCAAGCTGCCCTGTAGGAGAAGGATGGACAATCTCAGGTGTGATTTATTGCTTCTGAAAAACAACTGGAGGGTTGATTCTGACTTGACAGCACACAGCAAAAACAACAAAATTATTCCTTAGATTAGTTGTAGCTGGTCCTTAGATCCCTTGTCTTCTAACTCCTGGATTCATTCACTGCTATGGAGTCAGAACAGATCCATAACTAATCTGGATTGAGTTTCTGTGACTGTAAATTTCAGAGAAAGATTTCCCATATTTGAGTTAGCAGTACAACTCCCTGTGGGCTAGACTACTACAGCGCCTCCTATATAACTTGTCATCTATATAATACAACTTATCAGTGTTGGTGGCCAAGTGGTAAGGAACTGTGCTGTCAGCTCAGAGGCACATGGTTCTGATTCTCTAGCTGCTCCATAAGAGAAAGATGGGCAATCTCCTCTTGCATGACTTACAGCCTCTACAAACCTACTAGAGGGTCAGCCATGAGTCAGTTCTGACTCTCCAGCACATATCAACTCAGTAATACTACTCAAACCCTTTATCTTTCCAGCAAGTCAATTTATGGCCACAGAATAATGAAGTAAGAAAATATTTATTGAAAAAGTAAACATACAAAACCACTAAAATTGACACTTTGTGGTAAGTAGCCTTTATACTAGGCACTAAGGTACTTTAGATTGCCCTCATTGTTTCCTTTTGGTTCCTTGGAGGGAAAAATAGGAAAGAAATAGAAGGAGTTTATATACCTGGGAGATACCATTGGATAAAGTGCTGTGAACATTACAATGAAACAGATTTCCTCTACTCTCATTTATTTTCTAATCTGTTCATTTTTTATGCATATGGAAAACAGATTCAAGTAATACACAGTAGATGGCAAATAATTTGTTTCCAGCTGTGACAGAAGGGTAGAGCATCCCTCGAGCCAAAACTAATCTTTTGCCATTCTGTGCTTCCCATGGAAATGTGTTTACACCTCAATTAAAACATATCACACTTTCTGCTATGCATTAGAATTATCTATGCCCTTATATTTGCTGACCAAAGAGTATGAATTCGATAAAAGCTGAAATTGTCTTGTCCATCTGTGTCCTCCTAAACTTGTGGCATAGAGTGGGAAATTCTATCCTTTATTCAATATTTATTAAGCACCTATTTTGTGCAAAAGCCTCAAAATTATTGGATGATTTGGAGCTCTACTCAGATAAACAATCAGTACTAGGAGACTCAAGCTTACATTGATTTTGTTTATCATCATTTATCAGCACCCAGATCAGTGAACCACATTGTGAATAAAATATGAGTGGATCATAGAAATGATGAATAGATGTGAGACAATGTATGAAATTTAACATATAGTGGGCTTCTTAGTGTAGCTAGTTCATGGGAGTATAGATCATGTTGAATGAGGGAAGGGGTTAGTTTTATAGTCTAATTTTTGGTAGTGACACCAGGAAGCAAGAGTAATCCAGAAAAGGTAGAGACTGATGAGAGCCCACGTCCACTCACTCTTGCCCGGCACTATTTATACAAATTCTGTGCCAGGAATTGCGGTGACTTAGGGACCCTAACTTGTATCCACTTGGCTGGAGAGATACAAGTTTCTAATATCTACAGCAACTTTAGTTTATAATTGTGCCTGAAATATTGGCAGTTGACCTCTAAATGTTCATATTGAAATGCAAATGAATGCAGCAGCTGCAGGAAAAGATGCACCCTCAGGGAGCTACAGAATCTCAACAGGGATTGTACACTTCTATGTGCAGAACACCACATTTTAAATTTAAATGATTCACCATGAGCAGTCAGTTGGCAGTTCTCTAATGGCTATGTTATTTCAGATAGCATATCTCCTTCACTCACATTACAGTATTTTGAGGAGCTTCCATATGGTTGGTAAAGGAAGGAGAATTCCACAGGGATACGGTACTAAAAATTGATTGTTACATTATTTCAAAAATGTGAAAAGGAAGCATGGCATTGTCATTTATCTTTATTATACGAAGATAAGAATCAAAACCAGACCTTTCCTACTTGTCCTAATTTATCTGTCCATGCTCATTTCCACGTTCTATGTTAACTGCATTTTCTAATGCTTCTCAAAGATGCTACTTTCCAGTGTGTCTGATTAGCTTCATATCAATACTTCAAAACATGGTTTAATAGTAAACTTTGATGTAAAAACTTGTCAGAGTTTTCCAGATGGGTATGAATGATTTATTTGGAAAATGGAAAAATAATACCCTCTTGTGTAATTTTAAGGATTATAGACTATGCAAGGCCTCGTAAAATCTTGTTACTGCTATTCTTGTCCATCTCACCCAGTTTATATAAAATATACTGCTAGATTAGTCTAAATTATTTGTAAAACTGGCATGTCATATCTTTGAAATATTCACAAACTGTTCAGAGTTTATGCTTCTGAAAATGAATTACATTGAAAATTTAAGTGCCATTAAGATTTCTACAGCTAATTACAAATAATAAGGATAGTAAATAAAAATCTCATCTCATATAATAAGCATTGTAATTAAAATGAAGTAGCAAATTGAACAGAATCACAGTCATATATAAACTTTCTGAAAATTGTTCCGCCACAAAATGCATTATCTCCAAATTTTATGTGTCAAAATTAGTTTAAAGTCCAATACACGAGAATTCACTAGGGTAAACTAGACTTGGAAAAATATGGAAGATTTTTTGATAAAAAGGTACTCATGAAGTACCACCCTCTGAGTATGTTAAGAATTGTACAAAAAGAGTAGTAGAGTCTTTGTGATGTTTTTTTTCAGCTGCTGTCTAGGTGATCCTTGACACACTCATCTAAGACACAAGAGGGGGAAAAAAACCCCAAACCACCTAATATGGTGCATCTCAGCCATCCTGAGATCCACATGGTTTTTACAGGTAATTTTCAGATGTAGGTTACCAGGCCTTTCTTCCTACTTTATCTTAGTCTAGAAGTTCTAACGACAACTAATCTGATATTGTTAGGGATAGTCAAGTTGTCACCAATTAATAGCACTCCCAGGGGCAACAGGGCAAAGAATTACTTAGTCCTTTATCATCATCATAATAATAATAATTTCTAGTACATTTGAACCTATTATTGTAGTCATTGTGTCACTCTATCCCACTGATGGTCGTCTTGTTAGCGGACTCTGTAATTTATTAAACATAATTTACTTCTCCAGCTACCAGCTGTCCCCTTCATCTCATATACATGTCAGAATTATGTGAGATGAAAAATTGCCATCCTTGCATCTATGGAACATTTTAGCTACATTTCACTAAAGACTTATTTGTGCTTTCTGGAAATTCATATTGCAACCAGTATTCTTCACATATGTCAGTACTTCATCAGTCTTCCTTACTTAGTGTCCTGATTTTAAGACGTATGTGTCATGACTGAAAATTGAGTAGTACTTGTACCAAAGGTGTGTGGATAAGGAACAGAACTTAGGTTGCTAGATGGAAGGTTAGAAAGCTCTTTATAATCAGAATTCAAACTCATTGCTGTCAAGCTGAAACTGACTCAGTTGAGGGTTACTGGGGATATGAATCATAGGGAAAGTCATGGATCATCTTTCTCACACAGAGCAACTGGTGGATTTGGACCACCAGAGATAGCCACTTTTGGGTTAACAGGACAATTCTCAAAAAACTAGGATCATGACAAACTGTGGCTGACTCTGAGAAGAATGGGAATCCCAGAGCACTTGAACGTGCTAATGTGAAACCTGTACTTGGTGCAGGAGGCAGTCGTCAGAACAGAGCAAGGAAACACTGAATGGTTCAAAATTGGGAAGGGAGTATGCCAGGGATGTGTCCTGTCTCCATACCTTTTCAACTTGTATGCTGAACAGATTCTCTGGGAGGCTGGGCTCTATAAGGAGAAATGAGGCATCAGGATTGGTGGAAGATCTATCAACAATTTGCGTTATGCAGGTGACACAGCCCTGTTTGTTGAAACTGAGGAGGACCTGAAGCACTTGCTGAAGAGGGTCAAGGATTGCAGCCTCCAATATGGAGTGAGGCTCACTGTCAAGAAGACAAAGATTCTCACCACCGGGCCAACTGGCAGCATCAGGATGGATGGTGAAGAGATTGAGATTGTTCACAGTTTTAGTTTGCTTGGCTCCACAGTCAACACTGTTGGCACCAGAAGCCAGGAAATTAAAAGGCATGTTGAGATGGGAAATTCTGCTGTTAGGGACCTCTCCAGGGTACAGAAGAGCAATGGTGTCACTCTGGAGACTAAGGTACATTTGATACAGGCCGTGGTCTTTGCAATCACTTGTTATGCATCAGAGAGTTGAACAATGACTAAGGAGGATAGAAGGAGAATTGATGCCTTTGAGCTGTGGTGTTGGAGAAGAGTACTTAATATACCATGGACTGCCAAGACAACAAACCTATTCATCCTGGAGAGGGTTAAACCGGGCTGCTCCTTGGAGGTAAGGATTCTGAGGCTTCGTCTGACATACTTTTGTCATGTTGTAAGGAGAGACCAGTCCTTGGAAAGGGACATCATGGTTGGGAGGGTGGAAGGACATTGCAGGAGACGAAGACCCTTAGTGACATGGATTGATTCCATCACTGGAGTAATGGGGATAGGTATGTCAGCAACAATAAAATTGGCAAGAGATAGAGCAGGGTTTAGAGCTGTTTTAACTAAGGTCACTATGAGCGATTCGATAGCACTCAACAACAAAACAACAATAATCTTTTACAGCAGAAGAAAATATCTCATAAATGTTAGGTTCTTTATAGTAATTTTCTCATTTATCTTCACAGCAAACATTTCAACTAAATATTATTTTCCTACCTTTATCTAGACAACACAATTTGGGCTCAGTTAAAATAAACTGCCAAATGGCACAATTTCAAATTCAGTTCAACATGATTCTATAGGCACACCTTTCACCATCATACCTACATCTCCCCCATAACATTTTATAAAAACAAGGAGATAACTTTGAATATTAGATTCAAGCATTTTAAAATGATACTAAGCATCTTTACTAACTTGAGTCACAGAAGAGAGTCTTTAGACAACAGGATATAATGAATACTCTTCATTGAGAAATTATTGTAATTTTGTCATCAAAAAGCCCTTTGAATATATATTACTGCTAGTATCACTTTTCTATATACAGAAAATGGTTCATATGTTGAACAGTTCTCTTAAGATAAATAGATTGGAACTACATCTCCAAATATTGAAGCTTTGGTACTGCCGGTATACTTGTTAAAACATTTAAAATCCATTGCCCTCAAGTCAATTGTGACTCAGAGAACTGTCCTAAAGAGTTTTCAAGGCTTTTGTGCATCTTTACAGAGCAGTTTGTCACATCTTTCTCCTATGGTGGGTTCAAACTGTAGCCCAGTATTTACCCACTCGGTCACTAAGATTTCTTTCAAACACTTTGCCTATTATCGAAGAGAATCATGGTGTCTTATCACAGCATTATGCCCTAAAACTTTAACTTTCTTATCTCAGACATTTAATCCTGCCTTAACATTGACATGTTGCTGTTATGTGCTGTCAAGTGGCCTACGACTCATAGTGACCCTATGTACAACAGCTCTGAAGCCTGCCCCGATCCAGTCTCACTGACTCTGATACACCTGACCCCGTTTCCCTAGTGACTCTTATCAATCCATCTCATCTGGGGTATTCCCCTTCTGTGCTGTCCCTCCAACCTTCTGAGTATGATGTTCTTCTCCACGGATCGGTCTCTCCTGGCCACATGCCCAAAATATGTGTGGATTAGCTTCAAAATCCTAGCCTCCAAGAAGAAACTTGGATTCACCCTAGGACAGATCTATTTGTTTCTTGGCAGTATGTTCAAGACCCTTCTCCAGTACCACAATTCAAAAGCATCAATAATTCTTCTATAATCTTTAGTCATTTTCCAGCTCTCTGATGCATAGCAAGTAATTGCAAATAACATGGACTGGATCAGGTGCACCTTAGTCTCTAGACTGACACTGTTGCTTCTCAGTACTCTGGAAAGGTTCCTGAAAGCAGATTTACCAAATTCAATTCACGTTTTGATTCCTGACTGCTGGTGCCAAGAGTGTTGATTGTGGAGCCAAGGAAGCTGCAGCTATTAACTTTAATCTCTTCTCCATCCATCATGGTGCTGCCAATTGGGCCAGTGGTGAGTACTTTGTCATCTTGATGTTGAGCTTCAATCCATATTGAAGACTATAGTCCTTGACCTTCTGCAGCAAGCACTTCAGGTCTGCCTCAGTTTCAGCAAGCCAGGTTGTGTCAGGTTGTTGATGAGTCTTCCTCAAATCCTGATGTTACATTTCTCCTCATAAAGCCCAGCCAACCAAATGATCTGCTCTGCATATAGACTGAAAAGGTATGGAGACAGGATGCATCCCTGACACACTCCCTTCCTGATTTTGAACCATGCACTGTTTCCCTGCTCCCTGGTCCAAGTATAGATTTTGCATAAGCTCAATCAAGTGTTCTGGGATTTCCATTCACCTCAAGGTTAACCACAATTTGTTGTGATTCACACAGTTAAATGCCTACTGCACCAGACTAAAGCAAGCCAAATTAGACATGGTCATATTGATGGATATTTACTATTGTGTATAGAAGACACAATACAATAACTTGAAGAAAATAAGACTATTACTCACATTTACCTATCAACTACTAAAGCTAAAAATGAAGAAATTGAAGATTTTTACCAAGTTCAATAGAGCAAGATTCATTGATAATTACTGGTGACTGAAGTGTAACACTAAAAAGCAAAGATCAAGGATAGCCTTGGTAATAGAAGTGTTCCAAAACAGTATGACTATTATAAAACCAATCACTCATTTATTGTAAGTATGTTTTTTCAAAACAGCATAAACAATGACAACATATAGTATTTTCTATCAGTAGAATGCGCAGGAGTTAAATCAACTACATATGAGGAAAGAAACAATTGTCATTGTTATGTACTAGCAAGTTATTTGAGGCTTACAGTGATCAAATGTACAAAAGCCTTATCTCTGATACAACTACTCCCATTACCCTAATCACTGAATTAATACATCTCATAGAGGGTCTTTCTCTCTTGTGATGTCCCTCTCCAAGGACTGGTCCCTCCTTGCAACATGCCCAAAGTATGTTAGACGACACTTCAGAATTCTTGCCTCAAAGGAGCAGCCCAGTTTCACTCTCTCAGGGACAAACTTGTTCTCCTAGCAATCAATGGTATATTCAACACTCTTCTCCAGCAAAGGCATCAATTCTTTTTCTATTATCCCTAGTCATTGTCCAGCTCTCTGACACATAGCAAGCAATTTTGAAGACTATGGCCTGGATCAGGCACACCTTACTTTCCAGCCTGTTTCATTGCTCTTCAGTACTCTGGAGATGTCCCTGTCAACTGACTTTCCCAATGCAATTCATCTTTTGATTGGCTGATGATATCAAGAGTGTTGATGATGCTGCCAATTTGCCCAGTGGTGAGAATCTTTGTTTTCTTGATGTTGAGCTTCAATCCATATTGTAGGCTGCAATCCTAGACCTGAAGCAAGTGCTTCGGATCCTCCATTGTTTCAGCAAACAGGGTTATGTCATCTGCATAATCAAGTTGTTGATGAATCTTCCTCCAATCCTTATGCCACATTCCTCCTTATACAGCCCAGCCTCCCAAATGATCTTTTCTGCATATAGATTGAAAAGGTATGGAGACAGAATACATCCATGGTGTACACCCTTCCCAATTTGGACCATGCAATGTCTCCTTCCTCTTAATATCCCCCAAAAAAGTAAGAGCAAGCACCAATGATGAAACAGAACATCAGTTGTTCATATGCAAGTTCACAGTAAAGCTTTAGAAAATTAAAACAAGTCCATGAGAGCCAAATTACAACCTTGAACATAAATCACTTGCATTGATATTCCTCTCAAGGACAGATTTGAATATTAATACAAAGACTAGACAAATGACACAGAGTCATAACTTGATGAGATGGTATAAAGCATACAATATGTGAAAAAAACAAAAGATAATTAAAATGAACTAAGAAAAATCTAAAATCTATGTTTAAAGAGGACCTAAAAGATGCACTGTAGGTGTTGACAAAAAATAAGTCCCCAGTAATCAATGGAATACCAATTGACAAGTTTCGACTAACACATGAGGCCCTGGGTGTCTGCATCAGTTTATGCCAAAAAATTTGGAGGTCATCTGCCTAGCTGATGGACTTAAAGAGACCCAGCAGTAATCAAATCAAGAGACATATTGCATTCGGATAGTTTGTTGACAAGAACCTCTCTAAAATGCTGAAGAGCGATGATGTCAGTTTAAAGACTAAGGTGAACTTGATTCAGGTCATAATCTTCTCAATCACCTACTATGCCTCAGAGAGCTGGACAGTGAATAAGGATTACAGAAGAATAAATTTCGTCTGTTAGTTGTGGTGCTAGTTAAGAGTACTGAACATTCCATGGACTACCAAAAAAACAAACAGATATGGTTTGGGAAAAGTGCAGCTGAAGTGCTCCTTGAAGGTTCTTATCCTTTGGACATGTTGCTAGGCAAGGCTAATCTTTGGAAAGAGACATCATGCTTGGAAAGATGCAGGGTCAATGAAGGAGACAAGATTCCCTATGAAATGACATGACAGTGATTTCAGCAAAGGGCTGTAGTGTGTCACGGATGATGAGTATGTCAGGGGTCAGGCTGGCTCTTCATAGAAAAGCTATGAGTTGTACTTGCTCGATGATACCTAACTACAATGTAAGTGGGTGGAAAATGATGAAGTAAATGTGCTGAACAGATTAAAAAGACTCAAAGAGTTGCTGAAGAGATCAAAGTAAATATAATGAAGTGTGTAAACACCTGGATATAGAAGACCAAAAGGAAAGAATGCACCTGGAATTTCTCAAGCTTAAAGAATTGAGACAACTACAAGCCTCAAAGTTATATATAGAAGAATTTGTGGGCAAAATGCTGAATGAGGCCGGAAACATCAAAATAAGATAGATGGAATACACAGAGCCATTGCACTAAAAATATGTAGTCAATGTACAACTATTTCAAGAAGTAGCATATGATCAAAACCTCTGGAAATAAAGAATAAGTCTCAGCTACACTGATGGTATTGATAAACAAAGCTCTAGTATTAATGGATTGCCAATTGAGAGGCTGCAACCATAGCTGTAACACTAGATGATCTTACTTACCTATGGCCAGAAATTTAAAGACATCTACCTGTTCAACTGTCTGGAAGAGATCCATATTTGTGTGTCCATATGAAGTATGATGATTAAATTGAGTGTGTAAATTATCAAACGATATAATTTATATCACAGGTAAGTAAAATTTTACAAAACAGATAATTAGAAAACGGTTGCAGCACTACATTGACAGTGATTTGCAAAAAATACAAGGTAGATTTAGAGCAGGACATGAAATAAGTACTATCACTACTGATGGCAAATGAATCTTGGCTGGACGCAGAAAACAGAAGACAATTGTGTAACTGTTTTATTCACTATGAAAAGACATTCAGCTGTGTGGATCATACAAATTTACAGTTCAAAAGAAAGGGAATTCCAGATATTTAATTATTCTCATAAAGAAGTTGTACACACACAAAAGTCAGTCAGGCCTTTGCCCAGAGAAAGATATACTCTAAAATTGAAGATGTACATCAAAGTTTAATCCTTCCATACTTATTCAGTTGTTATAGTGAGTAAATAATCTGAAAAGCTGGACCACATAAAAATGTTGCATGACATTTGGAAGCAGACTCATTAATAACCTATCATATATGGATGATGCAGATTGCTTGGTGAAATGAAGATCAAAGGCTGAAGTGTGGATTATACTTCAAAATAAAACAAAAATTCTCACACATATAGTAGTAAACATCATCATAATAGGGAAAAATTTGAAGATGTCAAGGATTTCAGTTTTACTTGGATCCACAATTAACACACAAGGAAGAAATAAGCCAAGAAAGAAAATGTCATGTTGCATTGGACAAAACTGTTACAAGTTATTCCTAAAAAGCAAATATGACACTCGGAATATTAGGTAAGCCTAACCAAAAAAACCAAAAAAAAAAAAAAAATAAAGTTGGACAATGAATACAGAAAACTGTAGAAAAAGTACATCTCTTGATTACGGTGTTTGTTGATGAAGAATATTGAATATACCATTGACAGCCAAACAAATCTGCCATGAATTAAGTACAGCTAGAACATGAATTAAGAGGGAGAAGGAAAGGTTTCATTTCATGCACTTTGGGCATATTACCAGAGGTACCCAGTCTTTGGAGAATGTTGTAATTATTGGTGGAAAGTCAGTGAAGACTCCCACTATTGAAATGGATTTGCACAGAACCAGACAGCACTTCATTTTGTTGTATATAGCATCACTGTGTCAGACCTGGCTTGACAGCTTCTAACAAAAACAAATTTAGAGATACTTCTCTCTAATTTTCTCCCTTTTATACTTTGCCTTCCAAGACTCTTCTGGGAAAAAATAAGCAGTGATTTTACCTGGTACAGCTACCCTTTATGGATACCAGTGTTGCCACCATTCAGCACCAATTTACTGAACTGTTATATTCAAAGCACTTTACACAAAGAATATGAGACAGGTCTCTTGTGCAACATAAATTACAAACTAACAGCATTTTTTAATTCTTAACACCAAAAAGAAATGCAATTCAGGGAAAAGTGACTGTATCATACACATGGCTTGAATAAACAGATTCATGCCAGGCTATTTAGGGAATAAGTAATCGTATTTAGTAGTGTTATAGGTATGAGGTACACTATTTGTGGTATTTCTTAATAATAGGAATTGAACCATTTGAGTAAATAGGGCTAAAAATTTTATATATTAAATATTTGGGTGTCTTTTTTTTATAATTTATACTTGATACACTTTTCCCTTAAGTTGAATCAGACTTATAGTGACCTCATGTTGTAGTTTGAATTGAGAGCCATAGAGTTCTCTTTACTGTATTATTTATGAAAAAATATTTATTATCAGAAGAACTAGCTTCAAAATAAATAGTACAGAAAATATAAATAGACAAAGTAGGTAAATATTTACTTACTAAAGGAAAGATTAAGAGATCAAATGTCAGCTGCTTCATGAGAGAGAGATGTGATAATTTCCTTCTGTAAAAGACTCACTCATTCATTGCAGTTGAATTTGTTCTGACACATGGGTGAGTGCTGACCTTACATTGGGTTTTCAAGGCTGCAACTCTCATGGGAAGAAACTGTCCATTTGAAATTCCAGAGAAACACAGCCTTTAGTTTAGCATTGCAACCTGCTGCAAACTATGCTACTAGAGTTACTGCCATGTAAACTCTTTAGGGCAATTTTACTTTGTTTGACAGAGTGATTATGAGTTAGAATAGACTTAATGGCAATGGATTTTTATTTGAGAGTGCTTAGTGCTGTGACTGATAAGCTAGTATCTATATGTATACAAGGAAGACAGGTTAATACAAATATTATTCAAATGTATGCACTAACCCTTAAAGTCAAAGATGAAGAAACTGGGGATTTTTCACAACTTCTGTAAATTAATCAACATGAAATAAAAATAGATTCATAATAATTAGTGACTGGAATGTAAAAGTTGGAAAATAAGGTCTTGGTGACAGAGATGAGTCTGGAGGTCAAGTGACTATAGATGAAATGAATTCTTTATTGCAAATTCCTTCTAAAGCCATAAATACTAACTATATACATGGACCTCACCTGTTAGACTACATAAGAATCAGATGGACTACATCAATGCAAAGAGTCAATGAAGCAACTCAATATTGTTGTTGTTGTTGTTATGTGCTGTCGAGTCGTTTGCGACTCATAGCGACCCCATGTACAACAGCCCTAAACCGTGCTCTATCCTGTGCCAATCTCATTGCCTCTGACACACCCATCCTGAGTACCCCAGTCACTGAATCAATCCACCTCATAGAGGGTCTTCCCCTCCTGCGCTGTCCCTCTACTCTACCCAGCATGATGTCTCTCTCTAAAGACCTATCTCTCCTTACAACATGTCCAAAGTATGTCAGACGAAGCCCCAGAATCCTTGCCTCCAAGGAGCAGCCTGGTTTAATCCTCTCTACGATGAATCTGTTAGCAGTCAAAATAAAGCCAGGGATGAATGTGAAACACAACATAAGTTGCTCATGTGAAAGTTCACACTGAAGTTGAACAAAAAAGAGAAAGCCCATGAGAACCAAAATACAATATTGATTCTATCCTTACTGACTTTAAAACCAATCTCAAGAATAGAGCTACATATTTAACACTAATAACTATAGGCCAGATCAGTTTTAGGATAATATCAAGGATAACATCCATTACAAATACAGAAAATAAAGTACAGGAAAGTCTAAAGTGAGATATCAGAAAAGACTGTGAAATTTGCATCAAAATGTAGAGAGGTGAAAACAAATATAATCCAAAATATCAAAATCAAAATAGCAGAAATTCTAAACATGTTGGAGGCACCAAAAAGAAACAGAATAAGAAGAGATTGAAGAAAATCAGTAATACAGAACAGAAATAGTAGATTCATGTGGGATGGCATCAAATGAAACAACATACACATGATTGTAATTTCAGAATAGGAGGGTTAAAAAAAACACCAAAAACCACCCCCCAAAAAACAACAACAAACAAACAAAAAGAACCAACACAAACCAAACACAGGGAACACTATGGAAGAAAAAAATAGAAGAAAATCTTTCAGGTATCATGAAAAATAAGCAGTTCAGTAGACTGGATCCCAGAAATACTACATGGCCTCCATAAGATGACGACTAATAAACCAGACCACAAAATGAGCAGAAGACATGAAAAGACTCTTCATAAAGGAGGAAATTTAGATGTCCAGTAAACACATAATCCCTAACAGAGAACTGCAAATTAAAATAATGAGATACCATCTCACCCAGCAGCAAAAGTTCAGAGCAAATAATAATGTAAAAAAGGATGCAGAGAGAGTGTAACTCTTATGTACTGCTAATAGGATTATAGAATGGTACAACCACTCTGGAAGTCAGTTTGCTGTTTCCTGAGAAGGCTGAACATAGAAATTCCATATGATCCAGCTATTCCAATGCTAGTAACATACCACAAGGAAATCAGTACTGTGACATAAATGGACATATGTACACCTATGTACATAGCAGCATTGTTCACAATAGCAAGAAAATAGAAACAGACCAAATGTCCCTCAACAAATGAATGGACTGAGAAATTATGGTAAGTCGACCCAATGGAATACTATGCAGCACTAAGAATTGATGATTTCATGAAATACCATATAATTTAAGCCAATAAATTGGAGAAGAGCTATCTGTCCAACTGGAAGGGATTCACAGATATTCCTACCCCACCTCCCCCCAAAAAGGTGACCCAACAGATGGTAAAAATTATCAATCAAAATCATTAATATTACATGCAAATAAAATCTTGCTGCAGATTGTTTAAAAATTACAGGAATAGTGCCTTGAGAGAAATCCAAGTTGAATTCAGTAGACGCCATGCAACAAACATAATAGCTCATGTCAGATGACATCAGGGAATGTCCAAAAGTAGAGATTGGACAAAATCAGAGAATACCAGAAATGCTTACTTGTATTTTATTTACTTTGCAGATCATAACAAATTATGGCTAACTTTGAGAGGAATGGGAATCCGAGATCACTTAATTGTACATTTAGAACAAGAGAACACTGCCTGGTTTAAAATCAGGGAAGGTGTGTGTGTCAGGGTTGTATCCTTTCTCCATACCTATCAAATCTCTATGTTGAGAATAATTAGAGAAGCAGGATTATATGAAGAAGAATGGGCCATCAGGATTGGAGGAAAACTTATCAACAGTCTGCTGTACACATGTAACAATGTTGCTTGGAGAAAGTGAACAAGATTTAAAACACTTATTGCTGAAGATTAAAGACTTAAGCCTTCAATATGTGTTGTATCTCAGCATCAAGAAAATAAAAATCTCTACCAATAGGCCACATTATGAGATAGAAAAAAAAGATCAGAGTTGTAATTCATTTCATTTTACTTTTATTCAGAATCAACTCTCATGGCAGCGGCAGTTAAGATATCAGAAGATAGAGTGCAATGGAAAAATCTGCTCTCAAGGATGTATTAAAAGTTCTAAAGAACAATGATATAAATTTAAAGACTAATATATGCATAAACCAAGTCATGGCATTTTCAATTGTTTAGTATGTACCTGAAAGTTTCACAATAAATAAGGAAGGCCAAATAAGAATCTATGCATTTCAATTATGATATTGGCAAATGGTATTGAAAATAGCATCAAATACTTAAAAAGCACACACACCGAAACCCCTCCACCACCCACAAAAAAAAAAAATCTGTTTTGAAGAAAGTGCTCCTTAGATGCAAGAGTGGTGAAGCTGTGTCACACATAATTTCGAGTATGTTTTTAGGAGGGTTAAGAAAAGAGAAGGTGACCTGACAGACTTTTTTGCTCAGTGGTGACAATGGACTCAAGCATCCCAGAGATCAGGAGGACACACAGGATAGGTCAGTGCTCAGATCTGTTGTTCTTAGGGTTATTGTGACTTTTAGTTGACTTCACAGCACGTAATGCAACAGAGCAACAAAGTAGTGGAAGTCTTTTTAATGATTTAAAATCCCTATACTATCATTTCTTTCCTCTATCATGTTGGTTAAATGTTTGGCAAATCTGTGTTCAATTGTAAGCTCAAGTGCTTAATATTAATATGATCTTGTAGGTGGTATTTCAACCATCTAAATTTTGGTTTGTTATCTGTAAAATGAAGATGATAATAATAGCATTTCCCTTCTTGAGAAGCATAACTATGTATAAAATGTTCATTGCTTTGTACCATTGAGTCAGAATTGACCCATAGCTGACCCTCTGGAAGGTTTTCAGAGATAATTAATGGAACAGGAGGAGATCTCCCATCCTTCTCCCACAGAGCAGCTGGTGGAGTTAAATCATGTGCTTTAAGATCACAGAACAGCTTCTTGCCACTAGGCTACCAGTGCTTCCTAATTTTGTTTTTAAAGTGTCCATAACTAGGTACAAAAATCACATCTATTCTCAGATAAGATTATAAAAAGTAATGAAACCACATTTTGAATTGTCTGAGTTAGACTTTCAAGATTCTAAGGTAGCTCTCAAGCAACAAGATAGTCAGATAGGCAAAAATATGATGTTGTTTTGATGCCTTCAAGTCAAGCGTGACTCACAGCAACCCTATGAACAAAGGGCTTGAAGCCCCTCTACAACTATCAACATTTATCAAAGTTCAGAGGGTTTCTGGAGGCATGTTATTTAGGAAGTAGATGCCACCCCTGCTTCCAACAAGTCAGATAGGCAAAAATACTATGTAAAAGGGAAATTTCAGTCCACAGAGAATATGGAAAATATTCATTAAATGAGAGTTTAAGTCAACAAGGAAATATCCTTTAACCACATTGACTAGAAGTTGTCAGAAAATCCTTAGTAAAGAGAATCTGGAGATGAGTGAGATCAGCACTACTACTGAACAGCCGCTATAACTCATCTACTGTAGCTACTTATAACCTATCCACAATCAGATCACGACCTCATGAGTGGAAAGAAGTCTGGATTCCCCAGAAACCTGCTAGAACTGCAAAAAAACCCCCAAAAGCCCAGAAAATAAGTTTTCAAAGTTGGAATTGTGAGGTTTACATCATTGGTGTTACTTACTGTCACCATTTTTCACCATTAAAATATGAAAAATAAATTCATACTCATTAGAAGATGTTAGGCAATAATCGCCTGGTCTGAAAAAGGAAAGAAACATAGTTTCATGCAAAATTTCTTCTAATTCTGGATTTCATTCACTGATATAAAATCCCACAAGCCAGTAAATTCCTCTCCTATTCCTCAGATTCTAGCTAAAAGAAAGGCACCAGGTCTTTTGTTCATAGAGTCACTAGAAGTCATGCTTGACTTAACAACAATCATCATCAACAACAACATTCCTCAGATAGAGAGGGACAGAAAGTTGGCAGGTTTTAATTTTACCAAATAATGACGTATCAAAACTATCACAAAACATCATTTCCAATTCCCGCCAATTCCAAGAAAAAGCAAACTGATTCCCAAAACACAGGATAGACAAGGCTTCAGGTAGAAAAATATGAAAAACTCACTACATTGTTCCAGTTTCCTCATCTTGGCAGAGAACACTGGAATACAGCAAACTTTTTTTAAGTTACAATTTCTACATGGATCAGGTGGGTCCAGGATCTTGGATGAAGGTGTCTATACCCTCTAAATTAAACTAAAGAATTTTAGTTATATTACTTCTATGAAAATTAATATGGGCTCTTACTGGCTCAATGTGAAATATGGTCATCTCAGTAAATCCCTTATAAATTTACCCTCAATATTTGCAGACATATTTGTTTATATAAGTGTACTGACATCACTTGATTATTAAAGTAATGATTTGCAGTTCTTGACTTGCTACAAATAAGGTAAGTAAGCCTTTTATTTCATCTTTTTTTATAGCATAACTTTCTAGATGCTTAACCTGTTGAAGGAATTAGTTTCTTTGTAATCTTACAACTAAAGGAACATGTGGTATGTTGTGAGCCCTATATTTTATAATTAAATAAAATTGTGAGCTTCTGTTTATGTCATAATTATTTACAGATAATTCCTGCTATGATTTTATGTTTTCTTGATGAAGGTGAGCCTGGGACTTTTTATTTTATTTCAGGCCTATGTGAAAGTGTTTGATGCTGTGCTGACTGCTAAAAGAGAAATGAACAGGAGGTAGGTAGGCTGTGCACTTGAGGTTGGTAGAGTTCCATTCTAGAGGCCACATGATTTTAGCACAGTACCTTTCAGAGGCATATTCGATTTCTCACATGATAGAAATGTAATTAATGATTTTATGTCTCAACAGAGTAAACACTTCCTCTAACATGCTCTCCTTAGTGAGCATATAAACTTTTTCATTACTGTAAGTGGTAATACCCACTCTATTTATGTGACAGTTCTCCTCTCTAACAGATCACCAATACTAGCCCTATTACATCAGTTTCCTTAAAGCAGACTCTTAGCCTTATCCACCTCAGATGAAAACAATTTATCTACTTACTGTTGCAAGTCTTGTTGTATTTGCTGTTCTCCTGTGCAAACCCTTCTAGTCGGCATTGAAAACGATGTTGCCAAAATTCTTGAAACCAAGGATTTCGGAGGTTTGTTTCTGGCCTGAGCTTCAGATAGTAATCATCAAACCACTTGACATCAGGTGATTGGAGCTTGATGGTGATTCCACCCACAGCTTCTCGCTGATATCCATCTGTCACATCATACCTGTCAGCCCAGCCATCACTGTGGGGGAAACAAAACATCCCTTAGCTCTTAGCAGAAACTGTCTAATGCAGTGAGGTCATTTGCTCTCCTTTTGAGAAGGTTAATAATTACATGGTTACTTTACGTTGTACTATGGATTGCACAGCCCATGGAAGTGATTACTGTGATAGCAACTTGTAATAAGTACAAAAATGGTAACTTTCAGGATGAGATTGCTCTTAGAAGGCACACTCTCATCAGCACTTTCGGCATAATTTTCCCAGTTCCAAAATGGTAGGTGGAAATTACATAATATCATAATTATCATTATTTAATGAAAATTTTATGGCTAGAATAGTTTAACTATATAATTTTTCTTTATTAAGTACTAATTATAACCACCACCATAATGATCACAAATATCTCAACATTAATTTCATCAACCTATGACGTGATGTTCATTTTAATCTACATTTACAAGGAAATTATAAAGAAGCTTAAAAAATATATCCAATCTGCAGATTTTCATCCTTTTAAATGTTAATTTTCAGTGTCTTATATAAAAACTCTGTAGTCTATAATTGGTTTTTTTTTCTCATTTCTTTCTCATGATTTTTCTCAAACAAATTTAAAATGCACAATGTGAAGTCAGGTTTTACAACATAATGAATAGTTTACTGAAATGGACTTTTCTGTCATTCTACACACTGGGCACCTAAATAAATTTTTAAGGAAAAGCTTGAAATCAGAGTTTTCATGGTATAAGAGTTTGAGAAAATAAATAGGAAAAATCCTTAACTCGTCAGAAAAATGTACAAGATAAAATTTTTATATGTAAAATCTGTACTTAATGTTTACATTTTTCCTTTGAAGCAGTACAAATGCTCTCTAATGAGTGAATATTAGAGAAAGTCAGAGGAATTTTGGCAATAAAAAAGTTAACACCAAAGAGGGAAGAGAAGAGCAACTAGGACTGAATCCAAAGCAGGAGTGAGATAAGCTTCTAGTGAGGGAGGTGAGCAAAATGCTAACTTCCTCATAGGGTCTTTCTGACAGAATCTTTATGGAAGCAGAGGACAAGGTCTTTCTTCTGCAGAACCACTGGCTGGGTTTGAACCACAGTCCTTTCATAACCATTGCTCCATCAAAACCTCTTTAAAAGAATGTAAGTGGATTTCTATATCTTAACTCAATTGCATTTTTAGTCCTTAACATTTTCTGTAGGCAAAAACCATGTATGAATATTTCACATAAGATCTAGCGCTAGGAAATGTATTATATAAGCTATTAAATGAGTTTAATAGAAAATTGTTTACTTTTTTTTTAGCATGTTTTACTCTAACTTGATTATTTGGGGTCATTTCAAAAGTCACATATTACTCATTAAGATAGAACCTGGAGATTATTTCAGAGGTTTCCTTAGGAAGAAATGAGAAAAGAAAAACACAAAATATGTCTCCCCCAACCCCAGTGCCTCTTTACTAAGAAAAAGAGATAATTACACATTATGGATGTTTAAAAATCATCAATGGTGAAATTGGAAAATATTTCATACATACAAGAAAAAAATGTTAAATCTGTATGATTTGTCCCAATGTTGAATTGAGGTAACTTTGCATATTATCTTGCCTCAAGTTTCTTATTTTCAGCTTCAAAAGATTTTATTTAAAGCTGACAAGTTGCAATGAAGGAGGATTATTTGCCTCTTCTTCTTCCTCTGTTTTTGAGGGTTTATGATATCACTGATATGAGAGTGTAGGTCTCATTGGCACTTAAAGAGATGCATGGGTGTGCTGCAAATGGGACAGGAAGCTCTGTTTGTCAAGCAGAGCCTCATTCTCTCAGGAAGTGGGAATTAAAATGTCTTCTTTTGTTAATGCTAGCTCTTATATAATGCTATGATTATGAATATTACATAACAAATTTAAGATTATAATGAGTCCAATTTACCCTTCACAATTCATTCATTGAATTTTAGGCGGATTGGAAAAAAGTTTGTCTTGATTAAACTTTTTTTGCAGGTAAAATTTCCATAAAAGAAAATTTCCAGGGCTAGAGAGTGTTAATTTATTCATCTCTCAACATGTTCTTCCTCTTTTTTCCCCAGTATAAACCTCTTCCCTACATTTGAAGATTTAGGAAAATATATTAGTAGCCTTGCAAGTTCAGATAGTGAGTTTAAAACCTCTTTTGTCCTTAATATTTCCATTAAATGGTAAAGTAAAAATCATAAGAATATGGTGTGGGAACAGAAAATCCCAGTATCTCATGCAACAAAGCCCAATCATTCTATTTAACTTATTAGAGAAAACTTGTTATTGAAATTCCAACAAAAAGCCTTCTTTGCAGGCTAAGTTAGGTATTGTTTAACATCTTAAATGTATAAATATTACATTTTCATAAAATGTGCATTAGGATGATAGGACATTCTAAATGAGTAAGAATTTTAAAAGAAGAAATGCAAAGAAAAAGAGGATTATCTTTCTACTAATATTTTACATTGTCATAGCAGACTTTCACAATTGTTGCTCAACCCCAAACACCTTTAAGTGACTTGTGTTTTATTATATAAATGTGAGGGAGCAGGAAAAGAAACTAGCATTTACCAAATACCTACTATACCTTCTATCTATCTATCTATCTATCTATCTATCTATCTATCTATCTATCTATCTATCTCCAATTCTCTTTAAACAGCTCATTCTCAACACACATTTCATTCTCTGTCATGTTCTTTGATCTATCTCTTCATATGTTTCATTGATTTTATTCTACTTCTTTGATATAGCATTGATACATAATTTACTTAAATTTTGTTTTAGCCTGACATCAACTCTTTTTGGCCAAGAAATAGAACTTTCATTGCTATTAAATCAGAACTGACTCATAGCTGACTTTCCCAGGGGTTTCTGACACAATCACTCAGGAAGACATTGTCCAGCTTTTTCCTTAGGTGCTACTAGTATATTCAAACCACCACAGAGGCCTAGCCTTGGATTACAGTGTAAGTCCCTATGGACAATGCCAGCAGGAAAAGGAACCATGAAAGAGAATAACTCTTAAATAACTTTCTCATTTCACTTGGCTTAAATAAAGGAGAGGCTTTCTTCTGTGCCCATTCTCAGTACTCTTCCATAGTAAGTATTTTCTTGTGGTTGTTATACATTATCAAGTCAAACCAACTCATAGCTGACCCTTTAGTGAGTTTTCAGAGGCAATTAATCACACAGGAAGAAATAGTTAGCTTTGTTTGTCCCAGAAAGCTTGTGGATTAGAACCGAGTGCCTTTGGGTTGGCAATGCAAATCCTTGCTACTAAGGTACCAGAGCTCCTTAAGTATTTTATACTCCTTCAATTCTTTGGCACAGATATATTAAGAACATACTCATTTAACAAAAACATACTTTAATTTTCTTCTGGAAATTGTATAAACATTTACTTTTCTTATAATCTCTTCTTCAGTTTATGTCTCTCAACCTTCAATTCTTATTTCTCTTAATAATTTGTAACTCATGAAAGCTTAAATGCTTTTCAATAGATTAATATTTAAGGTCAAATTGATTCTGGAATTTTCCAACTAAAATTATTTTTCTATCTTTGTGTAACTTCATTCCCCTAATAGTATATTACATCTATACTTACCTTAGATGAAATTAATTTGGGGTGACAGAAAGTGTTTCTATGTATAGATAGATAGATAGATATAGATGAGATAGAGATAGAGGTATATAGATATAGATAGATAGATAGATAGATAGATATAGAGATACAGATACAGATATATAGATATATAGATACATAGGTATCAGTAACTTAGTATTTTAAAGAGAAAAATAATGCAATGGACCACATTTACTCTGTGTTAAAAGAATCCTGAAACTGAAACATAGAATGTATCTGAGCTACTACAGTCCAGGAGCACATAACCTAGTGAAGGAATTAAAAGGTATACACATGAATGACAATGAACACATAAGTACTGTGTTATAGGTATGTACCAAATTCTGTGGGAAAACAAATCAATAAATAATTAACTCTTTAGAGGAAGATATACTTGAAGAGATAATAGGATTTTGAAACATCACTTTCTGGCTAACTAGAAGATATTCGTGAACCAAGGAATAGCCAATGTTAAGCACTGTAACATTAGAGAGTAAGCAAAATAGTGAAGCTAAGCTGGGGAGCAGCATTTGAAAACGAGCTTTCATGGAATGCCAAAGGTTTTGGACTTTTATGTACAGGTAACGAATATCAAGTGTAGCTTTTATAGCAGAGAATAGTAAGATGAGATGATAAATAGACAAAATGTGAGTAACAGATCTAAGTGATTAGAAACAAGCTTTAGATAATCTAGTTTTAAAAAGGTATTGTTGTTATGTGCCACTGAGTCACTTGTGACTCGTCGTGACCCGATGTACAAGAGCCCTAAACCCTGCTCTGTCCTGTGCCAACCTCACAGTCTCCAACACACTTACTTCCACCACCCCAATCACAGAATCAGTCCATCTCATTGAGGGTCTTCCTCTCCTGTGCTGTCCCTCCACTCTCCCAAACATGATGTCCCTCTCCAAGGACTGGTTCCTCCTTGCAACATGCCCAAAGGATGTCAGACAAAGCTTCAGAATCCTTGACTCCAAGGAGCATTCTGGTTTCACCCTCTCTAGGTTAAACCTGTTTGTTCTCCTAGCAGTCCATGGTATATTCAGCACTCTTCTCCAGCACCACAATTCAAAGCATCAATTCTCTTTCTATCATCCCTAGTCACTGTTCAACTCTCCGAAGCATAGCACACAATTGCGAAGACTGTAGCCCGGATAAGGTGCAACTTAGTCTCCAGTCTGATATTGTTGCTTTCCAGTACTCTGGAGAGGTCCCGGACAGCAGACTTTCCCAATGCAATTTGTCTCTTAATTGCCTGGCTGCTGGTACCAAGAGTGTTGACTATGGAGCCAAGCAAACTAAGACTGTCAATCTCAATATCTTCACCATCTATACTGATGCTGCCAATTGGTCAAATGGTGAGACTTTGTAGTTCAATCCTTCTTCATCTCTTTTGACCATTGCTAAAAAGGGATAACAGTAGTCAAAAGAGATGAAGGAGGATTGAACGCAATTGGCAATGAAGAAGAAAAGTTCTATCTATATTCTCAGGTAGAATCTCTAGGACTAGATTTGTGAGAACTTGGGGTGAAGGATGTAATTTTTATATGTTGATGAGAAAAGATTAATGATATTATACCTTCATTAAAAATACAGAAAAAGAAGTGAATTTGGGGGATAAGTGATAATCAGATTCATTTTTGTAAGTTAACATTACTTTCTCTTGAGTTTCTGTGTGTTCTCTCTTCATACCTCTTATTTGCATATTAAGCATTACAGGTTTAAAATTTCTCTCAGAGCAATGCTTTGGGTATTCATCCAGCTTACATGGAACTCCAGACACTAACTACTGGTAAACAGGAGCTGTAGAGTTCTTCTGGTCTCATGGCAAAAGAGCGGTTGTTCATGGTGGCAGTTACCCACACATTACAATTCTTTTATTCCTTATCCCTGACTCTCTTCTTCTGTTGTACCTTGGAGGGTCAGCTATGACTTGGTTCCAACTTGATGGTAGTAAGTGAGTAATGGTATCAAATTGATAACAGCAACTCAAAAGATTTTATAGGAACTTTAGGGGGCAATGAGCTTATGCCAATGTTGGAGGGACAATATGAAGAGAGTTAGGATTGTTTAACTCAAAAAATGTAATCAACTTCACAGGATTGCACACGTGTGTGTGTGTGTGTGTGTGTGTGTGTGTATTCAATAGAGGGAACAATAAGTGCTGTTGTTAAAAAAAATGAAAAAAATTACAAGGATAAAACTTTCAAGACCTGACGTACTATTCATGCATACCCATATAAAATTTTGACTTAAGAATTATTTTTCTCATTCATCATATCAAATTACTTATATATAAAGCAAACACAAAACTATAAAATAACTGCCCTGATATATACAATATCAAATCTCTTCTTGCTAGAATGTGGAAGCTCCTGAGGGCTATTTGCTGGCAAAAACAAAAACAAAGCAATAACCTTCTTAGAAAGTATTGGAGGAAAGAATGTAAAATTTATTTGATGTTAGGCTGGAGAGGCTAAAAAACGAAACCAAAACAACCTAAATCAACTGTGATCAGGTAAATTATGACTCACAGTGACCTTACATAACAAAGTAGAAGTCTCCTTTGCAAGGTTATGAAACTTTATGCCACATGTTTCTCCAATAGAGCAGTTGGTGGGTTTAATCATGAACGTTCTGGTTAGCAGCCCAGTACTCTTATCTACTGTTCAACCAAAAGACCCTAAATAATTTTTAAATCGTCTTCTTCCCTTATCAAAATCCAAGTTGTAAAAGACAGACAAAATATTTTTCCTTCCTGTTCTCATTTCCTGTCAACATAGCTGAATCAAAGTATTGCTATGGAAACAAGTTATATGTAGCAATGAAATAGCATTGGTTGAATGATGCTGTTGAAGCATTTTAAATGCTTTGTTTCTATTCATTCTAATTCACTAAGAAACAATTTTACTCTCTCTTCTGTGCTAGCCTTTGTTATTGTTGTTAGGTGCCATAGAGTTGAATACGCCTCATAGCAACCCTATGAACTAAAGGTCTGAACCCTGTCCTAGCCTGTTCCATCCTTACCATCTCTGACACATGTGAATGCATCAGTATAGTCACTGTGTCCATATCTGTCACAATGGGTCTACATAACTTTCAAATAACCTCTACCCTTTGGAGAATGATGTCCCTTTCTGAAGAATATTGCCTTTCCTAGCAATATATCACATAACAATTTCAAGTACTATCCTGAAATACAATGTTGTGTGTGACAGGATATTATCTATATGCCTTCAAGGAAGACCTGTTAATATGACTATCAATGAACCATACAATATAATAGCTAATTCCAAGAAGGAGAAAATTGAAGATTTTTATGAAATTTTACAATCTGAAATTGAACAAATATATAATCAAGATGTGTTGATAATAATTGGTAATTGGAATGCAAAGACTGGAAACAATGAAGAAGGAAGGGTAGTTGCAAAGTATGGACTTGGTGTCAGAAATTAAAACAGAAATAGAATAATCAAATATTATACATTCAGTGATTTATTAATAACAAATACCTTATGTAAAAATTAAACAGTGGAACCTCACCACATGGTCTGCACAGGAATCTTACGGACTACATCTGTGGAGGAATCATTGGAGAAGCTCAATCAGCAGTCAAAGCTAGGCCAAGTGCTGACTGTGAAACAGACCATCAATTACTTAAGTGCGAATTATAATTGAAGCTGAAGAAAATCTAAACAAGTCTACAAGAACCAAAATAATACCTTGTGCCTATCCTGAATTTAAAAAGCATCTTGAGAATAGGTTTGAAGCACTGGATTGAAGGCTAGATGAGTAGTGGGATGACAAAAGATATCCATGAAGATTACATAAGGTCACTACATAGAGGAGAAAGAAAAACAAACAAACTGGATGTCAGGAGAGACTCTAAATATTACACTAGAGTGTCTAGAAGCCATAACAGAGGGAAGAAATGCTGAAGTAAAAGAGCTGAGAAAATATATCAAATGGGAGCTCAAAAAGATAAAACAAACTCTTACAATGGAATAACAGAGACTTGAGAATGAAAAATAAAAATGAAAGAATGTACTCAGCATTTCTCAAACTGAAACAAATTGAAGTCTCAAGTTGTGATCCTTAGAAATGCTATGGACAAAATATTGAATGATCTAGGAAGTATCCAAAAAAGATGGAGAGAATACCCAGAATCATTGTACCACAAATAATTGGCGGATACTGAAATGTTCAGGAAGTGCCATATGATCAAGAGCCAATGGTAATGAAGGAAGATTTTCAAGCTGCAATGAAGACATTGGAAAAAAATTAAGGCCCTAGGAATCAGTTGACATTTACCAATTGGCATGTTTCAAATGACAGATGCAGCTCTGGACATGCTTACCAGTCTCTGCCTGGGAATTTAGAGGACAGCTGCCTGGCCTACTGACCATGTTGTTGTTGTAAGGTTCTGTCAAGTTGAGTACAATTCATATGAACAAAATATCTGAACCCAGTTCTGTCCTGCTCTATCCTCACACTTCTTGACACACAAGAGCCTATAGCAGCAGTTACTACGTCAACCCACTTGGCCGAGGGTCTTCCTCTTCTTCGCAAACCCTCCACTCTTCTCAACATCTAGCAACATGTCCAGGAAAAGTCTCATTATTCTTGCCTCCAAAGAGCATTCCAGCTGCACTCTCTTCAAGACATATCTGTTCACTCTCTTGGCCGTCCATGGGTTGTTCAGCTCTTCTTCCTACCACAGCTCAAAGATGTCAGTTCTTTTTCTGTCATCCTTATAGATTGTACAGGTCTCAGATGCATAGCTAGTAATCAGAAAAACTATGGCCTGAATCAGATGCACCTTAGTCCTAAAACTGACATCACTACTCCTCAACAATTTGGAAAGGTTCCTAACTGCAGATTTTCCCAGTGCAAGTTATGTCTCCTTATTTCCTGACTGCTTGTACCAAGTGTTAATCATGGATCCAAGCAAGATGAAGCTGTTGACAGTTTCAATCTCTTCTCAATCCATCACGACAATGCCTATTGGTCCAGTGATAAGAATCTTTGTTTTTCCTGATATTGAGATGCAATCCATACTGAAGTCTGCATTCCTTGAACTCCTGCGACAAATTCTTCAATTTCTCCTCACTTTCAGCAAGTAAGATTGTGTCATCTGCATAAAGCAGGCTATTGTTTAGTCCCACCAATCTTGATGCCACATTCCTCTTCATAGAGTCCAACTTCTCAGATAATTTGCTCAGCATATTTATTGAACAGGTATAGAGCTATAATACAACCCTGACACACTTCCTTCCCAATTCCAAACTATGCAGTGTTCCCCTGCTCTGTTTGCACAACAGCCTCCTGCTCCAGGTACAGGTTCCTCAGGAGGACAATCAAATGTTCTGTGATTCCCATTCTTCTCAGTATCAGCGACAACTTGTCATGACCCAAATAGTCAAACACCTTTGCATAGTCAGTAGAGCACAAATAGACACTCTTCTAGTATTCCTTACTTTCAGGCAGTATCCATCTGACAAAAGTAATGATATCCTTGGTTCCAAGGCCTCTTCTAAATCCTGCTTGAACTTCTGGCAATTCCCTTTCTATGTACTGTTCCAGCCATTTTTTAATGATCTTCAGCAGAATTTTGCTTGCATGTGATATCAGTGATATTGTTTAATAATTTCCACATTCAGTTGGATCACCATTCTTGGGAATAGGAACAAATATTGACCTCTTCCAATCTGTTGGCCAGAAAGCCATCCTCCAAATTTCCTGACATAGATTGGTGAATGCATCTAAGGCAGCATCTGTTAATTGAAACAAGTCAATTGGTATCCCATTGATTCCTGAAGCTTTGTAAATACCTTCAATGGAGATTCCACTCCCTTTTTCATTACCACTGACTCTTGTTCATATGGTACTTCCTGAAATTTTTCAGTGTCAATCAATTCTTTCTGGTACAGTGGCCATGTGCATTCCCTCCATCTTTTGATGCTTTCTGGGTCATTCAATATATTGCCCATAACATCAACATTACAACATGAGGCTTAAATTTATTTTTCAGTTCTTTCAGCTTGACAATTGCACAGTCAATTCTTTCCTTTTTATTCTCCAATTCCAGCTCTCTGCACATCCTATTATAATGCTTTGATTTTTCCTCCCAAGCTACTCTTTGAAATTGTCTGTTCAGCTCTCACTTCAACATATTTTCCTTTGGATTTGACTTCTTGACATTCCAGTGCAATCTTTAGAGTCTCTTCTGACATTCATTTTGAATTTTTCTTTCTCCTCTGTTTTTGTGATGACCATTTGCTTTCTTTGTGGATTATATCTTTGATATCATCTCACAACTCTTCTGGTCTTCTATAATTGGTAGTCAGTGATTCAAACATATGACTATGAAATTCAGATGGAATTGATTTAAGATCATATCTTGGTTCCTATAGACTTTCTTTTTCTTCAGCCTCAATTTCAACTTGCATATGAGTAATTGATGATCTCACCTACAGTTTGCCCCGGCCTAGTTTGACTGCTAATATTGAGCTTTTCCAGTGATTTCTTCCACAAATGCAGTCAGTCTAATTCCTATATATCCTATCAGGAGAACTTCATGTGTAAAGTCTTTTGTGTCTTTTAGGAAAAGTACCATAGGAGATTCATATTTTTTCATATTCCTAAGAAAGGTAATCCAATAGAATGTGGGGGATTATCAAACAATATCATATGCAAGCAAAATATTGCTGTAGATCATTTAAAAATGACTAGACAAGTATATAGAGAACTGGCAGAAGTTCAAACTGGATTTAGAGAAGGTCTTGGAACTGGAATATCATTGTTGATGTTGGATGAATGCTGGCTAAAAGCAAAGAAAACTAGAGAAAAGTTTATATTTGTGCTTAATTACTAGGCAAAGATATTTTAACTATAACTAATTATGGCTAACATTAAGAAGAATGGGAATCTTAGAAAACTTAATTGTGCTCATGTAAAATCTATACCTAGACCAAGAGGTCATTGTGATAACAAAGCATGGTTTAAAATTGAGAAAAGTGTCTGTCAGGGTTGTGTTCTTTCTCCATAATTATTCAATCACTATGCTGTCAATTTATTTGAGAAGCTGGACTCTATTAAGAATGTGGCATCAGGTTTAGAGGATGACTAATTAATAACTTTTAGTATGCATATGATACAACTCTGCTTGCTGAAAATGAGGAAGACTTGAAGTAGTTTTGCAGAAGATTAAACACTGTAGTTTTCACTATGGATTGCATCTCAAGGCTGAGAAAACAATTATTCCTACCACTAGATCAATAAGCAATGCCATTACAGAGGGGAAAAACATTTAAACTGTCAACAACTTCATTTTTTTGAGCCACAATCAATATATGGTATCAGTACTCAGGAGATAAGGAGAGGCATTGAATTGAGAAAGTCTTCAGGCTGGAACCTCTCAAAATTATTGAGGAACAATGATGTCAGTATGGGGACTAAGGTGTGCCTGATTCAAGCTATGGTCTTTCTAGTCACTTGCCAGTCATCTTAGAGCTAGATAAAGAATAGGAAGGATAGAAGAAGAATTGATACCATTCAATCTGGTGTTGTAGGTGAGTACTGTCATAATAGCAAAGAGATACAAAAGTGCAGCTAGAGTTCTCCACAGAGGCAAAGATGACAAAGTTCGTGTCACACATTATGGGTATGTTGCTATAAGAGGCTATTCCTTGGAGAGGGACATCATGGTTGGCAAAATAAAGGGATGGAAAAAGAAAGAAAGACTCCTAACCAGGTGGAATGACATGGTGACTGCTGCAATGGGCTCAAGTGTGTCAGTGATTCTGGTGGCAGCACCAGATAGGACAGGCTTTAGTTCTGTTATTCATAGAGTTTCTATGAGTCATGCTTGTCTCAATGGCACCAACCAACAGAAACATGCCCAAAGTATGAGAGACAAGGTATCACCATCTCTGCCTCCAAAAAAATCACTCTGGCTACACTCTTCCCAAGACTTACCTGTTTGTTGGTGTTCTTTTGTTGTTGTTGTGGGTTTGTTTGTTTGCTTTTGTCTTTTTGATGGTTTTGTTTTTGGCAGTCCATTGAGTATTCAATACTCTTCTCCAATACCACAACTCAAAGGCATCAACATCAATTTTTCTTTATCATCTTTATTTATTGTCCAGATTTCAGAGTATAGCAAGTGAATGAAAATCCATGACCTGAATTTGGCACATTTTGGTCTTCAAACATACATCATTGCTCTTCAGTATGTAGGAGAGATCATTCTAAGCATATTTGCCCAATCCAATGCATTTCATGATCTGACTTCTGGTACTAAAAGTTTTGACTGCTGATCCAAACAATATGAAATCATTAAAAACTTCAATCCTTTCTAAATCTTTAATGATGCTGATTGGCCCAGTAGTGAGGACCTGTTTTCTTGATGTTGAGATGCAGTCCATATTGAAGGTTGTAGTCCTTGATCTGCAGTTGAGTATTTTAATTTTTCTTCACTTTCAGCAAGTATGATTGTATCATTTGTATAATGCAGATTATAGATAAATCTTCTTCCAACTCTGATGCCACATTCTTCTTCATAGAGTCCAGCTTCATTTTATCAGGATACAGATGGATTTATATAGAGAAATGATACAAGCCTGATACATACCCTTCTTGACTTTTAACCATCTAGTGTTCATTTTTAAGTTCAGACAACTTTTTGGTCTAGGTATAGATTTCACGTGAGCACAAAATAGGATTCTTATTCTACTCAGAGTTACCTATAGATTGTTATGCTACACGTAGTCAATTGACTTTCCAGGATCAATAAAACACAGATAGACATTCTTCTGGTAGTCTCTGCCTATAGCCAGGATCCACCTGACATAAGCTATGATATCTCTCATGCCTTGGCCTCTTCTAATCCACACTTGAATTTCTGGCAGTTTCCTTTTATGACTCATAACAAACCAATGAACAACAGCTCTGTACCTTGCACTATCCTGAGCCAACCACACCATCTCTGACTCTCCTGACTCTTTTGCTACAGTCACTCTGTCAATCCATCCCAGTCAGGGTTTTCTTCTCCTGTGCTGACCTTACACCCTTCCAAGCATGTCATCCTTCAGTGACTGGCTTTTCCTAACAAGATGCCTAAAGTATGTGAGACCCAGTTCCAAAATACTTTCCTCCAGGTGGAACCTGGTTTCACCCTCTCTAGGACAGATCTGTTTGTTCTCTTGGCAGTACACAATATGTTCAACACTTTTATCCATCACCATAAATCATGGATAGCAATTATTCTCTCATCTTTATTCAGATTTGATCTCAAGGACTTCTCTAGAGTGTTAAAGAGCAATGATGCCAGTCTAGAGACTAAGGTGTACTTGATCTCAGTCACGGTCTTCTCCATTGATTACTATGCACCTGAGATTTTTCTATTGGATGAAAGGTTCTAATTCATGCCCTTGAGAGTCTGAGAATTGATTAGACATAACTTGCCTTAATAGTTCCTATTTACTGTAAGTGTTTTGAGTTTTTATTCCTCATTTATCCATTAAACTGATTATTCTATTTCCTTTTGACTCAGTTTTTCACAAACAGTACAACTGGTTAGGCTTCCAGTATCATCTCTTATTTATCCATCATTCAGGTCATTCAACTGTCCTTTCTTCTAGAGACATTTCCCAGATATCCTTGATTAGTAATTTGTATGTTTCATTCAATACCTTTAACTCAACTTTTATTTACACATGAGACTAATAAAAAACAATAGATGTAAATTTCACTTTTGAACTCCTAAGTAGCAATACAGTCTTATTTTCTGTATTTGTTTGGAAGCATCTCACTCTGCAACCTACCATTTGCAAACAGTACACATTCCCCACCTCAAAGTCTGCATCAAAAGGAAGCATTCATACAAAGGACTATTCTTAAAAATTAACCAAAAAGTAAAAAAAAACAAACAAAAAAAAAAACAGTAAACAAAAAAAAAACAAAACAAAACGGAAAATCAAAACCCCACAAAAAAACCAGTTGATTGCCTACCACGGCAACCATATGTGCTTCAGGGTAGAACTGCTCCTTAGGATTTTCATGATAATGAACTTTTGTAGCAGACTGCCAGGTTTTTATTTTTTATTAGAGTCTGAAAGCTTAACTGTTTGTAACACTTATGAATATGTTCATAGAGTTTGTTGTTGTTAGGTGCTATTGGCTCAAAGTCCATATACAACAGAATTAAATACTGCCTGGTCCTGTACCATCCTCAAAATTCATGATGCTACAGCTACTGTGCCAATCCATCTCTATGAGGATCTTTCTTTTTTTCACTGATTCTGTGCTTTATCAAGCACAATGTCTCCAGAGGTAGACTTTTCTTGATGACGTGACCAACTCTGACCATCCTCATTGTTAAGTGCCATTCTAATTGCACTTGTTATAAAACAGATTACTTTCCCCCTCTTTGAGCAGTCTATGGTATATTCTGTATTTTTCTTTAATACCACAAATAGAAGGTGTTCTTTTTAAAATCTTAATTACTCATTGTCCACCTTTCCCACAAGGTGATTGTCAATACACTGGCATGGACCAGGCAATCCTTAGTCCTCAAAGGGATATTCACTTTTTCTCATTTATATCTACTTGGATCCAACTCATAACCTATCCTAGAGTGGCCTTTCTGAGGCCATAAATCACATGGGAGGTGATTGCCTGTCCTCCTTCCTCAGAGATCTTGTGGATTCCAATTGCTTGCCTTTGAGCAGTGCGACTCCTTCCTCATAAGGTCCTTTGCAGCCCATTTTCCTTGTGTGATACGTCGTTTGATTTATTGACTTCTGCTTCCATGGATGTTGACTGTGAATCCAAGATCCATTTGGGACCTAATTTTCTCCTTTTCCCATAGTGTTACTTATTATAATCTTTATTCTCTCTTAGTAGCCAACGCACAACGAAGCTAGCCCCTATTCTTTCCTGCACCACCCTCACAAATATGTTGTTACAACCAGTGTCATTCCATCTCCTTGAAGATCTTCCTCTCTTTTGCTGATGTCTTCACTTTTCCAAGTATGATATTCATTTTCTAAGGATTTTTCCCTTCTGATAATACTCCCCCACCCCCGAACATATGAGGGTCTGAGAAACACACTGGCTATAACTCTTCCAAGACAGATTGTGTGTTTGTTTGGCAGTCCATGGTACTTTTCATCATTAAATTAGGAAATTTATGTTGCAAATAAACTTACAAGGGTATGTGTAGATGTGGATATGATGATGCATACACAGCTAATTTTGCCCATTGAAATATTCAGTATTGCTTGCAATGATTATATTAGTATTTCTGAAACCCCACAGATCATGTTGTGTGTTAAAGAAAATGTACATTACTTTTTGTTCTTCAAATGTGACACTTTCACACCTCCCGGCTTTGGAGTTTACTAGTCTCTTTGCACAGAGTATCATCCTGACACCTTCTCACATGTATCTCATTTGATAAAATCCAGTTCCTTCATCAAGAATACAGATTTAGCTTCAGCATGAGTAATGGTAAGCCTTTTTCAAGCTTCCCATAGGCTTAACAATTCCTTTTCTTTGCTTCCAAAGAATTGTGACATTTATACCTGTATTTACTGAGCAAGTATTTGGTCATTATAGTTCTAAATGTGGAAGTAAAGTGGTGAATAACAGGGATAAGATTCTTGCTGTGATGCAAATAACTTGTGATACATTTAATATCATTGTATTTAAGGTAACTACATGCTGTCTTCTTTGAATACACTAAGCTGTTTTGGTTATCTTTGTATCCTTTTATCTATCATCATGCCTGGAACATAGTAAGCTCTCAAAAATATTTAATGTAAATTATTAGAAAATTAGACATTAAACAGCAAACTTTAAATTAAACATAATTCTTTCATGACAACCATTTTATTTATATTAAGAAAGGATTATTGAATGTTTTATAAGGTGACTCACAGAGGTTGAATTGATCCCTCCCTTCAAAATGGTCCTCTTCATTCTCTACCTGATGCAATTAAGGTTAATGAGTGCATTCATTAGGCCTTATCCTAGCTTTTCACTTTAAAAAAAATCTGTTCACATCCCACATAATTATTATGGAAAGTGCTGTCCTACCCACGTGTAATCATCATCCTGCCAAATCTCTTACCAATAGCATTTTAACAGATATTTTGGGATTTATTTTTCTAATAGTGGGAGTCTACTGACTGCTTGACTGTCTTCATATAACATTCCTTTTTTATTTTTCCCTAGGTGAGTAGGAGGTCTTAGAATCCCTAAATAATATTGAAAATAAAGGAATGATATTGAGCTTTTAAGTAAAAGTTCTTAAGAATGTATGCTAGTCAATACTAATAAACCAACTCTAAATAGGGACACAGTACATATTTTTTAAAAAAATCATGTGGTTATTTACTAAAAATCAATCTATCTCTGAGGTTTTTATATTGGTTTTCACATTCTTAGGCTTTTATATACAATATAGTAGATATAGATTTCAGGAAACTCCTCAGGAGGAAGTAAGGATTCAATAAAAGGAGGAAGAGACTAAAGTTTGCTGTCTTCTATGTAGGTCAGTTGGGTGAATTCCAATATATTTCTTTTCCTGACTCTCTACTGGCTCTTGAGGAAATTATTACAGCATTTAATGTTAAAGAATCTGAGGCTCAAAGACTTAAATAAACTACTCCAAATTCCATAGAAAACATTTTGTTCTTGGTTATATTGTCATGGAGTAGATACCAAGCTATGGAAGCCCCATGTCTATAGAGTAGAGCTGTACTCCATTTGGTTTTCATGGTAATAAAGGTAATAAACTTCAAGTTGTAGTTTGACAGGTCTTTCTTCTGAGTTGTCTCTGGGTGCAGCATACCGGGAACTCTGGCATGTAGTCAAGCCCTTAACCGTTATTGCCATTCAGAGAACTCACAGCACATATGTTGTTGTTAGGTGCTGTCAAGTCCACTATGACTCATAGTGACCTTATGAACAGATCCAAACTTTTCCTTATCCTGAGTCTTTTTCACTATCTCTGATGTACAGATCTTTTTAAACTCCAAACCAATAATGCTATCTACACTTTACAGCTTCTTCCAAGTAATAATATACAAAGAAGAAAACACTGCTTTATGTTTCTTAAGAGACAAGTAGCCAATATTAGAGAGTAGCAAAGTGCAAATGTAGGTAAATGTCAGAAGTTTCTAAGATCACACCCATTATTTCCACCTTCTTGTGTATGCAAGGCACACAGTTCTTTTTTCTTTCTTTTTTCTTTTTTGTAAAAGCAGTCAGGAGATCAGGAGACATATTACACAGGGGAAATCTCCAGTTAGGCACCTCTCCAAAATACTGTGGTGTAATTATGTTAGTTTGAGGACTAAGGTGCACCTGATTCAGACCATGGTCTTTTTGATCCCTAAGGGTTGTCCTATTCTTTCTTTTCCTTTCCTGCTGTTGTTTTTCAGCTCTTCTTCTCTGGTGATATGCACTAGATTTTTACTAACCAATTAAGTTCAAGAATCTCCCTAGTCCTACCAACACTCCCTTTTGTCTTTATAAAGTAATTTTTCACTTGGTAACAGCTACTGTTTCCCCCTCTCCTTATTAGAGCCACTGAGTTTCATTAATTCATGGTACCTACTTAGTTTCTTCATGAGTTAAGGTTTCTGAGGTTGTACATGTTTACCAAAGGAAATTACCTATCTTTCTCCTATACAGCAAGTGGTGTATTCAAACCATTAACATTGTGGTCAGAAGCACGGCATTCTAAGCACTTTTCATCTTAGCTCCTTATTCAGTGAAATAGCAATCTAGATCTTTCTGTGAAGGAATATTAAAAAATTAATTACAGTTCCAAAAAAACTGACCTAAACAGATGAGCCCTGAAAAGAAACTTATTCTTCATAACTAAAGAGATTTAAATATGAGATTTTTCATGAAGGAGATATTTTTCTATTGCTTGCTTTGAAGATAAAAGAAGTCCTATGAGAATGTATGTAGGCTCTGAGGAACTTAACAAGCTCTTACCATTAAGCAGTGGGGATTCAGACCTAGATCAAAACAAAACAAAACAAAAATAAAAAACACCCAATATCTAAAATAATAAAACAATATCTAACAAATATCAATTCAGCCAAGAACCAGAATGAGTTTAGGAGTAGATTTTCCCTACTGTCTTCACTGAGAGGAATCTACATTCTTTTATCAGTCAAAACCCTATTTTCAGACTGTAAGACCTCATAACAGAAATTAGCTGTACCATGTAAGATTCCTAACTTACAGCAACAGTATGATAGCAAATGAATATTGTATAAAGTATAGCAACTCTACTAATTCCCTATCTCTGCTCTATCTTTCATTGGTTGGAAGGTAGTAATATATTATTATTGAAAGAAACGCAATATTAGGAGGTCTGTCCTAATTCTGTCCTGGGTCAGAGTAGATTGACTTAGTAGGAATCTAAGAATTAGAGAAAATGATGAACAATAGATGAATCATATATAGTAGTTGGAATGTTCATTCTTTCTGGAGTTAGGCTTTAGGATGACAGACATTCATTCTCTTCTAGTTCAAGATCTTATCCCTCCAAAGATTTCTCCTTCACCATATTGATCATTCACAGTGAAGAAGCTGAGGATATCTTTGTAAATAGCTTTATTAACTTTTTTTATTTAACAATAGATTCTTTAGCATAGAATAATCTATTCCTTCTGAAGAAATGCAAATTCAATCTACCACAAAATGTAAAATAATTAAGCAAAATTTCCATTTAAACAGAAAATAAAGAGTCGGTCATCACATTCAGAGCCATATAAGCACTTTATCATGTTTGTCTTGTATGTTCTCAAGAATCATGTTTGCTTGGATTAGCCTTCCAGTTTCTGACTACAAATCTGCCTTTCAGTACATTGGGCTCTTCGCTGTTAGTTAAGTGGAACTAGTCCCAGCATACTTTTTCTAGTAAATATTTATTCTAGATGATATTGTTTCACTTTCTCCATGAATTGTCTGCTCTTTCTTGTTTCATAATCTTAAACATGAGATTTAAACCAAAGTTTACTTAAACTTGACAGATTTCCTCAATGTAGCATCTCAAAACATTACCCCTCCCCCAAAAAATCTATTGCAATAGGGATACCTGCTGTTAAAGACTTTGCCAGAATTCTAAAAAGAATCTGATGGGGACACGAAGTACTTGTTGTAGAACATGGAAAAAAAATAAAAAAAATACAGTCTTCAATGTAGATTGCATCTCAATGTTAAGAAAACGAAAATTCTTACCATATATATAGGCAGCATCATGATAGACACAGTAAAGACTGAAACTGCCAACAACTTCATCTTACTGGAATCCAAAATCAACATCCTTAGTACCAGCAGTCAGGAGATGAGTAAATGGATTGCACTGGAAAAGTCTTCAGGCAGGGACCCCCCTTTCATTTTATTGGAAAGCAATAATATCAGGTGAGTACTAAGGTGCACCTGATTCAAGCCATGGTCTTGTCACTCACTTGCTATACATCTGAGAACTGGACAATATGTAAGGATAACAGAAGAAGAGTTAATGCTTTTAAACTCTGCTTTTGGAGAAAAGCACTGAATATCTTGCTGACTGCTAAAAAAACCAAACAATATGTCTTGGAGAAGGTGCAGCTGGAGAACTCCTTGGGGGCAAAGGTAATAAAGCTGCATCTCATGGATGTTGGCTACATTGTCAGGAGAAGCTATTCCTTGGAGAGGGACATCATTCTTGAAAAGGAGAAAAAGAAGACCCTCAAGCAGATGGATTAACATAGTGACTGAAACAATGTGCTCATGTTGTCAGAGCTTGCAATGATGGCACAGGGTAAAAGAGGCTAAAAATCTACTGTTCATTAGGTCGTTTATGGGTCATATTTGACTCAACGGCACCTAACACCACCAACAAGTTGGAACGTGAAGAATGAAGACTTGATGCATTTGAACTGTGGTGTTGGTAAAGAGTATTGAGTATACAATGGACTGCCAAAAGAACAAACAGATCTATCCTGGAGGAAGTGTAACCAGAATGCTTCTTAGAGGCAAAGTTGGTGAGGCTTCATATCACTTACTTTGGACATTCAGGAGGAACCAGTCTTCGTTGTCTTGGGAGAGGTAATGGTTTAGCAAAAGATCTCTTACCTCCTGACAGAGATTGTAAAGACAGTGTAGGATAGGGGTAGTAATGTTTAGAACTGTTGTTAATAGGATCACTAGGACTCAGTCGACTCAATGACACCAAACATCTACTTAAACTAGAAATGAAAAGTGGATTAACACAGTTTATAAAATGCAGCTTTGGATCCATTTCTGTATTTCCTATTATCTGATGTCTCCATGAATATCATCAGTTCCATAATCAACAATCGTGGCACCAACATTCAGGAAATCAAAAGACAAGTTGCATTAAGAAAATTTGTCACTGAGGAGAGAGAGAGAGGGAGAGAGAGGGAGAGAGAGAGGGAGGGAGAGAGAGAGAGGGAGAGAGAGAGAGGGGGAGAGA
>NW_006399913.1:1292813-1293534 GCF_000299155.1 Elephantulus edwardii | reverse complement strand
ACCACAGATGACTTAAGAAAGAGGGTCAGTTGGAATAAATTTGGAAATTAAGATGAACCATGGGGTCAAATATAAAGTGAAGAAAAGGAGGTAGTTTTGTTGCTGGTTTGTTTTTTTTAAATGCTTCTTTCTCTCTGCTTTAATGATCTAGCACTATCTTGATTTTGGAACTTCATCTCTGGGCTCCTTATTCCTTTTCACTCTTGATTCTTTCTCATGATGTCCACAAACTCTTATTCTCTATTCTTCCTTGTATTCAAATTGTAGTTTCTGTGTCTACTACCACATACTTCCCATGATAAGGAATCTAATGTATATATAATATACACAAAATAACAACATATTGTTAAAATTTATAATTTATGATCATAATTTGTCTTATATTCAATAAACTGTTCTAAGTATGGTAAGTCCTAGAAAAGATAATTTATTTTCCTATGCCTCATAAATGTGGATAAAGTTACTAAATTTTAACTGAACTTAGGGTGCAGATACAGGCCAGGGTCAAATCAGAGAGTTGGACAGTGACTAAGGAGGACAGAAGGAAAATTGGTGCCTTTGAGCTGTGGTGCTGGAGAAGAGTATTGAGGGTTCCATGCACTGCTAGGAAAACAAACAGATTCATCCTGGAAAGGGTTAAACAGGGCGGCTCCCTGGAGGCAATGATTCTGAGGCTCCTTCTAGCATACTCTGGACATATTGTAAGGAGGGACTGGTCCTT
>NW_006399913.1:1281748-1292713 GCF_000299155.1 Elephantulus edwardii | reverse complement strand
GAGAAGGGAGAAGGGAGAAGGGAGAAGAAAGAAAGGAGAGAAATAAACCACCAAAATCTGCCATCAGGGATCTCTCCAGAGTGCTGAAGAGTAAGGATGTCAGTTTAGAGAATAAGGTGTGTGAATAAGGTGTATTCTCTTATTCTTTGCAATTACTGGCTACTTATCAGAGACCTGGATAATGACCAAGGATGACAGAAAATTGATGCCTTTGTGGTGCTGGATTAGAATATTGAACAAACCATGTACTAACAGGTCTGTTCTGGAGAAGGTGAACTCAACTGTTCCTGAACAAGGTTTTTGAGGCTCTGTCTCATGTACATTTGCATGTTGCTAGGAAGAACCAGTCTTTAGGGAAGGATATTTTGATTAGAAGGGTGGAGGGCAGTGCAGGAAAGGAAGATGCCAAATCAGATGGATTGAAACTAACTGGGGTAATTAGGGTAGGGTAGGTGTGTCAGAGACAGTAAGATTGGCTCAGGACAGAGCAGGGTTCAGAGCTAATGTTGCATAGGTAACTATGAGTCTTTGTTGACTGGACAGTGTATAACAACACAACAAAAAGGTATCTTCATTTCTATATATAAAAATGACTTTGTTCATCTCATTTCCAGTTGAGGCAATATGTTTTTTTTCTGTGACATTCACTAAAACTAAGGCTATTATTAACTACCATTGTTAACTTTTCCCATCTATTATTCACAATATACCAATTATCACTTACAGCTCAGTACATAACAAAACAAAAATTATCAGATTTCAACCTAAGTTTTAGAAAGAGTAATTTCATAAGATGCTAACCCAAAGTCAAAAGACTGAAAACTGAAAATTTTGGTTGTTATATGTCTATAAATGAATTCACATTGCCTTAAAATATGTCACAAGGGAACCAACAGGCACTTCCATTTCTAAATATTCTATGCTGGACAGACTCATAGTTAGAGTCTGGTTTTTCAAATAGATAAACAACAAAATGGTTGGATACATTTTTAAAATGTGAATGTAGAATAGAGTGAAACACTATGTATACAAACATTGCATGCAAATCAATATAAAATAATTAAAAAATGTATTAAGCCACCAGAAAGCAATCTAGTTTTCCACAACTTCAGGGACCAAAACTGTAGAATGAATAAAATTATTTTAGGTAAGCCTTTGCCTGCAGGTATAAGGAATTTTTCAAAAGGCAAAGGGACTAAAAAGCTGAGGTGAAATCATTAGATTCTGTAAATGCTTGTTTTCCCCTTTGTATTTAATGAGAGAAGGTATACAAAACTCTAAGCTCTGGCCTACCCTGACAGACAAAATTTGATCAGCAAATATCTGGAAGAGAAATCTTGACGTTTAAGCCCAAAATGTGGTATAATTTGTTTTAAGGCAGTTGCCAAGAAGGTTGGAAGTTGAATATAAATAGTGGCTAAGGGGTTGAAAAGGTTACAAAGTCACACTGACATGAAAGAAAAATAACTAGAGTACTTCAGGGAGAAAAACTCATGGAAAAGAGATTACAATCCAGTTATATAGTCCACGCAGAAAGATAATATCCACAACAAAAATGGGACTGCAATGTCATCATACACATTCATAACATGAAGATACAAGTTATAAACCCTAGAATAATGGCTAAAACACTCATGAATTTTAATTAACCCATAAAAATGATAAAATGAAATGACAATATCTACTTGGCTAATTCAAAGAGAATAGGTAGGTAGAATAAATAGTAGTCCAGCCTAATTTAAATATATTGATAATTACATTAAAACTGAAAGTATTTAATGTGTCAATTAAATCATTCAAATAGATGAAAATAATGTAATTATTGAGGAGAAATGATGTCAGTTTGAGGACTAAGGTGCGTGTGATTCAGGCCATAGTCTTTCCAATTACTTGCTATGCATTTGAGAGCTGGACAGTCAATAAGGATGGCAGAAAAAGAATTGGCACATTTGAGCTGTGGTGTTGGAGAAGAGCACTATCCCATGGACAGCAAAGAGAACAGATATATCTTGGAGAGAGTGCAGCTGGAGTATTCTTTGGAGGCAGGAATGATGAGACCCCACCTCAAACTTTGGGCATGTTGCTAGGAAGGGCTATTTCTTGGAGGACATGATGCTGGGAAGGGTGGAGGGTCAGCAAAAGAGAGGAAGACCCTCAACTAGGTGGATTGACATGGTGACTGCTGCAATGGGCTCTTGTGTATCAAAAAGTGTGAGGATGGCCCAGGATAGAACAGGATTCAGATCTTTTGTTCATGAGTCATATTCAACTCTATGGCACCTAACAACAACAACTAAATACTACCCTCAAAGACATAATCTTTAATAATGGGCACCTAAACACTAATCAATGGAATATTGAATACCTCATATCACATGAAGGGGCACTGAAGCAAATTACATTTTTAGAAATAATGTGGGTATTCCATAATTACAAAGATGTGTTTTTACCAAAAATATTTAAGTTCTATTTTATAAGATCTATACTTTCATTGATGAATAATATATATTCAAACTACATATAAAACAAAAAAGGGGACAGAATTAAAATACATATTTGAAAATATGCAATCTTAGTGAAGATTTGACACTTCTCTCATTAAAGAGAACAATTCCATCAAAGTGCAGATTGAAAGATAATAACAAATAATCTTTACTTAATTACCATATAACAAAAGCACTGAACTTAGAACTTAAAGTTTTTAAAACTTGAATTATTTGTAAAGACTGTAGTCAAGATCATGATGTCCACAGAAGAGGAGTTCATAAATGGAGGGTATTCACAGGAAGAAGAGTAGTCAGACTAGGCTTTAAAAAAATGAAAGCATTTGAACTAAAGGTTGATGTCTCTCTAAGTTTTACATGGGCTACCAATTCAAAGGTAGGTGATATGAATCCACTAGCTAATCTGAGAAAGAAAGATGAACCGTCTCATCCCATATGATTTTCAGCCTCTGAAAACCCATTGGAGGGTCAGCTATGGGTCTGTGCCCCCTTAATAGCTTACACACACATAAGTTTTATATGGTGTTGTTGTTATGGAATAACTTCATGTGGACTACAATGTAGACTGACCTTATGAACAACAATTAAGAGCCCTACGTACTGCGTGTAATCCTTACACTCTGTCATGCTCAAGTTCATTGTTGAAGTCACTGTGTCAATCATTTCACTGAGGTTCTTCTCTTCCACTGACTCTCCCTTCCTTCATTTTCTGTATGTTGGGGAATGTATTATATTTTCTTAGGTAATTGGGCGAGATTTTTACAACATATATGAGTGGTGCTAAAAATCCCATTTCTACTATTGTCTCCACAAAGGACCTAAAATTCTCCAAATTGTTATTCCATAAGTGTTTACCAGATGGTTCTAATTGGGTAACTAATCTTCATGTCAAACTCCGTAGTCAGACTCACCATTTTTTCCCCTTGATTGGTTGCCCTATCTAGACTGTCATTAAGTCGTTCAAAATTCAAAGTAGGGAATCCTTCTCTACATACCTCATACAAAAAAGTTATATCTGCTTGCCATAGTACAGATACTCTATAAATACTAGTTGAATCAACAACAGCAAAGAATTAAGAGTTTGATGTGTCCATACACAAAGTTAAACCTAGGAAGGAATGGATGTATGGAGTTCAGAAATGCTGACAGAGATTACAGATATAATTGATAGATGATTATCTTTACCTATAAGGGAATTGAATATAGAGTTTGCCGGGTTAGAAACATCAGAGGCTAAGAACTCTGGTTTCATGAATCAATCCTTGGATAAAATCCTGAAGTTAATTACAACAGAGAACTCAGCAACAGGGATCAACTAGGAAAGTCAAAACATTATATTCTTTAGAAAAGTTACTAGCAAACCATAAAACTTAATTTAATGTCTTGAATTTTATTACAACACTCATAAAACTCAGTCTATCTAATTCATTGTTTTATTCTCCTAATTGATTGACTTTATAACCATGAAGGGCTGGAGGCCTACTTACAGCCTTCCCATAGGAATTGAATGGACTGTAAAATTCTCCAGGGGAAATTATTAATTTAATTTTAAATATATTATTTGTGAACTTAAATATTTATTTGGCACCAGTCTTTGGCAAGAGTATAAAGATGCTTGGAACAAAAAGAGGAAAACTCTCAACAAAAAGATTGACAGAGTAACTGCAATAATGTGAATATGTAAAACAGTGATTGTGAGGATGGCAGAGGATAGGTTACTGTGAGTTGTAGTTAAATCAATGGCACTTAATAAAAAACAAAACAAAACACCCACCACTGATTTCCTTCAATATGGATTGAAGCTCAATATCAAGAAAACTAAGATTCTCACCAGTGGGCTGATTGGCAGCATCATGATAGATGGTGAAGAGATTGAGATTGGTAACTGCTTCAGTGTGCTTGGCTCCACAGTCAACAGTCTTGGCACCAGCAGCCAGGAAATTAAATATGAATTGTGATGGCAAGTCTGCTGTCAGAGACCTCTGCAGAGTACTGTGGAGCAATGATATCAGTCTGGAGACTAAAGTGAGCCTTATCCAGGCTATAGTCTTTGTAATTACTTTCTATGCATCAGAGAGCTGGACAATGACTAGGGATGATAGAAGGCAAATTAATGCCTTTGAGCTGTGGTACTGGAGAAGAGTATATATCATGGACTACTAAGAGAACAGATTCGTTATAGAGAAGGTGAAACTAGGTTGCTCTTTGGAGGCATGAATTTTGAAGCTTTGCCTGACTTACTTTGGATATATAAGGAGGGACCAGTTCTTGGAGAGGGACAGCACAGGAGAGGAAAACCCTCAATAAGATGAAATGATTCAGTGATTGGGGTAACGGGGGTAGGTGTGTCAGAGACAAAAAGATCGGCACAGGATAGAACAGGGTTTAGGGCTCTTGAACATATGGTCTCTATGAGTCGCAGGCAACTCGACAGCACATAACAATAACAACAATGACAGTGTATTTTATGTTGTGTTGCCAATTTAAATAAAGGTCAGCAGTTAGAACTCCTGCTTTGTCTGAGGAGAAAGATGGGCAATGTCCTCCCATAAAGCTTCACAATCTTTGAAATACAATAGAGGATTGTTATTAGAATCAACTTAACTTGACAGCAGTAGGTTTTTATTTAGTCCTATATGTCTGTCTTATATAAACCCTACTGAACACAGTAGAACTTTCTATAGGGTGGCAAGACTCAATCTTTAAGGAAGAAAAATGTCATATACTTCTTCTAAAGAGTAGTTTGTGCTTTGAAACAACTGACCTTTCAGTTCATAGACAAGTACTTACGAGTTGGAAACTACTCATTATAATTAATCAGTTTACCCTTGTATATTTCTATTCTATAATTTGAGATAAAATAACAAGAAATTCTGCTATTCCTTCCCCTCTTCTCATTTTCATTTTCTTGGAGGCAGTTATGTGCTAATGTTTGAGAAATATTAAGTAGATAAATATTTTTAAAACTAATGGATAAAATATTGAACATTATAGCATAAGTGTCATGATTTATATATGTACAGGATGCAATACAATATCTAACAATTACTTACGGTTTAGTACAGTTTAAGAATAAATTTCAATTTTTAAAATAAATTTTACAATAAATAATTGAATGAGACCTAGTGAATCCTTCATTCAAGAAGTCTATTCTTGTTCAGGTTGCTAGATAACTAAGGTGATCTTTTTTAAAGTGAAAGTTATAGTTCTTATGAGTGTTTTTCCAAAGTGAAAGTTAATTCATTTAATTAACATGTAATTTACTTGTGTATGTGTAAAATACTGTACATACTACTTACAGTCAAATGATGAACTAGAAATGATTCCATAGGTGAAAAAATTCAGATTACTCATCTGAAATTATAGAAATGAAAACAATCTCTTCTGATTATTTAACTATTTGAAAACTATGGAAATAGAATTCAGATGTCATACCCTATCAAATAACTAATTGTTAAATTATTTGATTGCTGAGTAACCTATAATTTCACATTTTTATCTATGTTTTTGCTCAGTGCATTAATTTTACTATAATGCATTTATGTGGCTAGGTTTGTATACATACACACCATAACTTTTTATCCAGTGTGTATTTTCAGCTTTTTCTAGAAAACATTATTTCCAATATGGTGAGTACTGCTTCAATTTTGTGTTTAACTTCATACATTGCTATTGAAGTTGTAAAGTTTGTGGATTAAATAATGCTTCTACTGAGGAAAGCAAGCCTTGGGTTTGAGTGCAGCTGAGATATGGAGGTTCACAAGAAGTGAAGTCAGTGCTCTGATCAAACCATGTCTGAAATATGACCACTTTGGCTTTTATAAATACAAGACATATAGTAAGCTGTATTATTCATAATAAATAAAAAATATTAATGATACAAGAGAATGTTAGAGAGATGTGTCTGTGAATTAATTATTGATAATTAGGCAGTCTCTGAGTTTTAGTTACTTCATTAAACATTTAGTTGGAATTATGACTCTTACTATGTTGAATACTAAAAATGGATAAGCATTATCTTAATGTGGCATATTAATACAACTCTTTGAATATTATTAGTACTTTCAGATAATCGGAAACCAATTCTGTGCATATTTCATACTGTTGTGATGCATAGGCTGTACTAATAGAGAATTTGTGATTTTTAAAAGATAATAAGACTGATGGAGTTTTGTTTGTCTATCACATCCTGAACCTTTCCTTTTATGCCCATTATCTAAATTGTTGTTTTAAAAAACTTCAATTGCTATCTATAGTCATGGTCAACTATTATCATACTTCAGTAATAGGCTCGTTTTCAATTAACAATTTAATAATAAGATCTATCTATCTATCTATCGTGTAATGTCAAGATGGAATCAACTAATGCTTGACCCTCTTCTTGTTATGTGCCATCACTTCGCCCGAGACTCAGAGCGACCATATAAACTCTGCCCTATCCTGTGCCAATCTTACTATCTCTAACACATCTGCCCCCATTTCCCCACTGAATCAATCCATCTCGTCGAGAGTCTTCCTCTCCTGTGCTGTCTCTCCACCCTCCCAAGCATGACGTCCCTCTCCAAGGTCTGGTCCCTCCTTGCAACAGGTCCAAAGTATGTCAGATGAAGCGTCAGAATCCTTGCCTCCAAGGATCAGCCCGGGTTCACCCACTCCAGGACAAACCTGTTTTTTCCCCTAGCAGTCCATCATATAATCAATATTCTTCTCCAAGACCGTAGCTCAAAGGCATCAATTCTCTTTCTATCATCCCTAGTTATTGTCCAGCTCTCCAATGCATAGCAAGTGATTGAAAAGACCATGGCATGTATCAGATGCACCTTAGTCTCCAGACTGACATCTTTGCTGCAGACTTTCCCATCGCAATATGTCTTTTAATTTCCTGGCTGCTGTTCCCAAAAGTGTTGACTGTGGATCCAGGCAAACAAAAACTGTGAACAATCTCAATCTCTCTCTCTCTCTTTTTAATTAATTTCAATGAACATCTACAGAAATTTTGGAATTCCATTCATTCATTGTTGCACTTTTCTCCTCGCCCATCCCACCCCACCGCTAGTTCGCCCCTTTCCTTGAAAAGCAAAAGGAAAACTCCTTAATTGGTACACAATCCCCACATACACCCCCACCCTCACCCTGAGTATACTCCACTCTGCAACCCTCATTCCAGGCTCTTATGATAATCATAATGTCCTAAAACATATTACTTTTAAACTATTCTCTCCCTCATCAGCTTCAATACAATAAACATAATTTATCCAGTTTTCCTCAGTCTTCCCCCCACCCCGATGTCAGCCTCACTCTACAACAGTGGCACCATGTAGTATTTGTCCTTTTGTGACTGAGATATTTCACTCAGCATAATGTCCTCCAAGGTCACCCATTTTTAATAATATTGCATGAGTTCCTTGTTTTTTCAATGCAGCACAGTATTCTATTGTGTGAATATACCACAGCTTCTTTATCCATTCGTTTGTTGATGGGCACTTAGGTTTCCAACACTTGCTATTGCGAACAAAGCCGCAATAAACATGGGTGTGCGTATATCTGCTTGGATGTTGGTTATGATCTCTTTAGGGTATATTCCCAAGAGTGGAATTGCTGGGTCAAATGGTATCTCTATTTGCAACTTTTTGCAACAATCTCAATCTCTTCACCATCCATTATGACACTACTAATCAGCCCAGTGGTGAGAATCTTCGTTTTCTTGATATTGCGTCTCAATCCATACTGAAGACTGAAGTCCCTGATCTTCCACAGCAAGTGCTTCATGTCCTCGTCAGTTTCAGCGAGCAAGGTTGTGCCAACTGAATAACACAGATTGTTGATGATTCTTCCTCCAATCCTGATGCTACACTTCTCCTCATAGATCCCAGCCTCCCAGATAACCTGTTCTGCATAAAGATTGAAAATGTATGGAGACAGGATACAACCCTGGCATAACCCTTCCCTATTTTGAACCATGCAGTGTTTCCTTGCTCTGTTCTGATTACTGCCTCCTGGTCCAAGTATAGGTTTCACATTAGCACAATCAAGTGTTCTGGGATTCCCATTCTTAGAGTTAGTCACAGTTTGTTATGATCCACACAGTCAAATGCTTTTGCATAATCAATGAAACAAAGATATACATTCTTCTGGTATTCCTTGCTTTCAGCCAAGATCCATCTAACATTAGCTACAATAACCTTAGTACCACAGCCCTGTCTAAATCCAGCCTGCAATTCTGGCAGTTCTCTGTTGATGTGCCGTTCCAGTCATTTTTGGATAATCTTCAGTAGAATCTTGCTTGCATGTGATATTAATGATATTGTTCTATAATATCTACACTCTATGTGAATACCTTTCTTTGGAATGGGAATAATTATGGATCTCCTCCATTCAGTTGGCCAAGTGGTTGTTCTCCAGATTTCTTGGCACAACTTGATGAGCACATCTAGGGCAGCATCTGTTAGTTGAAACATGTCAGTTGGTATACCATCAATTCCTGAGGCCTTATTCTTAGCCAATTCTTTCAAAGCAATCTAAACTTCTTCTCTCATCACCATAGGTAATTGCTAATATATTGTTTCATTAAATTCTTCTGTGTCTGCCAATTATTTTGGTATAATGACTCTGGATACTCTTTCCATCTTCTTTTTAATGCTTCCTGGATCATTCACTATTCTGTCCAAAGCATTCTTAAGTATAGCAACTCGAGGCTTGAATTTCCTCTGTAGTTCCTTGAGCTTAAGGAATGCTGAGCGAGTTTGGCCTCCTTGTTTTTCTGGCTCCAGCCCTTTGCACATTTTCTCATAATACTTTGTCTTGTCATGCAGTCTTTTGTAATCTCTTGTGCAGCTCCTTCATGTCTTGATTTCTTCCTTCTGCTTTGGCTTCTCGGCACTCCAGTGCAATATTCAGAGTCTCTTCTGACATCCATTTTGTTTCCTTCCTCCTCCATCTTTGCAATGACCTTTTGCACTCTTCCTGGATGATATTCTTGATATCTTTTCATAAATCATATGGTCTTCACTCATTAGTGTTCAAGACCTCAAACCTGTTCCTAAGATGGTTCTGAATTTCAAATGGGATAGACTCAAGGTCATATTTTGGTTCCTGTGGGCTTGATTTCACTTTCCTTAGCTTCAACTTGAACTTGCATATGAGTAGTTGGTGATCTGTTCCACAATCAGCACTAGGCCTAGTTTTCACATCTGATATTGAGCTTCTTCAGCAGTTCTTTCCACAGACGTAATCTATCTGATTCCTATGCATACCATCAGGTGAAATCCATGTGTATAGCCTGCATTTATGTTTCTTGTAAAATGTATTTGCAACAAATAAATTGTTGATTGTGCAAAATACTATTATCCTATCTCCAGCTTCATTTCTGTCACCAAGTCCATGCTTTCCAACTACTGATCCTTTTTCTATGTTCCCAACTTTTGCATTCCAGTCACCCATCACTATTAATGCATCTTGACTGCATGTTCTATTGATCTTTTAGTGCAAAAGTTGGTAGAAATCATCTATTTCCTCCTCTTTAGCTCTGGTTGTTGGTGCATATATTTGAATGATAGTGGTATTCATTGGACTTCTTTGTATGTGTATAGATATTATTCTGTCACTCATGATATTATATTTCAAGACACATCTAGAAATGAATTTTTTAACTGTGAAAGCAACCCCATTTTTTCCTCACCTTTTCATTTCCAGCATAATAGATCATATGATCATCTGGTTCAAAATGCAACTTAAAAAGCAACATTGCACATTTTTAAGGTAGAGAGTCAGTGAGTTAGAGGAGGGCCTTAAGTTAACTACAAGTGTCAATATATTCTGGTTTCCAAAATATTTTATCAGCCTCTTTAATTAAAAAAATTAAAAAAGAAATTAAATGTAATTTGGTTGAAAACTATGTGTATAGTGAGCAAATTGAGACAGCAAGTATTATTATTCCCAGATATATTTCTTCAGTTGTCATTTAAATTACTTAAAATCTGTTATGTAAATTTAATAAGATTTCATAATTATTTCTTTCTAAACAATCCATTCTAATTAAAGGACTCTTCTACTTTTGAAATTTTTAAACTTGACACTGATTTGCTTATTTCCATATTTAATGACTCTTTCCTCAGTCTCACCTATTTAATAAAAAGGATTCCAAGATTTATTCATTCTATTAGTAAACCATTCAATTCCTTTTTCTGAACCTACTTTATTGTCCTCTTGATTTCTCTAGACCCTAGGCTTACATTCTGCGAACATGAATAATGATATTAATGATACCTCCTTATATTAAACTACTTACTTGACACATAGGGGATCTTTGAAAGAGGCCAATTTTCGTAGGCAAGTTCTTTTATAAAAAAAAAACAACAAGAAGTAGTCAGAGGTTGTCACATGTCATCAGCATTCTGTAATATCTGAGCAGGAATAAATAATAATTCTCTTGACAGATGTTTTTATGTAAAAGCATGCCTAA
>NW_006399913.1:1254484-1278439 GCF_000299155.1 Elephantulus edwardii | reverse complement strand
CTAAGAGTCATCTACGACTCGATGGCACTTAACAACAACAACAATGAGAGAACTCTGTTGGCCTACTGGATAGAAGGCTATGCTACCAAGCCAAAGATGGGTGATTTTAATTTGCAGTCCTCATGCCTGGTTTTAATTGGTTTTGGTTAAACATTCTTCTAAGTGGTAGAGTACATGGTTGCTGTGATATTGAACACCGTTGTGACACTGATATGTCAATTGTGATAATGGTTACCCATGGTGGACAGTGTTTGGTGGAGCTCCCTGATTAAAACAAGCTTAGAAGCAGGAGTGGCATCCACTTGCCTCTGGAAACTCTATGAACTTGGAAAAACAGTGAAAGTAATACAAGTGTTCAGGTCTTTTGTTCATAGGGTCATTATGAGATGACACTCAATGACACTTAACATGTATATATGTGTGTGTGTGCATGTGTGTGTGTTATTCATCAACTTAAAAACAATTTAATACAGCTATCACCATTTTATATATCTATATGAAAATTATTCAACAATTGAAAATTATTCAACACTTATATTTTCATATATCTATATCTGAAAATTATTCAACAATTTAAAATCAACTCATTTGGAATCACTTTTCTGTTTAATCTTACTTATCCTTCAAAGACATTACTTTCTGACACATTACACAACCCTTATTTCTCTCTCAGCAGTAAATAAATTTCTTATGCGTCTATGTTATTCACTCAGTTATCTCAATTTATGATTAAACAGTCAGATGGTTACTTGTATCCACAACTACTAATCTCTATTCTCCACATATTAAAGCCACATTTTCTTTTGTTCATTCCTTCTTTTCATTTCTCTCCTGTATTCCTGATAGTGTTTGGTCCATTTTGGAAGCTCCATAGCTTACTAGATTCTTGAACATTGTCACTGATGTTGGTTTCGTCATTACCACAAGTAGCAGATTTCTTAAGCTCTAAACAAAACCATGATACTGCCTCTTAACTTATATAAACATTGTTAGTAAAGTTTCTATCCTGTTTCAAGACACCATTACTCCTAACATTTGACGGCACCAAGTCAGAGCTGTAATACCTCCAGAGGTAGGTCCCAGGGAGTCATTTTTCCCACAAGGCAGTGTATTAATTTCACACTGTAGTTCATTAATGGCATAGTCAATACTCCTGTGAGGTATGGCCATTTATGATTCTTTGTTGCTTCCTGATTATTTGGCTTTCATTCTATTTATTCACCAGAAGTCATTTCCACTAAACTGTCACTAGGGAAAACAGTGTCTAATGGCATATCATGTAAACTAGGTACACAGTCACTTTAGCATTTCATATTGTGCCTGTTTATTGCATTTATTTGATTTTCCTACTTTTTCCTTTTTGACTTTCTATTTTTTTAAGTGTACTTATTCTGCTTCTGCTAAAATTAAAATGTGTAATTATTTCTTAGGTGTAATATGATAAGCTATCTTTGGAGTTGTCAGATTGAGTTTTGCCACTGGATTTTGCTTCAAATTCATTAATGTCCTCTCAGAATATCTTAATAAGTTGTATTAATTGAACATTCATTTTCTATTATGAAAATAAATTTTATATTTGGTAGTTTAAAAAGAACACTTCTACTCCCCTGTGCCATTCAACATCTACTTTCCACAAATGAACATTTGTTATATAGGACAGAATATTTATTAATCAGTAAATTATGTTTAAACACATTTTCTCAGATGGTGTCACTCCAGTGGAAATGAGAGAGAGAGAGAGAAGGGAAGTGGAGCGAGAGGAAGACAGGGCGGGGGTTATTTATGCCTATGGAACTTCTGGATGGTATGACGAAGCAAAAAAAATAATAAAAATACTTCTTGAGATATTTATTTGTTCCTTGAAGGAAATATTAAAAAAATCATTGGATTAGAGAATAGTGGTGTTGAGTATTATGATCATTTATAACTGGCTCACCATGAAAGCATTCTGAAGTGGTATCATTAGAACAGAAAAGACAATGAGAAGGAAACAGGACTGTGACAGATCTATGGAAACTAATGTTCTTGAGGGAATAAACAGCAAATGCAAAGGCTCTTATATACAAGTAAAGACTGGTATGTTCTAAATGCAGAATCCTGGAGGTATAGAGGCCAGCAGCCACTCTGGAGCTTCCTTAAAGATTATAACTTTACGTAGTTCTACTTGTCCTATAGGGTCTTTATGAGTTGGAATCTATAATTGGTTTTGAATTGAAAGAACAATGTGGCTGAAGCGGAACAAATGAATGGAAAGTGTCAACAGATGACTTTGGAGAGGTAGAGAAGGACCTGGTCACACTGGATTTGTAGACTGTTTTCTTCTAAATAAAACTTGTTGTCATCAAGTTGATTCCACTCACCACAATCCTTGAGCAGGTTTCAGAAGCTTTCTGGAGGAGACTGCACATCTTTCTCCTGCAGAATAGCTGGGGGTTTAAAGTGCTAACCTTTCAGTCACCAGTTCAACTTGCAACAAAGTATGTTACCGGAACTTCTTATTTTGTTGTAAAGTATATATGAAATAATTTGAATGTTTCAAGTAGTGAAATTATACAGATATCCCTTACTTTTTGAATGTTTACTTTATATTACGTCACTTTTGCAAAAGACCTACAGTAAGTTTAAAAGACTGAGGTGCTTCTAATTCTGGCCATAGTCTCTTCAATGACTTGCTATGCTTCAGAGAACTGGACAATGAGTAAGGATGACAGAAGAAGAATTTATACCTTTGGGTTGTGAGTACTGACTATCCTGTGTCATCCTGGAAAAGGTGTGGCCAGAGTGTTCCCTGGAGGTAAAGATTGTGAAATTTGGACATGTAGCTAGGTGAGGTTATTTCCTGGAAAAAGATATCATGGTTGGAAAGATAGAGGATCACTGAAGGATAGAAAGACAACACCCCCACACACAAGATGGATTGACACTGTGACATCTTCAATAGTCTCTACTGTCTCAGAGGTGATGAGGATAACACAAAATAGGGCAGTTTTCAGGTTGGCTGTTCATGGGGTCACTAGGAGTTATACTAAACTTGACAACACCTAACAACAAGGCAATCAAAATAAATACAAACAGGAGTTTCACTTGTACAAATAAAGATGAAAATGAAAGCCAGTGTTTAGCATTTGTTTTCCAATGAGACAATGAAAACCAGTGTTTAGCATTTGTTTTCCAATAAGACATTACCATGCAGTACATGCACCAAGTTCCATTTTGATGTTGTCTGGGATGATTTAGTAGATTATCCTTTGGATTTAATAATGCTCATTTTTTTTTCTCACATATTTGTGATAATTGTTTCTTTGCTTTATTCAGTTTCATTTTATGAAAGATTTCATAAAGTTCTTTGCTTTTTTAGATGTTGCTGTGTACCACTGAGTTGCAACCAACCCATTATTGATCTTTCAGGGTGTTTTCAGAGACGGTAGAGTGCATGGGAAGAGACTGTTCATCTTTCTCCCTGAGCAGCTAGTGGATTCAAACAGCATGTCTTTGGGATTGCAGCATAGCTTCTAACCCCCAGGCCACCAAACTCCATTGATTTCTTGTTGTTAGGTGCCATTGATTTGAGTATGATTCATAGAGACCATATGAACAGCCAATCTGAACCCTGCCCTCACACTTGAGCCCATTGCTGAAATTGCAGTATCTATCTTTTTAGGGGTCTTCCTCTCCTTCACTGATACCCTATCTTTCCAAGCATAATGTCTCATTCCAAGGAATAGCCTCACCTAGCTACATGTACAAAGTATGAAAGATAAAGCTTTACCATCATTGCCTTTGTCTTATTCAATGTACTATACGGAGAACAAGAGCATTGGCGATGCAGTCCAGAGGAACTTGAACCATCAACCTCAAGGCAGTTCAAAATCATTGACCATTTATCAGGAGAAATAATTTTCTACTACCTTTTGGTTTACAGACTCCTGAAAACCCACTGCGGGGTCAACTATGAGTCTGTTCAGACTCAATGCCAATGAGTCTATAGAGTCTATAGAAAAATAAGAGTGGAAAGTCAGAAATATACTGTACTACATTAAGTAAAAGCTGGTGATGGCTTGGATTTGATGGATGTGTATTTTGACAATATTAATTACTTTTATTGGAGATACTTTGAAGACAGACACAATATTGATTTGTTGTTAAATTTTTATGCTAGAAATTATAGGGAGGAACTGAAGAGGAGAAAATTAGATCTGGCTCACAAATGGAGATTTGTACACCATTGTTCACGGCAGTATTATTCACCATCGCAAGAACATTGAAACAGCCCAAATGTCCAACCTCAACCAAAAGGATTATTTGTAGTACTCTCACTCAAAAGAATCCTATGCAGTACTCAGGAGCAATGATTTCAAAAAATACTATGTAACTTGGAAGGGGCTCGAGCGCATTATGCTGAGTGAACTAACCGTCTCATAAAGACAAGTTCTGTATAAGATTATTATTGTACAAAATAGAATGATAACTAGTAAAACATATATGAGAACTCAAAGGGGGTGGGTGGTGCTGAGGATGGGTAGGGCCCAAACTTAAGGGTTTCACAGTTTGGTGGTGGTGGTGGGCTAAAAATGGGAAGGATCCGGGTGTAAAGTCAAGGTAATAACAGGCAAGGTTCAATGGTGATTAATTTTATTATACTAGTTTATTTACAAAATTTGAACACATTGTTTCTTACACCAGTTCCTTTCTATTTCCCTAACCCCCCAAGCATCTAATTGTATTATCCGTGATTAATCTTACACCACCACCCCCTCACCCCTCACTTCTATGCTTCTTTCCTTCTCACTTTCGATACTCATGCTCATTCTACAATAATGGTTTTATGCTGTATTTGTCCTTATTGGTACTGAGTTAGCTGGCTTAACATAATGCTCTCCTGTCCCTCTTAAACTGGCTAATAGTTTACAAACTTATTGCTCTAGCATACTGCATAGTACTACCTTATATGAATGCACCATAATTTCTCAGTCCTTTTGATTGTAGTGGGACATTTGGGCTGTTTGCATATTCTTGCAATGGTTCATGACACTGCTGTGAACATTGGTGTACAAGTCTCAATTTGTGCCTCACTTCTTACTTTCTCAGGTTGTATTCTAGGCAGTGGAATAACTGGGTCATATGGAATTTCCATGTCCAGCTTTTTTGAGAAAGTGCCAAACTGCCTTCCAGAGTGGTTGTACCATTGTACAGTAACGCATGAGAATAACTGTATGAAATACAATGTGAATGGAGAATAGTAAAACAGTGTATACTTTGTAAACAAATCAATAAGAAATACTAAAAGAGTATATTACAGTACTATGCTTTTTACAAGGTCTACATTTTTCCTCCCTTCCCAGTTATGCACTTACAATATTCTCCTCAAATTATCCATTTGCATTCTCACAACACTGACTAGATTATGCTTTATTGCCTGTACCAGAGTCTCAGACAAATGTTTCACCTGGGTTTCCCCAAAATTTATGTTGTGTCCACCAAAAGATATCATTTACCTTTTCCCACACTCAAAATCTCATCTAACTATACAAATTAAATGTGCAGGTTATTTGTTTTCTGAAGCTCTCCCCAGCCCTACCCTTCCTTCTAAAGTAAACTTTGATGTAACTCTAGATTTGACTTCCCTTTAGGTAAAAAAAATAGTATTAACATGGATGAATCATTAAATATATACTTCCCATATCCACCTATAAATCATGATGGAATACAAATTGTGCATATTCTATATTTAAATTACAATTGTTCTACTCTTATGTTTTGTTATTATGTTCTGTCTAGTTACTTGTGACTCATAGCAACCCAATTTACACGAATCTGAACCCTGCTCTATTTTGAGCCAATTTCATTTTCTCCAACATATCCCCATTACCCAAGTCACTCAGTCAATCCATCTCATCCAGGGTCTTTCTCTTTTGTATGTTTCTTACACCATTCCAAGCATGATGACTTTCTCCAAGAACCAGTCCCTTCTGGAACTTAACCAAAGTATGTATGACAGAGCTCCAAAATCCTTGCTTCCAAGAAGCAGCCTGTTTTCACCCTCTCTAGGATGAACCTGTTTGTGCTCTTAGCAGTCCTTTGTGTGTTCAATACTCTTCTCCAGCACCAAAACTCAGAGGCATCAATTCTTCTATCATCCTTAGTCATTGTCCAGCTCTCTGATGTATAGAAGTAGAATATGACCAAGGACTTATGATGTAGAAACAATAAGTAAAAACCACATTGAAGGCATTGGTGAAAATCAAAAGATAGACTACCAATTAAGATGTTTAAATAAATGAATAAAATGCTGTATAGCCTTCCCTGTCTATATTTAAAAATTCAGAAGACAATTACTCGGCCAACTGCCTGGAAAATATCCATATTTTTGTCCATTCCAAAAAAGAGGATACAACAGAATGTGGAAATTATCATCAATATTATTACTACTACATGAAGGTAAAGTTTTGTTAAAGAGACTTCAATAAATGTTGTAGCAGTACATTAACAGAAATTCTGGCCAGGTTCAAAAGAGGACAATGAATGAGAAGTATAATTGCTGATGCCAAATTGCTCTTAGAAGAAAGAAAAGGATAGCAGAAATATACTTATCTATCTTTTGTTAATTATGCAAAGACATTAAACTGGGTGTGTCATAACAAATTACAGATAACATTATAAAGAGAAGGCAATTCTAGAACACTGTTTTTTTCATATAGAAATTACACATAGAAAAAAAGGCAATATTTGAACAGAACCCTAAGATATTACATAGTTTAAAATCAAGAAAGATGTGGATCATTATTGTATCCTTTCACCATACTAATCCAAGCTATATGCTGAACAAATAATCAGAGAAACTAGGTTTATTAATAATCTGTTGTATGCAGTTAAAAGACTTGGTTGCTGGAAATAAAGAATGTACTGTCCCTCATATGTTGCAGCCACATCTGATCCCCACTAGAGGGAAGATCTTCCTTCAATAGGCAGAAGACTCTCCATTCACAACATCCATAGTGCAAAACCCATTCCCAAATGCCAGTCATATTTTCATATCCTGCACCAATTTCTACAGATTTCATCTGTCACCCAGGGCTCTCACTACTCTATTACAATGGCCACACAGAGCTCACATACCATACTCATGATTATGAGATTTATTGGAGAAATTAAGAGTTTATTATTCAAATTGGAAACAGGATACAATTCTTAAGTCAGAATAGCTTCTCAAGTGTCAGGCCCTCTGACCTTCAGTCTGTTAGTTTTAGGCCAGTGCTACAGAGCAGTATGGGGAGCTCTGATAGCATACTGGCAAGAAGATGCACTGCAGTCATGAAGGCATGCTGTTCAAGGCCACCAGCTCCTCCATGGGAGGAGGGCAATCTCTTCCCTTGCAATTAACTGCCTCTGAAAACCCGCTGGAGAATCAGCTATATGTTGGTTCTGACTTGAAGGTACACAACAAATACCACCATGTTAATAGTAACCAAACCACTCAAACTGGAGAAAAGAGATAGATCATTTTCATACACTATGATTAGTTTGGTAGCATAAAATCATTATAAAGCCTCAGATAGACTATCCAACTTGATTTTCAAGATTCTGTTAAGATTTCTTGGAGAAGATTTTACATGACATCTGATACTTAAACACATATAAAATGGCAGAAGAACTGAGATGACAAGAGCCTATTATAGGTGGAGATAACAGTGTAAATACTAGAGAAAATGAGTCACTGTGGACGTCAAAGTATCTAAGTATGACTGTAAGTATGCTCACTAATTTTCTTCTGTTTGTAGTTTTGTAAACTGTGACTATGGAGCTCTGGTAGCATAGGCCGCAGAGAGTTGCAGGGCTAACCCAAAGGCAGCACCTTCCCAAGGCAGTAAATCTCGTGGGAGGAGATTGTCTTCTTCCCACAGAGCAGCTGCTTTATTGTAACCATATGCCTTTGGCAGAGCAGCTCCTAAGCAGCATGTCTCTGGTGGTTGTGTGGGAGAAAGACGGGAAGTCCCCTCCCAGGTGATCTGTAGCCTTGGGAACTTGCTGGTTACAACACAATAGCAATGGATGGATGAGTGCATAACTCACTAAGGAGACAGCCATTAACATTATTGTGTGTGTATGTGCGTGTGTGTGTGTGTGTGTGTTATTCCTGCTTAGTTTTTCATCTACTGTCTCGCCTCTGATGTCATGCCTGTATCTCATGATATCTGTCATGACTCTTCACTCGCTTCCTTCCTGTGACATAAATACTGAGGTTTTTCGGTGGAACACAATTTATGATACTGGTGACATAATTGATATCTAGAAACCATCTAATACTGAGTTGGGGTGACTTGTAAAGCTGACAGGCTTATTCTGAAATTCCATTTCCTTGTTTGGTTCTTTATTTAGGAGCTATGTTTGAAGTGTCTTCCTTTTTTATGCAAGGTATCATCCTAAGACCTGGGGGATCAAGACAACTAGTCTTTCAGGAGCTCATTATTCAGGTGGATAAACACCATGGAAACAAACAAATAGTTCAAGAGAGGTGCTGATAAGAATTTGTGCAAGAGTCTATTAACAAAGACAATTCTTCTCTGGTAGCCAATTAATTAACACAGACAAATAAGATTATAAGGAATTACCTGAGCATTTGATTTATATTTGGATTCCATATTGTTCTATACCTATGAACAATCACAGTGTTTTTCTTTTCCGCTTTATTTATGGTCAATCTTATCTGATTATGGTAATAATTTTAGAATATAAGAAGCATTCCTGAGGCTAAATTTTATGCCTATAAAGTTCAGAATCCATTTCAATAAGAATCCAGTAATTTTAGAAGAGAAACTTCATAATGAAGAGACAGTGCAAACTTTGATAAAAAGGAGAGATAACAAAATAGATTGTTCATGAACTCTTCAATGATGATTTTACTTCATGTGCTTTAACTTTTTAAAAACTAGAATGCACTATAAACCATTTAATAAATAGTCCCCAAATCTGATAAATAGAAATTATCCAGTAAAATTATGGAAGAACTTTAATTTAGATTTGATGATACACTAGGTACTGAAGCTACAGACATGAATGGCATGGTCTCAGCCTTCACAGAACTGCACTTTTAGTGCAGACAGATGTGTAAGTTACTCTGGTGTAGTATGGTTACGCACTCTCCTACTTTAGCCTAGGGTTGGGGGGTAAGTGGACATTATGGTCATTTTTGAGCAGGATATGAAACCAAAACTAAATCTTAAAAGCAAATTGCAATTGTTGTTATTATTTTGGTAAAATAAACAGCTATTTCATCAGTACCAGTTCTTGTATTCTATCATAAAAATCCTTGATATTATAAGAACAAATACTACTCAAGACCATTATTATAAAAATAGATGATTAGTAAGATACATATAGGAACTCAAAGGTGGAAGGGGGGAGTGGAAGGATGAGGAGAGGTAGGGGTGAAACCATAGGGCTGCACAGGTTGGTGGGTGGAGGGAGAGGGGGAAGCAAATTGGAAGAATCTGGTGAAAGACAGGGTAATGATGGGCAAGGTCCAATGATGATTGATTTTATAAAACACACTACGTGAAAGTAGGTCTGGTGGCCTAGTGGCAAGAAGCTGCACTGTAATCCTGAAGGTGCATGGTTAAAATCCACCAGATGCTTCTATGGAGAAGGAGGGGCAATGTCCTCCTGTGCCAGTTGGACCCAATTCAATGGTACACAACAAGGGGGGGAAAAAGCAGACAAAACACCACAAAAACCCATAATGCATGAGAATGATTGTATGAAACATAATGTGAATGAATAATAGTGTGAAACACAATGTATGCAAACTTTGTAAGTAAATAAATTAAATAATGTAAAAAAATAAATCCTTAACCTGTTAATGTTCTACCCTATTTCAATACTTTTAAATTGACTCTTATTCCATCAGGATTACAACAGCAGCCTGCAATCTAGCCTCTTGGTTCAGAATGCATTGTTTTATAAAATATATTTTATCACATTCTTCTCTAGCTTAAGATGGTCCCTATAAGCTTTAGGATAAAGTTGAAATAGCTTAGCCTGACATATGAGATTCTTCATAATGCAGCCCCAGTTCCTTCGCAGCCCTCTTCATCTCCATAAAGGAAAGCTGTGACAACACTGTAAACTCTGCTCTATTTTATTTTGTATCTAGATAAATCTTGCTAAATTCTCAATGTGAAGTTCAATTTTTCTAGACCCAAAATGGTGTGATTCTGTCTTTAATTCTGCCTCAGAATCATTATCTCATATTCTTTATAGCTATGCAATTCAGAAATCAATTTACTGTTCCTTCCCTATGGGTTTAAGGGAAGGAATGATGATTTTTTTTCTCTCCATCTCTAAGCCCTCTTATTCAGTTTTGATAGTGTAAGCATGAAATAAGATTTATGAATGGATGCATGAATGTACAGGTGCTTGCATGGATGAATGAGCGAATGATAGGACTGAATTGTGATTAGCTACCAAATGATCTTCAAATTAAGACTAATGCTGAGTGAACCTTCACACAGGCCCTTATGACACACAAAAGCCCTGTTGCTGATATTCTCTGTGACCTCTAATGAATCACTTAGTCTCTCATCTATAAAGCTTAATTAGTGCTTTAGCAATAAGTACAAGTTCTTAGAATCATTGTTAGAGAAACACAGCTATATTCTCATTCTTTCGGAATAAAACTATGTTTTGCAACAATATACTATTTTCAATTAAAAATATGTTAGAGTTTCTTTTGCTTACAATAGATAATAGCACCTGACTCCCAGCAGCTCTTGAAAACACCTCATCTTCAAACTTTGAAGTGTTTAGTACTGTGAAGTAAAGAATATTCCTTTCCTTCATTTCAGGGCAATTTTTCCATGATGCCTTTAGCATGGGGGCAGGCACAAGATGAGTAACCAGAGAGAATGGAAGGAGAAAATAGCAAAAGAAAAAGTTCCTAAGAGTAACAATTGATGGGCTTGCTGTCATCAGAAGGCAAGCAGTGAATGGTGTCTTGCAGAGGAAAGAATAAGAACCTAATATCTTGTCTACCTTTTAACTAACTGAGGAAACACAGTAGTAAAGGCTATGGAATAATTAGGAGGATATTTTTCATACCAGATTTTTAAAAAATGTATAGAGACATAAAAAAATTATGAGATATCATCTCACCCAATTAAGAATAGCAAAATTTAACAGAACAACAAACATCAAATCTGGTGAGGCTGTGGAGAAACTGTAACCCTTATTCACTGTTGGTGGGAGTGTAAAATGGTGCAACCACTGTGGAAGGCTGTATGGCACTTTCTCAAAAAGTTGGAAATAGAAATACCATTTGACGCAGCAATTCAACTAAATTTACCCTAAAGAAACTGTAACTGCCACCCAAGCAGATATATGCACACCCATGTTCATTGTGGCTTTGTTCACAATAGCAAAGAGCTGGAAACAATCCAAGTGCCCATCAGCAAATGAATGGATAGAGAAACTCTGGTATATTAACACAATGGAATATTATGCAGCATTGAAAAACAAGGAACTAATGAAATATTATGCAAAATGGATGACCCTGGAGGACATTATGCTGAGTGTAATATCTCAGTCACTAAAGGACAAATATTGCAGAGGGCCCCTGTCAGCATATCAACAGAGACCTGCCAGAGGTGCAGGCTGGGTTTAGAAGAAGCTGTGGTAGTAGGGATATTATAGCTAATGTTAGATGGATCTTGGCTGAAAGCAGAGAGTACCAGAGGAACGTCTATCTGTGTCTCATTGACTAAGCAAAAGCATTTGACTGTATGAATCACAACAAACTGTGGCTGACTCTAAGAAGAATAGGAATTCCTGAACACTTGTTTGTTCTTATGAAAAATCTATATGTGGACCAGGAGGCAGTCATTGGAACAGAGCAGAAGTACTGCATGGTAATATTGGGAAAATTCCTGAATGCCAAGGATGTATCCCATCTCCATACTTTTTCAATCTATACATAGAACAGATTATTCAGGAGGCTAGACTCTCTGAGGAGAAATGTGGCATTAGGATTGGAGGAAGACTCATCAACAATCTGTATTATGCAGATGACACATATTGCTTGCTGAAACTAAGGAAGACCTGAAGCGCTTGCTGCAGAAGGTCAAGTACTACAGCCTTCAATATGGATTGAAGCTCAACATCAAGAAAACTAAATTCTCACCACTGGGTCAGTTGGAAGCATCATGATAGACTGCTTCAGTTTGCTTGGCTCCACAGTCAACACTCTTGGTACAAGCAGCCAGGAAATTAAAATAGTGATTATATTGGAAAAGTCGGCTGTCAGAAACTTCACCAAAGTACTGAAGAGAAATGATGTCAGTCTGTTCTACAATCAGCACGTGGCCTAGTTTTCACAGCTGATTTTGAGCTGCTCCAATGATTCTCCCCACAGATGTATTTAATCTGATTCCTGTGCATACCATTAGGTGAAAACCGTGTGTATAGATGCATTTGGGTTTATTATGAAAGGTATTTGCAATGAATAAATCATTGATTGTATACAATTCTCTCTCCAACCTCATTTCTGTCAGCAAGTCCACGTTTTCCAATTACTGATCTTTCTTCCCTATTCCCAACTTTTACATTCCAGTCACCCATTATTATTAATGCATTTTGATTGCATGTTCGATCAATTTCTGACTGCTAAAATTGGTAGAAGTACTATTTCCTCCTCTTTGGCTCTGGTTGCTGGTGCATATATATGAATATATCTTGACCACTTAACCAGCCATCTTCTAAATTATTTTCATTATTTCAGTAGTGCAGTTGCCCTTCTGCTTGCTTTCCTGAATATTGTGATTCACACACAAAGAATTTTGCACACAGAGCATATTTCCACTCTGTGTAACATTACTGCTCTTTTTAAAAGCCAGTATTTTTAGGAAACAGCTATGAACTTTTTACTGAAGAAATTTCATCACAGTATTTTAATTGTATAAATATTCATATGAGACATTTGTATGATTCTATCATTGGCGCCTAGAGTAAATGTGTTTAATATTTCCTGGTAGTTCTTTTGCACTCTTCATTTATTCTAAAGAATAGTTTACAAAAGATCAAAACATTTTTTATACAGGTTATTATATTGGTCAGGAATGGTAAGTGATGTGTATATTCAACTATGAATTCTTATTCAATTTTTTCTTATAAAGTTTGTGGTTTATTTGAATGGCCACTTATAAAACACTATTTAACTTTTTATGTCTGACACATTATGTTTAGATATGGTATTTTATACTTGATAATATATCACACTGAGAAGCATAACACATTTAAAACTTTCAGCTTATTCAATCACAAAAATAGCTTGTATGATGGTCCTTTACTCATAGAATGATTCCGGAAATTAAATAGGATATTATCTGTAAAATCTTTAGCATCAACAAATAATTTGCATTATTAATACATTTGAATAAAGGAAATGGGGAGAAAAACCCTTCTAAAACTTTGTCAAACTTACCCTCAAACTCCAGAGAAGGCTGTGTTTAAAGTCTATGTCAGATAATTGTATGATTTTTAAAAACACTGATGATGATATATCTCCTTGTGCATGATTTTCCCTTAAACATTTTTCCTGCTCAGCCTGCCAGCTGCAATTTAAGTACTTATCCTCTTTTCCATTATTTCTGGATTGGCGCAGGGCCTGATTTAGCATATAATTTGTATCTCATGTGCATATGGTATGTAGGGTATATAACCTCTATATATAGTGTTTTATAAAATGCTCATCAGGGAATCAGATCGTAAGTCAGCAATTCTCTTTTAAATGCAGCTGCATCCAAATAACTCTTTCCCTGGTGAAAGAAATAGTTTATTCTTTTCCTCAAGGCCATAAGGAACCATGGATTAGAAGAGCAGTTGACAGACAGAAGACGGGTTTTATTTTGAGATAGTGCCTTTCTCCTGGCAGCAATGCTGCGGTCCTTCATGTCGTTGGGTTTGCCATTAGGATTGATGCACCTGTGTGTGTGTGGATCCCCAGAGATTCTTTTATGTTCTGTGATTTCCTGGGAGGATTAGGACAAGTCCTTGCAAGTGTCCTCTTGATACTCATTTGTTAAGTCATAGTAAAATATAATAAATGGATAACTTTAGCAACCATGCACAGCTGTATTACCTATTTTCCCGCTTTGTTTGTATATGATAGTATGTATGTGAGACAGTAGGGTGGATAGAACAGAATGGACATTTGGTAGAGTTTATTTTCCCCATGTCCATGGATGACAGAGAAGCCAAGTGGAATAAAATTTACATGGTTAAAGCAGACTCATATCATACCTGCAACATTACATGTAAGGTAGACATGCTTTTGCCTGGACTAAGGGTTCATAACTTCCATCTATTTCTTAAAGGATGCCCAATTTAAAAATCCAGCCCCTCTCTATGATTTGTAAAGAACAAACAGGTAGGTCTTGGAGAAGACATGGCCACAGTGCTCCTTGGAGGGAAAGATGACAAAGCTTCATCTCACATATTTTGGGCATGTAGCTAAGAGAGGCTGTTCCTTGGAGAGGAACACCAAGGTTCAAAAGATAAAGGGACAGTGGAGAGGAAGAGCCTCAACAAGATGGATAGACACAGTGACTGCAGCAGTGGGCTTGAATACGTCAGAGATTGTGAGGATGACACAAGTTAGTAGAGGATTCAGATCTGCTGTGTTGTACTTCACTCTATGGCACCTAATTACAACATAAAATTTGAAACCTCAAAAATCTGATAGGATTTGTCCCGAGTTAGGATTGACTCAATAACAAATAGATTTGCTTTGTTTCTATATACAGTAGTGTGAGGAGCATAGTGGTATATGTGGCATAGTGGGTTAAGCTTTGCGCTGATAATCGAAAAGTCTGTCAAATTCACCAGCAGCTCCATGGGATGAAGCAGTCTATTTCCATGAAGATTTATAGCTTTTGAAACTTTAACTGACCTAGCAAGTCACTGTGAATTGTTATCTACTGCTATCACGATGGTCAAGAGCTCAGTGTTTGAACCTGACGAGCTGCTCCACAAAATAATAGACCTATTGATGCACTTCTATAACGATTTCATCATAGGAAATACTATTTGACAGCTGTACTGTATCATACTGCTCAATAAAAGTTGGAATTGATTCAATAGCATAGAACTTCATCAACATTGCTAGACGCTGAATTCATGGGATTTTCTTTGTGTACAAGCAAACTCATTAAATATTTGCTCACTATTCCTGGACATGTTTATCTCATCACTACGTCCATGCAGTTACACAAATCAAAAAACCCAGAAAGTTGTCCTAGATACCATTCTCACATAGAATCCTGCCCTAAATGTTATTAAAGTTTACTGACTAAATGCTGTTCAAATACCATTTACCCATTTCCTCCACTTTGATCTATCTTTGATCTCCATCAGCTTTCATTTAGACAATTATTATTGTTTTATATCACTCTATAATCATCCAGGTTTATCCTCTACTAAGCCAAACTCCATGTAAAATAAGATACCATTTAAAAATGAAAATCTTGTTATAACTTTCTTTTATCAAAACAGTTCTTGGATTTATCTTTCTCTCAGGGTAAATAGAGATGTTCTTTTTTTTTGAAGGTTGTATGAAATGAAAATTTATTTTTCATAACATTTTATTGGAATGCAACAATATATTATTTTTTATTGTCTGTTGCTGGGGCTGTAATCAACAGCAGTTGATTACACTTATGCATTCAGGAGTAAGGTTGAATAATTGCAAAAGCAAAAAAAGGATAAAAAACAATTTCTTGTCCTAGAGTCAATCCAAACTCATGAACAAGGTGTTACTGATTAGATGTTTTCTTGGCTGTAATCTGTACAGAAGCAGACTCACAGGCCTTTCTTCCACAGTACTACTAGATGGGCATATCTTCCACCTTTTAGGTTAGCTGCTGAGTGCTAATAATTTACAACATCCAGTAATATATATATATATTTATGAAGACATGTTTTTCTTTTCTTTTTTTTTTCGGTTTTACAAGTGAATTTTATCAAACATTCAGAGAAGAACTGTTACCAATTCTACATAAATTATTCCAAAAAATAGAAGAAGATGGAACCCTCCCAGATTCATTCTATGAAGCAAACATATCTTTGATTCCAAAGCCAGGAAAAGACACCACCAAAATAGAAAACTATAAGCCAATATCTCTCATGAACATAGATGCAAAATCCTGAATAAAATACTGGCCAATAGAATCCAACGATACATCAAAGAAATAATTCACCATGAGCAAGTGGGATTCATAGCAGGTATGCAAGGATGGTTCAATAAAGGAAAACAATTAATGTAATTAATCACATTAACAAAACAAAGAACAAAAACCATATGATCCTATCAATTGATGCAGAAAAGGCCTTTGACAAAATCCAATACCCTTTCTTGATTAAAACACTCAACAAAATAGGATTAGAGGGGAATTTCTTCAACATAGTAAAAAACATTTTTAAAAATATCTAAAAAGAGTATTTTTAAAAAGCCAACATTGTTCTCAATGGAGAGAGATGTTCTTAACATTACCCTGCTGAGCTCTTGCTTACTCCTGCAGCCCTACTATGTCCCATTCCTCTATTTATTTGTCTACTCTTGTCAGGATCACTTCCTAAATTCTTCATATGGATAATTACCTCTTCTTTCAAAGGTCCTTGCCATTTATTTTTCTCTCTGTCATGAATTCTTATGGTGCAATAATTCAGATCACTTAAAATAGGTTTTCTAGCCTGTTGACTTTGACTTTCACCATATATGTGTATGAGACTATGCTGATAATGTGAATAGCATTTTTTTGGCTGAGAATATACAAATGAAGAGCAAAGACTACTAATGATAGTATTGTTCAGTCTTGCTATCCTGTCAAGTTTGATTCAATAGGTTTAAAGACAAAAAACCGGAATTTCACTTCCAACAAGAAAGATGAAGCAGAGAATGCATCATCTATCTTTTGGGGCAAGAGAGATTCCTGGGTCAGACAGAGACAGACAGAAATCCAGACACTGCAGTAGCAGTAACATCGACAATGACCAAAGACAGACAGAAAAACAGGCTCTACTAGCCCATAACAGAAAATTTTATACCATTTACTTAAAGCCTTGAGGGGGAGCTCTGGTTCTTAGTGGTAAGAGGCTGCACTGCAATCCCAAAGACATGTAATTAAAATCTTCCAGCTGTTCCATAGGAGAGGGATAACCAATCTCTTCCTACGTGATTTATTGTGTCTGAAAACCTGCTGGAAGGTCAGCTATGAGACAGCTCTGACTCGCTCTACAGCATACAACAACAATTAAAATCTTGAGGCTTAAGGACAAAGGGCCTGTGAGCACATTGAGAAGGTGATCTGATTGAATGAAAAATTGTTTCCAACCTGAATTGTAATTTGTTAATTTTCCTAATAAACTCAACAAAAGTGACCATGATTTATGAATTCTGGGTAACCATTACAGCAAGTTAGTGACCGTTTATCAGGGGAGCAAGAGCCCTATGAAGTATAGTTGATGTCAGAACTGTAGGAGTAGGTTAGGGGGCATGGGTATGTTCAACATAATGGGAATTGGTGCTATTCCTTCTCTGATAGGTTTCTGCGTTACACAGTTACTGCTTCTACAGGTTTTACTGTATTTCTATTAAATCGTTACCGTAACAAAGTTTTACTACTTTATCAAAAATTTCGCCAATTCTACTACATGTGTCAATATCCTCTACATGTATTATACATTTTTATTAGTGATTCTTTTCTTAATTATGATCATTCCTATTAGACTAAATAAAGCTCTAACTTGAATTTCAAGTGCACAGTTTCTGCCACAGAATAGATATCAACAAATGTTCACTGAGTTATGAATGATTTCTTCAGCTGAATTATATATACATAAAAATGAGAAGCAAAAGTTAAATCATAGATGTCTATTCACATAATCCACAAATGAAATGTTCTCTCCATCTACTTTATAGCTGTATTTTCTTTAGTCTCTATGATTCTCTGTCTTTCAGCTTCTCTTTGCAGTGGATTTGGGAGGACTTGCAATTTTTCTTTCATTAGGTTTTTGAAGGTGTTAATTGCATGGATTAAAATGCAAGATATTGTCCATATTTCTTCTGTGGAGCTTCTGGTGGATTCGAACCTTCAGAGAGACAAGGCCTTTGAGCTGACACCAAAACAGGTGACAGAGGAAATAGATGAATAAGTTAGTTATTCTCTAAGAATCTTTCTTGCTCATGCCATCAAAAATAGGTTAGGATCAATTTGTTTAGTTTGAGGTCATTAAGATCTAAATTTTCCAGTATAGGTGAGAGACATACTTGGCCACGTTGCATAGAGATAGTAGATATATATACAAGTTTCACTACAGTATTTTCAGTTTTGGGGGAGTATGTTTTTCCTTTTATTTTTTTTTTTCTAATTGTTTATTTACAAGAGAGGACCAAACCCATGACTGTCCTCATAGCTAGTCATCTCCAAAGAGATTAAAAAATGCTCTAGGATTGGGATTGCAGTGCTGTTTCTTTCCACTAGGGGAGAGGCTGTTTTGCTCACTGCAGGATGTTTATTTAGCAGGCCTCTACTCCCTAGACACCAGCAGCAAATCCTGGCCCAAACAGTTGTGACAATCAAAATGTTTCTGGGCATTAGCAAACTTCCCTAGGGGGCAAAATCATCCCTGGCTGGCAACCAGGATAAACTTTCTAAAATGTCAAGTCACCTGCAAGTAATAATGAACTCCATTCCCAGAGACATCAACTTGATTTCCCATTTGTTTGACTTTACAGGACACAGTGGCTAGAAGTGGCTTTAGATACCAGCTAGTTTGTCTTCAACCAGAGGCCTGCAGGCAAACAGTGCCATAAGAGGTTAAGAGTTCTTTACTATCCTGGATTGCTGTTATGTGCCATCAAGTCAACTGTGACTCATCTCGATTCTATGCACAATAACTCTGAATCCTGACCTATCCTGGGGCCAATCTTACTGATTCTGCATCAATCCATCTCATCGAGGCTCTCCGTCTTCTAAGTTGTCCCTCCACTCTTGCAAGTCTGATGTCCTTCTCCAAGGACGGGTCCCTCCTCGCAACACAGTCTGCACAGTATCATCAAAATTAAGGCAGAAGTACTGGACAGGCTTAGTTTTCTCTCTGACCATCCACAGATTCCATGTATATTAAAGAGCTGTGATGGTCAGTTAACCATCAACTAACCATTTCCATTCTCCCCATAAAGGGGAATAAACAAAGAAGCTGCATTTCCTGGTGTGCTTATTATTGGGCAGTACTTTGCTAAGAGCTCTGGTCGAGAAACTAAGTGCCAAGGAAGCAGTATCCCTTCAAGGCCACCACCCTGACTTACTCTGATGTTTCTAGTAATGTCTGAGATAGGCTGTCAGCTTGGGTCTGTGACATGAATGGAACACTTTTGGCCACTTGCTATAAATAGTGAGCACAAAATAAATCTTTTTTGTGTGTGTGTAAGCCACTGACAATTTCATGTTGTTACTCTCCCTGAGACAGAGCTCTCTGGGGCAGACTGAATCCTGCTCGTAGCAGAATTTTCCTCCCTCTGGGCTCTGTAAGCATCTGTTGAATTGGAGTCAAAGTGAATAATAAGACTAGAACTACGTATAATGAAAAGTACTAGAGCTTCAACTTTTCCACATATTACTTTCAACCTTCTATGTTGCTCTAAACAGCTCAGTGTGGGGAGAGACTTGTGACTCCAAGAATGTGGCCCTTGAGGACAATCTTATTCTGTAGTTGTTGCTGCTTTGTGCTGCTGAATTGGTACCAACTCATAACTGACCCTCTAGCGGGTTTTCAGAGGCTATAAATCCCACAGGAGATTACCTTTGAAGAACCTTTGGAGCAGTTGGTGGATTTGGACAGCTTAACTTTGGGCTGTCCATGCCAGATGATTTCATTACCCATTAGGCCATTTCTATGGTGGCAGCCTATAATGTCACAATGGTAAAATGGGCACAGAAGGCTGTTTCTTAGGGCTTTCCTCCAAACATCTGCAATCATCTTAAGGATGGCACAAACGAAGTCGACCTCACTAGATTTGTAAGAGCAGAATTCTTCCCTCCATCTTTCTCTACATTCATCTATCTATCAAATCATTTACAACACTTTCCTTGGGAATCACTCATATCTAGCCCTTCCACTAACCTCTCTACTATCCCCTCACAAATACCACCATACTTGAATCATCATTGCCATCATGCTGTGATGTTGCCTACATAGCAGTGTAAGTTACAGCTTTTTCAAAATACAAGCTTCACTATTTATCTTTCCATTTAGGATTTGGGGTCCCTTTTCTGGCTTAGGGAGATGTAGTGGCCTAGAGTTAAGGAGTTGTGCTGGCAATCCAGGGGTCTGTGGTTTGAATCAACTAGCTACTTCACTAAGGATAGATGGGCTATCTGCTCCCATGTGAAAAAAAAATACTTCTGGCATAAAAGGAAGTCTGGTATGTAACAGAAATTTAACATCTTGAAAATTATATTGGAAATTTAGAAAAACATCAGAAAAATGATCCCTGAGACTATTTAGAAAACACTGATGGACCTAAGACAAAAAAAGTCAATGTGTGACCCTCCTGGAGTTGCTTACTCTCTTCCCAATCCCTCCTACATTTATTTTACTAGTTCAAGTATTGAGCAAACTGATCTGTTAAGCACTGATTTAGATGCTGAGAATGTAAAAATTAACAAGGCAATCATACTCTGGCTTTCCTTCCTGTCTCTTTCATCACTTCTTGTCCCCTTGTCACTCAGCTCTCACACACTTTGCCAGTAGAAAACCAGTTCTACTTGTAGTGCTAAGCCTGTTCATGCTGACCTTGTGAAGCTCCCGTGGCAAGGAATTGGCCTCTCTTGTGGTCTGAATCCACCAATGGCTCCTTAGGACAACGATGAGCAATCTCCTTCCATGCAATCGACAAAACCAGCTGAAGGGTTAGCTATGAGCCGGTTCTGACTCAGTGATCATGAGTTTTTTCTTGAGTGGAATGCATAGGTATTCTCATTCTGCTTAGGTGGGTAAAGCTCTTCCTCTTTCCTCTACTTTTTTATAATGTTCCTTTCTTTTTTGTATGCATTTCTAATGTCAACCTAAACTTATGCTATAAATAAAATAGATCTAGTGGCCTGCTGAACAGCGAGCTCTGCTGCCAACCGAAAGGCCCTGCCTCTCTGGCGATTTGAAGGTACCAGAAGCTCCTCAGGAGAAAGACGGGCGATCTCCTCCTGTGAAATTTACAGCCCTGGAAACCTACTAAAGACTCAATTATGAGCTGGCTCTTACTCAATGACAACAAAAATAAAAAACCACCAAACACTGAGTATAAAAGTGGTTACAATCTTTCTATGAGAACATTCAAACTATCCACACTGTAGATAAGGCAAGTAACACAACTATTTGAAAAAAGTAGAACTTCTAGGGCTCACCTTCCACTTCTGCCTAACATGACACTTTGATGAAAGGAAGATGTCTCAATCCTGGCTGCCTATTAGAATCATGAAGGGAGCTGTAGAGATACATTTGTGTTTTGTTCTAACCTGAGTCCCTTATCTAATTGATATAGTATGGGCCCAGGTATTATTATTTATTAAAATCTCTCCAGAAAATTTTAATGTGCCACCGGGATGCCACTGCTTTAGGTGACAGAGTGTATTGCATGTTGCTAACCAAAAGGTCAATAGTTTTATCCACCAGCTGCTTCAAGGGAAGAAGAGAGGGTACATCATCCTGTTAAGGCTTACAATTTCAGAAACCCAATGGAGGGTTACTATGAGTCAGAATAGCCTACACGTTGCAGTGACATTAACATTTAATCACATTTAAATGTAACCTTTAATAAATAGGTGCCAATAGTATTACTAAAAGGTCTGGTTTCCTCTCCTCACTACTATTTTGGTGACTATAGATCTAATTAGCTTGCTTGTTGAAGACGCCAACTCATACTGGTGAACATTTTGACACGTAATTAGGTGATGTAGCCTAAACACTTCCTGAATCAAGCATTTGTTCTCTCCATCCTCACTCTCACGCATCCTCTCCTGCAATAGCTGTCGCTCTGCCTCCTGTTAATCTCTTCTCCAAGACATTTTTCACACACTTGCCGAGATGGACTACTTTTTTAAAAAAAAGTCCCATCTGATCATATTTCTCTGTTGTTAATACTCTCCAATAACTGCTATTTCCCCAGGGATCAGATGTAAACTCCATAGCTACAGGTGCATAAGCAGCCACTTACCTCTCCTGAGATCCACATTCGTGTGTTCTGGATAAGGGATGACTAGTGGTCTAGCGGGAAGGAATTGCACTGGAAAGACAAACCAAACCAAACCAAACCAAACCAAAAGGTGGATTCTGGTTTGAACTCACCAGCTCTTCTTTGGGAGGACAGATGGCAATCTCCTGCCATGCATTTGCTGCCTCTGCAAACCCACAGGAGGATCATTTATGAGTTGTTTCTGACAATGGTACAACAAAACCATTTTAAAATCTTTAGATCAGCTATAACAGATCTTTGAAAGCACTCTCTATGTGTTAGGTAGTTCCAAAGCATTCTATGTGATAGTATTCTCCATTAAAAATAGGAGAGAACCCAAACTCAGGGAGGTGCAGTTGCTTCCCTAAGATGGAATTTCACATACTTGAGATTAAAAAATCATAACTTCTCCCAAATTCTATGTTTCACATACATAATCATGTTCTTCAACTTTAAAGGTTAATTTTTTTTCAACAGACACTAATATTATTATTGATGATCGTTTAACATTAATATTCCAATTTGGATGAAATCCCAAAGCCTCATCCTTCCTCTATAATAAAAGCATGCTATTTCAACATTTTCACTCCGGTATTTATTGAGGTATTTGTCTTTGTGATGTGCTGTTGAGTCAAAACCAACTCATATTTATCGTTCCAGCAGATATTTGAAGGCTGTAAATCATAGTAAGAAACTGCCAATCTTTCTTCCATGGAGCAACTGCAGGCTTTGAACCATGTGTCCTTGGGATGGCAATGCAGTTCTGCATTGATTATGTTGTTGTTAGGTGCCACCAAGTCGAGTAGGACTCATATCAACTCCATCAACAGATCTGATACCTGCCCTATCAGGGACCATCTTCATGAGCTCTGACACACTAGAGCCCATTAATGAAGTCAGCATGCCAACCCATGTCATTGGGGAGATCTTCCTTTTTTTCACTGATCTTCCATCCTTCCTAGTATGATGTCTCTTTCCAAGAAATAGCCTCACTTCACTACATACCCAAAGTATGAAGCTTTTAAATCTTTGTCTCCAAGGAAAACTCAAGCTGTTAATTTTTATGTATTTTCTCAGACAGGAGTGAAACTTAGTCTATAAAACTCTCAATTTATGGAAACAGATGTTACACTGTACTATAGTGAAAAGAAGTGACCTTGATATTGCCTTCTTTCAGGTCACTTATTGTCATTAAGTTACAACCCTCTCATAGATAACTTCTGGAGACTGTAAATCACATAGGAGGGGATTGCCTATCTTTGGAGCCACTGGTAGATTAGAATAATCAGAGCAGCACTACCTCTGGGTTAGCAGGGCAACTCTCTATGGTTCCAGCACTAGAGTTCCCTTCTTTAAGGTAGGGTGATCATATAATGCATCTCCTGACTCAAGATGTTTTTTTAAAATATAATGAGTTTTATTAGTAGCAAGGACTTGCACTGCTAACACAAAGTCAGACAGTTTGAATGCACCCACAGCTCAATGGGAGAAAAATAAGCAACCTCCTTCCATGTGTGATTTAATGCCTTCGAAAATCCACTGAAGATCAACTCTGGGGTCCATTCCAACTCAATGGTACACAACAACAACATTAAGAATAACTCTAGAGTAATAGGCATAAATCTGGGCACATTGTCACCAAAATTTTAGACTTGCTTCATAAGATTTCATATATATAT
>NW_006399913.1:1250142-1254384 GCF_000299155.1 Elephantulus edwardii | reverse complement strand
TCTTAATAACCAAATTATGTAATGCTGTAAAAATTGAACTTCATTTCAAGAAAATCTTTCATTTTTTTAAGTAGAGCTGAATGAATTCTGTAAGACAAGAGTGTTTGTAACTACACTACACCTATACTTTCACTTCAAGCTTGGTTTAAATTTAGAAGGAGTAGTTGTGTACAAAATTAGAATCCATTAAAAGTAGTGTGATTTTACTAATGATGACAAATAATTGGTGTTGGTAAGAGAAAGCTGATGGAGTTGATGATCTTATAGTAAAGGTTATTGGTGACTGATGTGCTTTTAGGGATTCCAGTGTTTGAGATCAATGAAGTAGAACCTTGTCTGAAGTTCTGTTATACCTGCTGAATGTGAGCCAAGTAATCATTCTGTATTGGTTTTCTCACCTCTCTTCTCAGTCGTCCAGGGGAAACAGCAGTGTACAATCTAGTTTTAGTGATGGACAGTCTAGTTGGTAGCATCTAACTGCCTGGCTTAACTCCCAGTTCTACCACCCATTAACTTTGGGATCTTGGACAATTTACTTAGCTGGGTTCAGTTTTCTCATCTATAAAGCATTTAATAGTATCTATTGCATACAATTATTGTGTGGATTAAATAAATACACACTTAAAAAAACCCAAAAGCTTACCTCAGTGCTTGGCGTATAGTAGACTCTATGTTAATAACTGTCTTCATATTTATCTCTTATTTAAGAACTCAAATATTTACAGAAAAAAAACATAATGCCACCCTTATAAAACTAATAGCAAATTATTTTGCCAACTTGCCATAATTTTAAAAACAGGAAAGCAAGAAACCAAAACCACTGGGATTAAATCAATTCCAGCACATAGTGATCCTAAAGAACAGAGGAGATTTGATTCTAAGGGTTTCCAGGGCTGTGAACCTTCACAGGAGCAGATTGCCAGGTCTTTTTTCAGAGCAGTTGGTGGGTCGGAGCCAGCAATCTTTACCTTGGTGATGTAATACTTTAACCACTGTGCAACCAGGATGGTTTCCTATAAATCAAGGTAGTCTAAACTGAATAAGGCAAAAAGGAAACAGTGCTATTAAATCTAACTAGATGCTCTTGCTTGCCAACATACTGAGTCCAAGGCTTGCTTTCCCTTTGTGCAAAGGGCATCTAGCAGTTGTTGAAAAGTACAAGCACACTAGGAACAAAGGGAAAATGTTTTTTTGATTAAATTTAAAAATATTGAAGGAGCAAATGAAGTGTATTCTCCTGTAAGATATTCAGTGTAATTTAATGCTTTCTTTTTAACTAGTCACTTGCTGTTGTTCTTGTTCTTAGATACCGTTAAGTCAAGTAGAATTCAGAGACCCTTTCAAGAGCCTACCTGAACTCTTCCCTATCTTGAGCCATCCTCACCATATCTGACACACTAGAGCCCATTGCTGAAGACAGCATGTCAATCTATCTCATTGGAGGTCCTCCTCTCTTTTGCTGACTTTCCATCTTTCCAAGCATTATGTCCCTTTTAAAGGAATAGCTTTACCTAACTACATGTCCGAAGTATGAAAAATGAAGCTTTACCATCTTTGCATTCAAGGAGCACTCTGGCTGCACTTTCTCCAAGACATATCTGTTTGTTCTTTTGAGAGTCCATGGGATATTCTGTACTCTTCTCTAGCACCACAACTCAAAGACATCAGTTCTTCTTCTGTTCTCCTTATTCATTTTCCAGCTTTCAAGTGTGTAGCAGAAGACCATATGTAATTGAAAAGACCATGCCCTGCTTCAAATAACAGATAATAGTCTTGCATGTGTTCACTAATTATGACAGGAATTTTGGAAGACAGTGATCTGGCCAAATGAGTGTAAGAGATCCCCGTTTGTCCCCATCACCCAAGAATGATGTTTGAATGGAATGTGGAAATTATCAAACATCATTATTAATATATCATTTGAGGAAAATTTAAAAAAAACCCTGATAGAGATCATTCAAAAATGGATAGAACAGGACATCGACAGGGAACTACCAGAATTTCATGCTGGGTTTAGAAGAAGCTATGACATCAGGTATATCATTGCTGATGTCAGTTAGATACTGGCTGGAAGTAGAGAATATCAGAAGAATGTCTGTGTTTCATTGATTATGTAAAGACATTTGACTACGGGTCATAACAAACTATGGGTAACACTGAGAAGAATGGGAATTTCAGATTACCTAATTGTGCTCATCTGAAATCGATAGGTAAAGCAAAAGTAGCTGTTGTCTGGACAGAGCAAAGGAACCCTGCCTGATTTAAAATTGGAAATGGTATCTATGAGGGATGTGTCCTTTCTCTATACCTATTCAATCTATATGCTTAGCAAATAATTCATTAATATTGACCCAGTGAAGAAGAATGTAGCATCAGGTTTGGAGGAAAGCTATCACCAACAACCTGTATTATGCAGAAGACTTTGCTTGCTGAAAGTGAGAATATAAAACACTTCCTGCAGAAGACCAAGGATTACACCCTTTGATATGAATTACATCTGAAAATCATGAAAACAAATATATTCACCACTGGACTAATCATCAACAGTATGATAGATGGAGAAAGTAGTGAAGCTGTCTGCAATTTAACCTTGCTTGGATCAACAATCAACACCTTTGTTATTAATCAGTTAACTCCACCTGCACCACAGAGATTTATTATTACATTGTCTAAATAATATATAGAAAGCTCTTATTATTTCAACCCCTTCCCCCCAAAACTGACACATTGAAGCATCCTATTTAAGACTGAGAAAATTATTTACTTTTTTTTAACTTGTGAAATGAAAGTATATGGAAAGGTTGGGTTTTCATTCATTGTTGCACATTTCCCTCCCTTTCTGGCAATTCTTTTTATCTGTTTCTGTGCAGTATTCACTATCTATACACTCTTTTCCTATTCTCTCTCCAAACCCCTATGTCAATCGTGCTTTATAACAGTAAGCTTATGCATCATTTGTCTTTTTGTGACTGAGATATTTCACTTAGCATTATGTCTTTCAGGCTCACCTGTGTTTTACAAGTTCGTTGCTCTTCAATGCTATGTAATATTCCATAGTGCGAACATACCATAAGTTTTCTATCCATTCCATTGCTGATGTCCAGCTACTGACTTTATTTTTATAAACAAATTATTTATACACTTAGGAAGTTATACATGGCAATTTATATTACAATTCTGTGAAAATTAAAGAACTGTTAGAAAAAGCAGGACCATTAGCTTTTTCTTGACTAAGAAAGTTAAAATAAAACAAAAAAATAGTGAAATGTGTAAAAAATTGAGGCCTAGTGGCAAGAAGCTGCACTACAATCCAAGAGGTACGTGGTTCGAATCCACCAGACGCTCTGCTGGAGGAGGAGGGGCATTCTCCTCCTATACCAGTCAGATCCAATTTGATGGTTGTTGTTGTTTTTGTTATGTGCCATTGAGTCCTTTGCAACTCATAGTGAACCTATGTACAACAGCTCTAAACCCTGCTCTATCTTGTGCCAATCGAATTGCCTCTGACACACCCATCCCGATTACCCCAGTCACTGAATCAATCCACCTCAAAGAGGGTCTTCCCCTCCTGCGCTGTCCCTCCTCCCTACCAGGAATGATGTCCATCTCCAAGGACCTGTATCTCCTTGCAACTTATCCAAAGTATGTCAGACGAAGCCCCAGAACCTTCTCCAGAATGAATCTGTTTGTTTCCTTGACAGTCCATGGTATATTCAATACTCTTCTCCAGCACCACAGCTCAAAGGTATCAATTCTCCTTCTATCCTCCCTAATCATTATCTAACTCTCTGATGCATAATAAGTGATTACAAAGACCATAGCCTGTATCAGGAGTACCTTAGTATCCAGAGAGACACCGTTGCTATTGAGTACTTCAGAGAGGTCCCTAAAAGCATACTTTCCCATCACAATACGTTTTTTGATTGCCTGGATCCAGGTGCCAAGAGTGTTGATCGTGGAGCTGAGCAAACTGAAGCTGTGTACAGTCTCAATCCATTTGCCATCCATCCTGATGCTACCAATTGGTCCAGTGGTGAGAATCTTTGTCTTCTTGACATTGAGCCTCAGTTCCTACTGAAGGCTGCAGACCTTGACCCTCTGCAGTGAGTGAAGTTCAATATCAGCTGTGAAAACTAGGCCAGGAGTTGATTGTGGAACAGACCACCAACTACTCATATGCAAGTTCAAGCTGAAGCTGAGGAAAATTAAACTGAATCTACAGGAGCCAAATCAGGACTTTCA
>NW_006399913.1:1171827-1248117 GCF_000299155.1 Elephantulus edwardii | reverse complement strand
AAAAAAAAAATACAATTTAAAAAAATTAAATATCATTTTACAGGTACCCGCTATTAACTTGCAGGTGTGAGTAATAATTGATTTTCCTAACTTTATTGGGCAGCATACCTGGATACTGTAGAAACATCATCAGAGTTCTATAGGCTTGTTGTTGATTGCTTTCAAGTAAAGCATGACTCATAGTGACCCTATGAACAAAAGTCCTGAAGCCCCTCTACAACTATCAACATTTATCAAAGTTCATAGAGTTTCCAGAGGCACGTTATTTAGGAAGTGGAAGCCACTCCTGCTTCCAAACATATAATAGTATGTTATTGTTGTCAAGTGCCATTGAGCCACCTGTGATAAATAGCGAGCCTATGTCCAGCAGCTCTGAAGCCTTCCCTGTCCTTTGCATTTTTGTTCTTTTATTTTAAGATAAGCTTTTTTTAAGACTTTGAGACACTATGGGAGGAGCTGAATTATGGAAATGAGTAATTCCTGCCCACCAGATGTCAGAGTGTAAAGGAGGACCATATAATCTAAGAACACCATATTTTATCAGTCTTGGTTTGCATATATAATTTTTATGTTTCTATGAAATATATTATTATGATTGTATTTTTTTTACTTAATAAAAACAGCAAATAGGATTTTAAAATAAAATCTAGGATCCTCTTGTCTTCAGCAGAGAAGGCTTGCCAAAGAAATTTGTTTATGAATCTAGGAAAACCAGTAAGTTAATTAAGAACTCTCAGGTGCAAAGATCCAGTCCTATAAATGACTAAGTTCAGGACCCCATGAAATCTTCAGTGTGGCAATTCAAGTGGAATGAGGGTAAGGTATGGTTGGATCAATCATGTGACTGAAGGGTTAATTCTGAGGTAGGCCCTTCTAAACCAGATTTAGTGGACTGGCCTTCATTGGATGAGCAGAAAAAACCCTTTTTAGTAAGGATCTGCAAGATTAATAGATTTCACTGGACCAGTGAGGACCAGACTGTGGCTGGGTACTCAGAAACTGGACTCCAGCCCAGTTGTCTGGACTGAGGTAACCAAGGCAATGCTCTAGAGATGAGGCCACTCGGTGTCATCCTGTCTGTCAGCACAGGAACCAGAATGCTCTGGGAATGTTCCTAGGGGTTGGCTAGCTGGAAGGTTTGCCTCAAAGCATCTGAGTCAACAGAGGCTGTGTTTCTATTACCATTTCCGGACAAGTCTATACTCCTGCCATCATCCCCATGTGTCTTGGGGGCAAATTTAGCTAGGCTTTGAATATGTAAATGCCTCATTCTATCTGACTGTCTGAAAATCTTTCTCTTCCAAAACAAGCACTGAACAAAGGGAATCTGTTCTCAATAGGAAACAACCGTGCTGCTGGAGTTGGCACAATGAAGCTGGAAAGAACGCAAGTAACAGCTCTGCTGCCTATCAAGCTGCCTCTTCCAGTTTCCTGCTAAAGGCCCCTTTGGTTTTCTCCTCCGTGAACCCGAAGGAAAGTGCTGCTTATTCACATTCACAACTCCAATTGTTTCAAATTAAACTGCCCCAGGAGCAGAATTACTTCAGCTAATGTTTCTCAGTATTGTGGCATTCTGCAATCAAGAGGTTTCAAACATGCCTCCCTAAAGACAGACATTGTTACTTCATCCGTCCAGAAATAAGGCACTTGTAAAGTTGCAAGCTTGTTCAATGCAGAAAAGGTTGTTTTGTTTAGTTTCATAAAAGTGGTGGGAGGGAAGAACATATTGACAACAGAAAATATGACAGGTCTAGAAAAGAATCATTATGAGCACACTCTTGTTCAAGTTTTGTAGAAGCCTCTGCTATTTTAGGAGCTGAAAGGGAATCCTTGCTGACAAGATGCTGAGCAGGTGACCATGCTCTGTGTACCTAACTTGCTTGGGAAAGCCTAAGAGGAACAATAATAGTGGGACATTCTAGTCATCCTAGGTTTAAATCATGGTCTTGTCACTTACTGCTTGGGCCATCTTAGACACCTCAATTCACCTCATTGCTGCTAAGCTGAGCCTCAAGATGATTTTCAAACTCTAAATCATGTAAGAGGAGAATGCTTCTCTATTTCCTGAGGAGCTTCTGGTGTATTCAAACCATCAGAGTATGGTCGTTGGGTTGGCAGTGCAGTTCCCTACCAACTATGCCAAACTTCTAAAATTCACTTATTCAAACCTCAAATAATGAGGTGAAAATATATCATGGTATGATAAAAAGTTTTGTAAAGTCCAAGAACTATTCAACCATAAAGGTTCACTTCAGTTAAAAAAAAAACAAAACTATTTGGCTTCTGTTGCATTGTATGCTATGGATTCAAAGCTGACACAATAGTAAGTATTTGCAGTCTATAAGTCACACAGAGGAGACTGCCCATTTTTTTTTCTCCTTCAGAGCAGCTGGCAGATTTAAACCATGAGCATTTGAGTTAACAACACTCCTTATCTCTGTTGGTGGTGGTGTTACATGTTGACAAGTCGCCTAGGCCACCAGAATTCCCTAGTGATGTTCCCTAAGCTTCTAGTTCCATTAATGAATTCCATAAATACATTGAAACCCACTATAAATGGAACAATAGGTTTAAGCAGAGATTGTGAGGAGTATGCAGGTTCAGGAAGGGTTTAGTACTGTTCTAAGTACAGTAGCCAGGAAGGCACCTAACAACAATACTAAGTGGAAAGAATAAGTTTGTGTAGCAGTCCCTGAGTTTGGAAGATAATAAAAAAGGCCATTTCTAACAGAGAGGACAGAAAATACTAAGAAAGGCTTTATAGACTTTAGGATTTTTAAAGGCATATGTGGCGAGTTGTGGTTATTGTTTGCTGTCAAGAAGAAACCAACTCCTAGCTGACCCTGCAGTAAATTTTCAAAGGCAGCAAATCGTACAGGAGTTTATCCATCCTTCTCTCAGGGCAGCCTTATGGATTTGAACCTCTTGATGTTGAGATTTCAGGGCAACTTCTTACCACTAGGTCACCAGAACTCCCTCATGTTGTAGGAGTATTGAAAATTAAGGCCAACAATTAAGTCACTGAGGTAAGTTAGAATACAGCATAATGGGTCGTTAGTGATATATAAGTAAACAGCACTGTGCTGAGTTAAGAAAAAAAAAGATAGATGTGACATTCAAACTAGAAAAATTTGGAAAAGTTAAAGAATAAAAGAACTAGTTATGTGGTGTTGGTAGGTTGTGGTGGAACTTTAGAGGTAATGTAAGTACATAAATACCAGTAACACTGGGGCCTAGTTTACAGTCCTGGCATAAAGGAGCAAGAGGATGGAACAATGACCTTACAGAGACCTAGGTACAGGCAAGACTGAGTGGAGGAGGCTGGATTGGACACCCTGGGCAAAGGACCCAGCCAATTGAAGGTAACCACATGAAGAGAAGTAACCCAAGGAATAAGGATTATGACTTCCCTTTCATCCTTCCCTCAGAACTCTTATGATGCCTCCCATTGAATGAATCCTGTTACAGCCAAATGGAAAGAGGTCATTGATGGAGTTCATGTGTGAGGCCACTAGGCAAGGTAGAGATGAGGAGTGGTTTCAGAACAATTCATTGAAGAAAATTCTTTAAAAGGGACTTTTTTTTAGTCTAATGGCAGTGAGACATTTTTAGGTGTAAAAACTTTTGTCATCTATTTCTAATGGTTCCCTGGCTGATGTACTTCACCCCTTCATAGGTGTTGGGTTCAGATTGTGTTGGTGACAACTTAGACCTACCACAAGTTAGCTAAAAAACTACTAACAGGTTACTTAATCTCTTAATTTCTTAATGTACTCATTTATAAAATAACAATAATAATGTGGATTTACTATTTAGGATTATTGAAAGGTTTCTGAAAGGTACATTTAAAGCATTTCAAACAACAAATGACAAATAGCAGACACTCATTAATATTGGTTCTCCTGATTCATGTTAATATTTCAAGCCATTATATCTTACAATAATGTTTAAGACTATTTTCTTCTTTTTTATTTTTTTGTTTAAGACTATTTTAAAAAATCAAATAGTGTCACAACTGAGATTAAACTACATATACCAACTTTAATAATTACAAATGACATTATACTATAAATTCTCCTTTGATCTTCCTTTTTATCATCTAATGTTCAGATACATACAAATCAGTTGGAAATACTATGGCTTGAATCAAGGGCACCTTGGACTTTAAACCAATATGTTTACTCTTGGGCACTTTGGAAAGGCCCTCAACAGAAAATTCTTGGCTTCTTTGGACACCAAAGAAAAATAGATATTTTTAATATATGGTGCAGACAGAGTACTTGATATACCATGGACAGCCATAACAACAAACAAATCTGTCTTAGAGGTACAACCATGGTACTCCTTAGAGGCTAGGACAGTGATTCTTTTTCTCACATATTTGGATGTATTATAAGAAGGACCACGGCCTTGGAAAAGGATGCAATGTAGTGAAGGTGGAAGGACAGAGAAAGAGAGGACAATCCTGAATAAGATGGATTGACAATGACTGCGACAATGCACTTGAACATGCAGAGGCTGTAATGATGGCATAGGAAAGGGTAAGGTAAGGTACAGAGCTATTGTTAATAAGTTTATGATGAGTCATGGTCAGCTGTTGGCACCTAACAACAACAAAACATTGTACTAACTAATCTCTCTAGATTGTCAATTGCCTGAAGGCATAGATGATGCTTTTGTCATTCTGCATCCCAAGAAACCATCATACCTCACAATTTTTGCTTGATTCATGTTTGATGAATGAGTATGTCAAGCATAGTGACCAAAGATTCAGAAATAATTACTGGAGGAGGAAGGATGGCTTCCATTGCACTCATAAAACCCTATCATGTCTTGAGTAAATAAGGTTATAATGTGCCTGGGGTTCTTCAAGAAAACAAACTTTGCTTCCATAGTTAATTTTAAATAATCTACATATTGTGTTACTTCTCTAAGGTAAATTAATTTGGTCTGCATACTAGAGTCACCATTTGGAAGCTTTTTCTCCTATAATTGCCTCTCTCATTTTATGTATATTCTGGAAGCTAGATGCTCTGGATCTTCCAGGAACTTATCAGAATCAACATTTTCTGAGGTAAAATTTCTGTTACTGTTTGACAGAGCAGATATGCTGCTTTCAAGGAATGGCTTTAATGCCAGCATTAAACCTTGGACCATTTTGTTATGACATTGTAATAGGCAGCAGAGGTTTATAAGAGTAAACATGAAACTCAGACTCGGTTCTTATGTGTTCATTAACGCCTTACTTACATTAAATGTGAGCTAGTGGTCTTCTAACAGAGGTAATTCAAATGATAATTTTAAAGGCAAAATGGCCTTCATATAAATACATTTCATTGCTTGATGGCAAAAAAATTTTAAAAAGAAAAAAAATAACACCCTCTCAAAAACCCATGAATAATAAAGTAGAAGACCTATCCTTTTACTAGAAGTGAGTTTAAACAAAAATTGCTATGGGTTCGGCTCAAACTCAGAACAGAACTGTGCTCCTTATAATTTTCAATGTCTGATTTTTTTTTCTGAGCAGATCACCAGGTGTTCCTTCAAAGGCAACTATGGGTAGACTTTGACTTCCAACTTTTCAGTTAGTATAGAAGGTCAAGGACTGCATTCTTCAATATGGATTGAGGCTAAATATCAAGAAGACAAAGATTATCACCACTGCGACCATTGGCAGAATCAGGGTGAATGGTGAAGAGATTGAGATTGTTCACAGCTTTAGTTTCTTGGCTCCACAGATAACACTTTTGCATATTAAGATGGGAAAGTCTGCTGTAAAGGATCTCTACAGAGTACTGAAGAGCAATGGTGTCACTCTGGAGACTAAAGTACACTTGATACAGGCTATGGTCTTTGCAATCACTTGCTATGCATCAGAGAGCTGGACAATGACTAGTGAAGATATGAACATTGATGCCTTTGATCTGTGGTGCTGGAGAAGAGTATGGAATATACCAATGACTGCTAAGAAAACAAACAGATCATCCTAGAGAAGGTTAAACTGGGCTGTTCTTTGGAGGATTCTGAAGCCTGACATACTTTGGAGATGTTGCAAGGTGGGGCCAGTCCTTGGAGATGGATATCATGCTTGGGAGGGTGGAGGGACAGCACAGAAGACAACGACCCTCTATGACGTGGATTGATTCAGTGACTGAATTAATGGGAGTGTGTGTGTTGGGGACAGTGAAACTGGCACAGAACAGAGCAGGGTTTAGGGCTCTTGTACATTGGTCACTATGAGTCACAGGTGACTAGATGGCACATAACAACAACAGCAGCTGCTAAGGATAACCTTTGTCTCACACAGGGTTGCTGTTGGGTACCAATAAGTCAGTTGTGGTTCACAGTGATCCCATATGACAGAGCAGAACAGGCAATAGGTACTCTATGATGCAATATCTATGATAGCAGACTGCCAGGGCTTTCTCCCAAGCAGGTGGCTGTGAATCACTAACCTTTCACTTAGCAGACAAGTGCTTAAATTGTGTGACACCATGGCTCATTCTACCTAAAGTTCTTGCTAGATGTTGGTGAGTCTATAAAATTCTTAGTGACACTATGAGCAATGAATATAAACTCTTCCCTATCTGATACCATCCATATCATCTCTGATACACTTGAGTCCTCTGCTACAGGCATTATGTTAATTCATCTCATTGAAGATCTTCCTCTCCTTTACTTACTTTGCCTTTCCAAGAATGTTATCTTGGAAAGACCAGATCCTCCTGACAATGTTTCCAAAGTCTGTGAAGTGAAGTTTAACCATTCTTGCCTCTAAGGAGCATCTTGGTTCTATTTCCTCCAAGAGAGACTTCCTACCTCTTTTGGCAGTCTATGTAATATTCAGTATTATTCTTCAACACCATGATCCAAATGCATTAATTCTTCTTCGGTCTTACTTATTGTCCAACTTTCAGATTCATAGAAAACACTTGACAACATCATGCTTGAATTAGGCACCCCTTTGTTTAAAAATTTATATCACTGCTTCTCAGCATTGTGGAGCAGTGCCAGATGGTAGATTTTCCCAATGTAACATGTGTTTTGTTTTGTTTTATTTTATTTTTATATCCAAACTGCTGGAACCAATGATATTGATTGTGAATCTCCAAGTAAGATAAAATTTTTGACAATTTGTATCTTTTCTCTATCATGATGTTACCTATTAGCCCAGTGGTGAGGATTTTTTGTTTTCTTGATGTTGAGATGCAATTCATATTGAAGGCTGTAGTCTTTAATCTTCCACAACAAATGTTTCAAGTCTTCTTCACTTTCAACAAGCAAGGTTGCATCATCTGTGTAATGCAGGTTGGTGATGAGCCTTCCTCCAATCCTAATGCCACATTCCTCTTCAGAAATGCAAGCTTTTGAATGATTTGCTCAGCATACATATTGAATAGGTGATTACAGCTTCTCGGGGTAGGTAAATATTTTGTGTGAGCACAACTGTTTTGAGACTCCCATTCGTCTGAATGTTAACCATAATTTGATGTGATCCACAAAGTCAAAACCCTTTGCATAGTCGGTAAAACACAACTAGAACTCTCCTTGCAAACAAGATCCATTTGATATTAGCATTGATATATGTGATGCCATACCCTTCTCTAAATCCAGCCTGGATTTCTGGTCTTCTGTTGATGCAATATTCTACCCATTTGTATGTCGAAATTTCACTTCTAAAATGAGAATGGCCTTTGCCACTACATCAGGAATGTCAATAATTAGATTAAATGTGTGAAGATATTGTAAATAATATGAATAGACTGTATTCATAGCTGACCCTTCAGTGGGTTTCCAGAGGCTATGAATCACAGGAGAGGAGAATGCCCAACTTTCTCCTGTGGAACAACTTGTGGATTCAAACTATATGCCTTTGGGTTGGTAGTGCAACTCTTTACCCACATGGCTCCCAGGGCTCTCTAGAAAAACTAATACAAAGTCAAATGGAAAACAACATTTTGTTGTTACTGATTTGAGAAAAGTTCATTATTTCTTCCAATTTGGGATTCTCAATTTCCCTTGAGATTTATTTGTTGACATTTGTTCAGGGTTTTACAGCTATGCCCATTTATTGAAAGAAGAAATGTTATTCTTCCCCCTTATATATTTAGGAAGATCTTAAGGGATTATTGCAAAATTCATACTCATAGCTTGCGGTAACACACAAGGAAGAAGTCTGTTCCTATAGTTCACTTTCAACTCATTGTCAGAGCAACATTCACTAATCAATTACTAAGAGCAGGTGTGATTTTAGCCAAGGGATCTCTAAATAAATATTAACTTTAAAAATCTTTACAAGGGAAGTTCATGATTTATTACAGCAATTAAGAGAGCTTTGGGAAAGTTACCTGACCTTTCTCAGCCTCAGTGATGTCATTTGTAATAGAAGGAGAATAATTTTGTCTACTATTTAAGGTTGGTGCAAACAAAACAGTTTGGTAAACCTCAAGTTTCTAGCACAGTGTCACATAGTACTCAACTACCAAGAACTAATTTTTTATTGTTTGGGAAGGCACACATAGAAACAGATCTTACAAAGGCATAGGCTACATGATAAAGAGATGGTGAGGGCAAACTGGGAAATCCGTACTTAGCTTCTCTCTTTTAGTATTTGAAAAGATTAACAAATATCAGAGATACGGGCATGAGACTACTGACATTTACTGGGAGGAAGAATGGCAATATATTTTTAACACTGGAAAGTTTATATGCTTCTACTCTCTATTATTCTGGGGACCTTGTGGTAAGAAGCTGCACTGCAATCCCAAAGGCAAAGTTCTAATTCACCAGCTGCTCTGTGGGAGGATGTAAACACCTTCTGTGCAGTTTATAGCCTCTGAAAACCCACTGGAGGGTCAGTTATAGGTCTGTTTTCTTTGACATGAAGCCACACAACAACAACAACAACAACAACACTCTAGGCATCTGCATCTTGACTAGGGCACTCTCCAATAAAAGCTGTATCTGTAGACTTAGATTCACTTTTCGCTTACATGGTTAAAATGCTGCAAAAGAAAAATCATCTCACAATTACCTTCAGAAATCTCTCCATTTGTAAAAGTTGTCTATCAGAATTTTAAAAAAATATTTTGTGACAATAAAAAAGTGATACTTTTTCAGCTGAAAGTAGTACATCTTTTCAAAAACAACAGAGGAAGAAGGTTGTTTGATACCCCATGAACTCTTAATATGTATGAATCTTATAGGCTGTAATCAGAAAAATTAGAAGAATGTTTATTTGTGCTTTATTGACTATACAAAGGCATTTGACTGTGTGGATCATGACAAGTGGTGGCTGACACTGAGAAGAACAGGAATCCCAGAGCACTAGATTGAGCTCATGCAGAACCTGTACCTGGTTCAGGAGGCTATTGTTTGAATGAAGCAGGGGACCACTGCATGGTTTAGAATTGGAAAGAGTGTGTGTCATAATTGTATTATATCTCCATACCTGTTCAATCTCTATGCTGAGCAAATTTTCTGAGAATCTGGACGCTATGAAGAGGAATGTAGCATCAGGATTGGAGGGAGACTCATCAATAACCTGCCTTATGCAAATGACACAACCTTACTAGCAAAAAGTATTTGTTTCAAGAGATAACGGAATGCGGCTTTCAGTATGGATTGCATTTCAATATCAAGAAAACAAAAATTCTCATCACTGGACCAACAGGCAAAGTCATGATGAATGGAGAAGAGATTGAAACTGTCAACAGCTTCACCTTGCTTGGGTCCACAGTTGACACCCTTGGTACAAGCAGTCAGGAAATAAAATGGCACATTGCACTGGGGAAATCTACAGTTAGGGACTTTTCCAAATTATTGAGGAGTAGTGATGTCAGTTTGAGGACTAACACGTCTCTGATTTAGGTGATAGTCTTTCCATTTACAAGCTGTGCATCTGAGACCTGGACTATGAATAAGGATGGGAAGAAAATAATTTACACCTTTGAGCTGTAGTGTTAGAGAAGAGCAATGAACATCCTATGTATGGCCAAGAGAACGAACAGATATGTCTTAGAGATGGTGCAGCCAGAGTTCTCTGGAGGCAAGAATGATGAGACTTTGTCTCATATACTTTGGATATGTTGCTAGGAGGTGCTATTCCTTGGAGAGGAACATGATATTGGGAAGGGTGGAGGGTTGGCAAAGGAGAGGAAAACCCTTAACCAGGTAGATTAACAAAGTGACTGTTGAAATAGGCTTTTGTCTGTCAGGATGTGTGAGAATGGCACAGGACAGTGTCCAGATTTTTATTCACAGTGTCGCTATGAGTAGTGATTGACTCAATGGCACCTAAAAACAACTATTTTATCAAAGATTTACATTTTAAACAAGCAGACTCTGTGCAAAGAAAATAGAAAATTCTTCGTGTTTCTTATTCATGACCTCTAAATTGATACATACTTTTTTTAGTAACTTCAGTTCACTAGTGAGGGAATAGCACAAAGAATCAATCTTGGAGAAGCTTCAAGAGTGGGAGGATCTCAATAGGATGCCGGGGACAGGGGAAGACGTTCTACAGAATGTAATCCCTGAGTTAGGTTATAAGGGATGTTTACAATGGTGATGGGTGGGAGGGAGAGGTAGGAAGGTTTTTCAGAAAGTAGGAAAGACATGCCTAATATTAGGTGCACAGTGGGTGGAGTTCAGCTAGCAGGCTAGTTTAAAATATGCCCCCAACTTCTCTATCTTTGGCACATTGTGTTCTCTAAGGGTAAAATTGGAAGAAAATCAGTGCAATGGAGATATTATGGAATAAAATGGTGGTAACATTGAACACATGATAGCTTGCAATCACAAGTATGGCCTTATAGCACTGAAGAACTGGGCAGTTGTACAAATTACTTTAATCCCTTCTTGGATCTGTAACTGCATCTAGATCAACATCATAATCCTGATAGCAATATATTTTCCTGTGTTGCTTGCAAGCACATCTTTAGTCACTCCATAAAGCCTTTAAATATATTTAAAAGATGGTGTGTTAGGCTCATTAAAGTAAGTCTGGACTCCTGTTTCCTGTTGTTGTATATTGAATTCACTCATAGTGCAGCTACACTTAGATCCTGTGAAGACACTGACTTCTTGGTCCTTCCCTGCAATCAGTCAAAGTGAAAAATTCCAAATAAAATTGTAAATTTCACTAATTCTATGGGGGGTGGTTGGGGGAAGCATAAATATGGTCCAAGAGACTACTTAAGATCCTAGACTCTGCCTGACTTTCCTCAGAATTTTTCCACAGCTCAAAGGCATCAATTTTCCTTCTATACTCGCTAGTCATTGTCCAGCCCCCTGACGTCTAGCATGTGATTGCAAAGACCATGGCCTATATCAGGTGCACCTTAGTCTCCAGATTGACATTGTTGTTCTTCAGTAGTTTGAAGAGGTCTCTGACAGCAGACTTTTCCAATGCAATTTGTCTTTTAATTTTCTGGGTGCTGGTACCAAGAATGTTGTGGAGCCAAGCAAACTGAAGCTGTTAACAATCTCAGTCTCTTCACCATCTATCATGATGCTGCCAATTGGCCCAGTAATGAGAATCTTTGTTTTCTTGATGTTGACCTTCAATCCATATTTAAGACTGCAGTACTTGACCTTCTGCAACAAGAGCTTCAAGTCCTCCTCACTTTTAGCAAGCAGGGTTGTGTCATCTGTGTAACACTGATTGTTGATTAGTCTGCCTCCAATCCTGATGCCACATTTCTCCTCACAGAGCCCAGCCTCCCAGATAATCTGTCCTGCATTAAGATTGAAAAGGAATGGGGATAGGACACATCCCTGACGTACACTGTTCCAAATTTTGAACTAAGCAGTGTTTCCTTGCTCTGTTCTCACAACTAGGTTTTGTATAAACACAATTTTGTGGACCATGTTATGCCAATTGACTTTATTATCACCCAGTACAATGGTTCTAAGATCCTAGCATGAGTAACTAGTTTCCTTTAGTTATGTTTACAAATTTTTCTCCTTATTGATTCTGATTATATATATATATAAAATTATATCTTGATAATTATATACTGATAATTATATATTCACATGAATATTGATAATATATACTAATATAAATATATAAGTATCGTCTGCCAGATCTATGGATAGTTATGGGTGGAGTCCCTTTTTCCTATATCTGTATGTCCTGTAATCTGGCTATATAGCCCATGAAGATTTATGCTTACTGTTGCTAGTAATGCAGGATTTTGTGTATAATAATATTTACCTATGATAACTATATTTCTTTGTATCTTTATGAGTATTTCCCTTGTTTTTTAAAAATATTTGTTGACTGTCCTATTATTGTACATTGCTTTCCTCTTCACCATATTAATACGTATGTATTATCTACTCATTGATCTTTTTTGTCCCCTCTAATCTCTGATAACCATCAAAGATTAGCCCCTCCATGGGTAAAATTTATGTTTTTATAACAGTGAGCTCATGTAATATTTGTCCTTTAGTAACTGTATTATTTTACTCAGTGTAATGTCCTCCATATTCTTGTCTATTATGTTTATCTCTCTACAATAGCCTTTTTAATTAAAGGGAGTGGAAAAGCTATACATTTGACCATAAAGGTAGATGTTACTGATTTTGCACTAGTTTTTTCTGTGAAGCAAACTGAGCGGCCAAACTTCTGTAGATTACCTTACAGTTGAATCCTTTATGATCAGTAGAATGGTGAGATTTTATATGAAGTTTTATACAAGGTGTCAAATAATTTTTGGTACAAGAATTAGTAAAGATAAATAAATAATGCTGAGGCTGTACTTCCTGTAACTTTCCTTTCCTTTCAACAGGTATGTGGTGAGTGCCAGGAGTTAAAACTGTGGATGCACTGGAGAAATAAAACTCTGTCCTAATTTCAGCCATATATTCTATTTTATGTGAAACGAAAATGAAGTTAAATTCTTTCTAAACATGTTTGTAAAGATAGTATATGGAACCTGTTAAAACTCAGTTGCATAATAACAAACACTCAATATGACCACTATTGTGAAAACAGGAGGATATGAGAGCAAGATATACATCTTGAAAGAGGGAAAGAGGGAAGAGAGGCTAGAAAAAGTTGGCAGGGGAAGATCAGTGGCATAGCCGAGGTTGGCAGGTGGAGGGGGATGTGAAGGAATAGGAAAGATTTGGTGGTGACTTGAGAAGACTGGGTGATAATAGGCATAGATCAATGGTAATTATTTATATAAAAGATAATGTATATAAATTATTGTATAAAGCACATTAAAGCACAATGCATATTAATGATTGTATTAAACACAAAGTACATGTACAAAACATTATATATATGAATGATTGCATGCAAACCAAGGAAAACATTTTAAAACAATATAGAATTTGAATATCTGGGGCTGGGTCTGAGAATTCCTGTATTAATTTTGAGATCGTTTTGATGTACAGCCCATATAAGAGGAAAATGTGTATGTTTCTGCCAGCTGAAGATTGCTTGCTCTATGAGGAATCTCAAGGAAAAGATGAATGAGCAAGGGTAAGAAGAGTTGGGTCTGAAGACTCACAGGCAACATGGGGTATTACCAACACCAAACCTTAGTGTCTCATGCCAAATAAATCCTGGTTGAGGCAATCCGTTAACAAACTTCTGATGCTAAATGTAAAGGTTTTGCTTCAATGTACTTAGAGGCGTCTATGTAGAAAGACCTGGTGATCTACCCCCAAACAATTAGGTACTGAAAACTTTATGGAACGTAATTCTATTCTGATATCTATATGCTCATCATGAGTCGGAATTCACATAATTGCACCTAATCTCTTAGGCTTCTTGATAGCAAGGAAGTTTGTTAGAACTTACTGGGAGACTAACTGCCCATGTTCCTGGAGGTAAAATTAGCCCTATCTCACAAGCATTGACATTCATCCTCTCCAGAGTGCTGAAGAGCAACAATGTCCGTTTAGAGACTAAGGTACACCTGATCTAGGCCATGGTCTTCACAATTACTTGCTATGCATCAGAGGGCTGGACAATAATTAGGGATAACGATTATTTGTTTTGTATCAGAGAGCTGGAGATGACTTTGTGTTGTAGTACCGGAAAAGACTATTGAACATACAACAGAAGGCAAAAAGAACAAACAGGTTTATCTTGGAGAGAGTGAAACCAAGTTACTCTTTGGATGCAAAAATTTTGAAGCTCCGTATCACATGTTTAGGGCATGTTGTTAGGAGGTACCAGTTCTTAGAGAAGGATATCATGCTTGGAAGGTTGGAGGGACAGCACAGGAGAGGAAGACTCTGGATGAGATGGATTGACACAGTAACTAGGGTAATGAGGGCAGGTGTTTTAGAGAAGGGAGATTGACTCAGGATAGTGCAGGGTTCAGAGATATTGTACATAATAGTGTTGCTATGAGTCATAGGTCACTTGACAGCACCTAACACCATGGCCAAATGAAAGTCATAGTCTAAATTTAGGACTGAATTGAGACTCACTGGAGATGCTCCTTTAATCTCACTGTGGGAAGTGCTGGAGGTAAAAAAAAAAAATAATCACAAAACAAAGAAAGGGGCAGAAATGTTAAACAAGAACATTTAGTATCAATTTTTTTAAGCATAGTGAAATGTGCTTTTCCCTTAAAAGATAATGGTAATTAGGATGGTTCATATGAAATGTTGGTGGTTAATCCGAGAACTAAAGAACAAAAGTATCCACTTTTGAAGGGTAAGAAAGGGGAGAGAATTGGTCTCAGTAAGAATAATCCAAAGAGATTCTAAATAATTGAAGAATTTACATTAAGAAGCACAAGGAATTCATGAAATATTATTCAAAATGGGTGACCCTGGAGGACATTATGCTGAGTGAAATATCTCTGTCACAAAAGGACAAATACCACAAAGTGCCACTGTTGTAAATCAGGACTGACATAGGGGTTGGGGGTGGGGAGACTGAAAAAGATGGGGTAAATTAAGTATACTGCATTGAAATAGATGAGAGAGAGAACTGTTTAAAAGGTATATATGATTAGGTATTATTGTCATGACATGAGTCCAGAACGAAGGCTGCATAGTGGGGTGAACTTGGGGGGAGGCATTCTATAATAATGAAAGAATTTTTCTTTTACTTTTCAAAGAGAAGAGTGAACTGGAGGGGAGAGGTGTGCAGGGAGAAAAGTGCAACAATGAATAAATGGAAAACCAAAATCTCTGTAAATTTTCATTAAAATTAATAATTTAAAAAGAGTTTAAAAATAAAAAAGAAGAAGCAGCACTCCCTAGGCCCCCAATGAGTCTATGGATTTTTTTTTTTTAATCACTCACTGTATGCAGAGTGCTGGTTAGCCTCTGCTGTACTTTAACACGCTGCTGCACACTTTTTAAATTGATGACCATGTTTAGAAACATATTTGCCGTCATTTGTGGCAACATGTTAAGGAACAAATTAATAAAGGAAGTTGAAGGGGGAGTCAAAATGTATGAAGCACACACAATATACCCTGTTCTGTGTAGATGGTGGTTTGGATATTTTAGCATTTGATTCTTACCTATACTGAGGCAGGTGACACTGTTGCTGTTAAATGCTCTTGATTTCAATACAAAAAACAGCAACCCTATGAGCAACAGATTGAAACCTTGCTCTGTTTGTGTCATCTTCGCTATCTACAATGCTCAAGTTCACTGTAACATTCACTGTGTTAACCCATACATGACATTTTGCAAGTGAAATTAGCAGGTAAAATTTTGTAGAGAAGCAAGCTGAGGCTTGTATGGAAGTCAATTTAGGACTGAGTTTAGGCCAAGCTAGGATGCTATTTTAGCCTCTTTGTGTGAAGAGCAAGTATAATAATAGCCTTTATTCAAGCAATTTTGTTTAAATTCTAGAATAATTCATTCCTTCAATTGATTTTTTTTTTTTGCATTTTGCTTCAGGTTTGGCTAACCTGGACTAATTTTGACTCATTAGGAAAAATAGTCCAGCCCAGTTGCTTGTATTTCCAATGTCTCTCCTATTTAGAAAAATAATGAATAATTATGTACTATCTTTGCTTTCCTAGTAAAGCTACACAAGGCACCAGAGTTTATTTTCTTTTTATGAAAGAAATGCAGTACAAAAGGGTCTTCTTTAGAATGTTATTGTTATGTGCCATCGAGTCGCATGCGACTCATAGCAGCCCTATGTACAACAGATCTAAACTCTGCTCTGTCTTGTGACAATTGCTATGTCTCTGATACACCCATCTCGATTATCCCAAGTCACTCAAGAAATCCACCTCATAGAGGGGCTTCCCTCCTGCCCTCTCCCTCCACCCTACCAAGCATGACGTCCCTCTCCAAGGACCTGTCCCTCCTTACAACATGTCCAAAGTATGTTAGGTGAAGCCTCAGAATCCTCGCCTACAGGGAGCCGCCCAGTTTAACCCTTTCCAGGATGACTCTGTTTGTTTTCCTAGCAGTCCTTGGTACCCTCAATACTCTTCTCCAATACCACAGCTCAAAGGCATCAATTCTCCTTCTATCCCCCTTGGTCAATGTCCAACTATCTGATGCATAACAACTGATAGCAAAGACCATGGCCTGTATCAGACACACCTTAGTCTCCAGGGAGACACTATTGCTGTTCAGTACTTTGGAGAGATCCCTAACAGCAGACTTTCCCATGGAAATACGTCTTCTAATTTCCTGGGTACTGGTGTCGAGAGTGTTCACTGTGGAGCCAAGCAAACTAAAGCTGTGAACAATCTCAATCTCTTCACCATCCATCCTGATGCTGCCAATTGGTCCAGTGGTGAGAATCTTTGTCTTCTTCACATTGAGCCTCAATCGATACTGGAGGCTGCAGTCCTTGACCTTCTGCAGCAAACAATTCAGGTCTTCCTCAGTTTCAGAAAGCAGGGTTGTGTCATCTGCATAACGCAGATTGTTGATGAATCTTCCACCAATCCTGACACCACACTTCTCATAGATTCCAGCCTCCCGGATAATCTGTTCTGCATACAGAAAAGGTATGGAGACAGAACACATCCCTGGTGTACACCCTTCCCAATTTTGAACCATGCAGTGTTTCCTTGCTCTGTTCTGACGACTGCCTTTTGGTCCAAGTACAGGTTTCTCATTAGCACGATCAAGTGTTCTGGGATTCCCATTCTTCTCAGAGTCAGCCACAGTTTGTTGTGATCCACACCGTCAAACGCCTTTACATAATCAATGAAATACAGATATATATTCCTCTGGTATTCCCTGCTTTCAGTTAAGATCCATCTAACATCAGCTACAATATCACTAGTACTACGACCCCTTCTAAGGCCAGCCTGGACTTCTAGCAATTCTCTGCTGATGTGCTGTTTCAGTCGTTTTTTCTTTAGAATAAGCTGCTTAAATAGGAATGAGTTTCTATCATTATCACAGAAAAGTAATATTGTGGACATTAAAGATAATAAGCTAATACAAATTTTTTCAGTGAGTGTAATTTAGAATTGCTTTATTAACATAGAGTTATCAGGTATACAAAGAGTAATATTTTATTATTTTTAATAAGCCAGTATTTCTTGTTGCCATTGAGTCAATTCCAACTCATGGAAATTTCACATGTCAAAGTGTAACTATGTGCCGTAGGGTTTTCAATGGCTGGATTGTCAAAAGAACAGATAAGGTGCAGCCAGAGTACTCCCTGGTGGCAAAAATTATAAAGATTCATCTCACATAGATCTGACATGTAGGAAATGCTATTCCTTGGAGAGGGACATTATGTTTGGAAAGGTGAAGATATGGCAGAGAAAGGAAGACCTTCAACCATGTATAATGATACACTGGTTACAGAAATGGGATGATTGTATCAGATATTATGCAGGTGGCACAGAATAGAGTTCAGATCTGTTGTATATGGGGTCACAACGAGCCCTTCTTGACTTGATGGCGCCTAACAACAATAACATGGCCAAAGTATGTGTGACAAAGCTTTGCCGTCTTTGTTTCCAAGGAGCACTCTGGCTGCAATCACGAAGACATGTTCTGTTGTTCTTTTGGTAGTCCATGTGATATTAAGTACTCGTTTCCAACACAACTCAAAGGCCTCAATTCTTATGTCATCTTTATTCATTATGCAGCTTTCAGATGCATAGCAAGTGTGACTGAAAAAGACTATGATTGAAAGACTGAAAAAAGTGCATATCAGTCTTCAAATATTGTTGTTTCTCAATAATTTGGAGAGGTTTTTGCTGCAGACTTTCCCAATGTAATAGGTCTTCTGACTGCCCATTCATGCAGCATTGATTGTGGATCCAAGTAAGATGAATTTGTTCAGTCACAACCTTTTCTTTATCTGTCCAGTAGTGAGAATTTTCTTGATGTTGAGGTGTAATTATATTGAAGGCTATAGTCTGGTCTTCTGTAACAAGTGCTTCAACTCCTCCTGACTTTCTGCAAGCAAGATTTTATGTCATTGGCATGATGGGTTGTTGATGAGTCCTCCTCTGATCCTGATGCCACACTTTTCTTCATAGAGTCCAGCTTCTTGAATGATTTGCTCACATTCAGAATGAATAGATATAGTGAAAGGATCCAACTTGACACACACCTCTGCTGACATTAAAGTAGGTAGTGTACACTTGCTCTGTTTGGACAAGAGCTTCTGATATAGGTAGAGGTTTTTCATAAGCACAGTTAAGTGTTACTTGGGAAGTGAATAGGATTCCTATTCTTCTCAGTGTTAGGGAGTTTTGGTGACCTAGAGGTAAAAAGATACTGAAATCCCAAAGGCAAGCAGTTCAAATCCCTCAGATGCTCCATGGGAGGATAGGAAATCTCCTCCCAGGTGATTTACTGCCTCTGAAATTTTGCTGGAGGGTCAGCTATGAGTCAGTTCTGACTTGACAACAAACAAATGCAAATCAATGTTAATAATAATTTGTTACGATCCACACGATCAAATGTCTTCACATAGTCAATAAAGCACAAATATATTTTTCTGATAATCTCTGCTTTCACCTATCATCTGATCTATGTTACATCAGCAATCATATCTCTGAAGGAACTGAGGTTTATGGATCTGGACTTTCTCATCAAAACTCATCCAGGTAGAAAGTTAGAGCCAAGACTTAAACCTAGTCTTGTCTATTCCTTAGCTTATTTTTTTTTTCAAAAAAAAGTTGCACCAAATTATCTCTGAATAAATAAAATAGATATTTCTCTATGCCACAAGTTACACTAAGAGGATAGTAAAAATAGATCTTTCTATACAATATGTTATTATCTAGTCATTATGTTTCCTAGGAATATTAAAGGCTTGAGAAATGTCTATAGTGCACTACCAAATATGGCACATAATGATGAGTTACAGTTACCCTTGTATAAAAATAATTCAAGTCAACACTTCAGTGTTAACATTTTTCTCTGAAAGAATAAATTGCAGATATATTTTGTTTCCTAGCTAACACTTATTTGTTTTTTGTAATTTCTATAATAGCAATAGTTAGAAGATAAATTATACATTATTTATTAAAATAGAATCTATGCATATTAGAAAGACATTAACATATGAGAAGGCTTTTGAGGCAACAGAACTATGAACACATAATAATCATCATTATTTTGCTTAAAATTCTAAAATTTCCTCATAGAAAATAAAAAGACATGCAAATGCTTTACTTGTCATTCCTTAAAACTCTCAGAGATGTATTCTACTTTCAGATTTTACCAAACCACCTTAAGATGCCATGTTTCTTCATTACTCCATAAGTTTCCATGTTCATTTGGTTGAAATCACAGAACTGTAATCTTTTTGAAGAAAAAGGGTCAATCATAATGTTGTTTGTTAAGGGTTATGAATTAACTTTGACTCAGAAATCCCGGTAGGTTAGTGGTTGTGTGATTTTTCAGGCAAATCTTTATGGGTGATAATTGTCAAATCTTTCTTCCACAGAGTCAGTAGGTGAGTAGAAACTGTCAATCTTCAGTTACCAGCCAAATGCTTAGCTGTTGCACTAATAGGACTTCTTATACCATCTTAATACTTACTAGAAATTGAAATAATATGGTTGCAACAATAGGGTCAAGGACAGAAGTAATATTAAGCATGGTAAGAAATCAGGTAATGTTTTATTCTGTGTAAATAAGGTTACCATGAGTTGGAGTTCCTAGCAATGACATTACAATTCTCACGCAGTAAGCTTTCCATAAATATTTGTGGAATACCAGTTTACTTCTTTACTTGTTCTTCTGTTTTCAATATAACAAAGTGTTTACATTCCAGGTTTAAAAGCCAGTAGAACACAAAAAGTGCTAGATAACTTTCACATTTTATCCTGTGCATTTTCTTTTCTATCTTTTTTAACTGTTGAAATGCACCTATATATTATTTAGCATTTTAAATAAAAATATTTAGGAACATATTTTTAAAACTTTCTTTCACAAAAACTTAGCTCTTTTTGTTATTATTAGACTTTATTTAATCCTGTTCAAATAGCACCTTATTCCTAAAAGGTTTCTCAGATTCCCCTCAGATTCCTTTGATTTTTCTACCTTCCTACTTGACATTTTGCTTTTTTAATGTCTCTCTTACTATACAGGTAACCTCACTGTAATTCTATATCTATCTATCTCTATCATCTATATTTTATCGATCTAATCTATGTTTTATCTGCTGTGTTCTAAAGGTATAAGGCATAAACTCTAATTCATATATCCATATAAAGGCTTCAAACATGGAATACATGTCATGATGAGTGAGCACAAACAAGGACTCATTTCTCAAATAGTGCAAAGACTTTCCAGTACACCACAGGGAAGGTAACATTGGACTATTTAGTCCATCTGTAGTTTTTATTTAAGCATTCTTTACAGTGTTATAGATCTGGACACTCTATCCAAAAGTGATCTCATCTCATCCAGTGTCCAACATTTATTCATCATTTCTACACATTCTCCTCCTTAGTGCCTAAAATGTTCTTTATATAGTGCCCACTCAGGTTTTTCTTGGCCCAAGGACTGCAGCTTTCAATATGGATTGAGGCTCAATATCAAGAAGACAAAGATTCTCACAACTGGCAGCATCAGGATGGATGGTGAAGAGATTGAGATTGTTCACAGCTTTAGTTTGCTTGGCTCCACAGTCAACACTCTTGGCACCAGTAGTCAGAAAATTAGAAGACGTATTACGCTGGGAAAATCTGCTGTTAGGCACCTCTCCAAAGTACTAAAGAACAATGGTGTCTCTCTGGAGACTAAGGTCCATCTGATATAGGCCATGGTCTTTACAATCACTTGTCATAGAGAGTTGGACAATGACTAAGGAGGATAGAAGGAGAATTGATGCCTTTGAGCTGTGGTGCTGGAGAAGAGTATTGAGGGTCCCATGGACTGCCAGGAAAACAGACAGATTCATCCTAGAGAGGGTTAAACCGAGCTGCTCCTTGGAGGCAAGGATTCTGAGACTTTGTCTAACATACTTTGGACATGTTGTGAGGAGGGACAGGTCTTTGGAGAGGGACATCATGCTTGGTAGGGTGGAGGGACAGCACAGAAGGGCAAGACCCTCTATGAGGTGAATTAATTCAGTGACTGGGGTAATTGGGATGGGTGTGTCAGAGACGGTGTGATTGGCACAGGACAGAGTTCAGGGATGTTGTCGCTATGAGTCCCAAGTGACTCTATGGCACATAACAACAACAACAACAATTATGTCAATTTGAAAAATAAAGTGCACCTGATCCTGGTCACAGTATTTTCAGTCACTTGCTATGCATCTGAAAGCATAGAGTGTCAGAGATTGTGAGGATGGCACAGGATAGGACAGGGTTCAGATCTTTTGTTCACAGAGTCACTATGATTTGACTTCAAGATACGTAAGACCACTACTACTATATATTAGTTTTTACAAACATGAAAGTGCAACTGGGATGCTTCGTTATTCCTGACAGGCAAGGAAGGTAAAACTTTGTCTCACATACTTTGGAAATGTTGCTAGAAGGAGCCAGTTCTTAGACAAAGACATAATACTGGGAAAGGTGAAAAATCAAAGAAAGGCAGGAAGACTTCCAACAAGATGGATGGAAATGATGACTGTCAAAATAGGCGCAAGCATATATCACAGAAGGTAAAGATGGTGTAGGATAGGGCAATGTTCAGAACTGTTGCTCATACAGCCATTATCGAGTTGAGGTCAACACAAAGACACTTAACAACTAAGATTTACAGTCTTAGAAACTTGATGGAGAATTACTGTTGACAGAAGTAGATGTAACACGGGGATGACCAAGTCTGAATTCTACCTGCTTCATAAAGGGGAACTGACCCCATTATTAATATCCATAAGAAGCTAATAGTTAACTGATCAGACATGCCACCTGCTGTTCTCCTGCACCTCTTTCTACCAATCTTTCAGATCCAATATTCGTTGTTGACTTATAGCTTTTACTCACATCTGTGGTACTGAGAGTGAGGTTTATTAGGGAAATAGACTGGGGAGTGGGGAGGGCAAAGAATATCACCCAATGTGAATCCAGGTTTAGTCAAACAGTCCTCAGTCAGATAAACAGCAAGACACAATTCCTCAATTAGTGAAAATCCAGGTTCCAGTTCAGTAGCACAAATGCAAGAAGCCTCTGGTTTCCTCAATCATCCAGCAAAATTTATTTCAGAGCAGTTACAAATCAGCATTTCCTTCAATAATCTATCAAGCAAAATCTTTCACTGTGGCCAGCCCAAATATAAGCAGCCTCAGGTTACACCTTTCCAGAGCATTCCCACAATCTCTCCATTATTTGCTGATCTCATTCATTCTGCAGGATGAAAATCACTTTATCTTATGTTAGTTTCACAACTGTTGATAATGTTCAGGACTATTTGTCCACAGTTAAGGTATCTGGACTTGTGAGGGCTAATGTATTGGCTAGAAAATCCAACTTTTAACTAACATCATTACAGTCATACTAAGTGGGAATTAGCTCAATGCCATGGTTTTGTTTTTTGGTTAGTGATAATAACTATATTCATCAAGTAAAGACATAGATTCTCCCAATTCTAAAAACCCCATTCCACCATTCTCAATCTATTCTCACAGTGACTCTACATTGGGTTTTTCAGTCTGCAAATCCTCATGGGAGTAGAATGCCCATATTTCTCCCAAGAAGTACATGATAGATTTAAATTTATGATCTCTCCATTTGCAACCCAATTATCTTATGCATAATGCCTGAGGGCTCATAATTTTAGGACCTGTTTTTGTTAATTTTGGCAGGAAACCAAGAAGGTATCCATGGAAAATGGGAGAAAGAATCTGAACATTAAAAAGTGTATTATCTTACATTTTAAAAATATTTTATCTTGATTTGCATTCAAAATTAATCTATAATATATTTCACACTATCCTTCATTAACCTTGAGTTTCATACAATGATTCTCATTCATGATGTTTTATAAAATTAATCACTATTAAACTATACTTACTATTAATCTGTCTTTTCAGATTCCCTCCAGGTCTCTCACATTTCTTTTACTCCCTCTACCCACAAAATTGTGTGACCTCATGGTTCCTCCCCTGCTCATCCTTACCTCTCTGCTCCCACCTCTTCCCAACTTGAGCCCCATACATATTTTACTGGTTATCCTTTTTTTAAAAAAATAATAGTCTTACACTGTATTGGTCCTTATGTGACTTAGTTCACTCAACATAATGCTCTCCAGTCTTTCCCAAGTTATGTAGCAATTTTCAAAATTGTTACTCCTGAATTCTGTATAGTATTCCATCATGAGAATGTACCACAATTTTTCAATCCATTTGATTGTGGTTGGGCATGTGGTCTCTCATGTTCTTGAGATTATGAATAGTCTGCTGTGCACATTGCACAAAACTCTATTTCTCAGTTCTCAATTTTCTTGAGGTATATTCCTAGTAGTGGAATACCTAGGTCATATGGAATTTCTATGTTCAGTTTTCCAAGGAAATGTCAAACTGCCTTTCAGAGTGGTTGTATCGTTTTATAATCCCATCAACAGTGTATAAGAGTTCCTATCTCTTCACACTCTCTTCAACAATTATTACTTGCTATCCTGTTAAACTTTGCCACTGTTACTGGAGATGGTATTTTACTGTAGTTTGATTTGCATCTCTCTTATTGCCAGTGATTTTGAACATTTCTTCATGTGTCTGTTGGCTATTCAACCAACCAACTTCCTCTGTGAAAATTCTTTCCATGTCTTTTGCCAATTTTGTAATTGTGTTATTATTTTTCTTTTGGAGGCTCTGTAGGATTCTGTAAAACATTTGTTATGAGATCTTTGTCTGAAATGGTATCCCCAAATGTTTTTCCCCCCCAATCAGTAGGGTTGATGTGCAAATGTTGTTAGTAAGTTCCATTTGACAATGACTCATTGTGACCCCATGAATAACAGACCTGAAGCATGCACCATTCTCTACCATCCTTACAATATCAAATATGGTTAAGTTCATTACTTTGTTATTTCATCATTAAAGGTTTTCTGATCTGATACTAAGAAAAACAATGACTATTAAAAAGCAGTATTTCTCTTGCTAATACAAACATATTTCATACATATAGTTTTGTGTCATATAAACCAATCTAAAATTACTGTGACTATCACTGTGTGTCATTAACAGTGCATGTGCATTTTTTGATTATAAAATCAGACATTATTCTAAACAAGAATAACTTCTACCAATTCACAGTTCTAAATTACATTCTAACCTTATCTTATGCCACCTAAGAAACACTCCAGCCAATCACTGACAGTCTGTTCAAAACAAGCAAAAAGTAACCTATATATGAACTCTCATGCATTAATGAAATTTCTATGTTCCGAAATGAATATAAATGAGAATTTTGTTTTCTAACAAGACTATCAAACACGTGAAACTAAATCGACAAAGGAAAAACAGCCCTTGTTCTTCACAATATGGGGTGCAAATTTGAGACTGTTCTCTTTTATGAAGCTACACCTCATTACTTCCTAATTTCTTCCCAGAAAAATAGACTGGGCATGTATGGTGTGACTGAATGACTAGTGATTTCTAATTATCACACACTGAACACATGGCCCAGCACTGTGTGTTTGGTAAATTCGCATATCTAAATTAATTAGCAAAGCAGTGAAAAGTACACATCAAATAATTGAATGTTCTCTTGTTTCCCATTTAGTGGATATCACATTGCATGGCTGTGAGAATGATTAACAATTAACACCTGCACACTTAGCCCCAAACCATACACAGCATTATGTTCTATTGGTTTGGGCTTTTTTGGAGGGGAAGAGGGTGAAATAGCAGGATGATAGTAAAAAAAATACACTGCAAAATTATGATAATTGTAATTAGCATCACTACAGATGATACAAGTGGCATCTGTCTCCAGCCATTTGTGGCTTCTTGGGAGAAATCTGCAGAGCTTTTTGACAGTGTTCCATCCTGCTCTAGAGCTCTTGCTGTTGGCTGTGTTTTGGGCACATACCTAAATGTGGAAAATAAGGAAGAAATAACAGTGAGAGGATTCACTTACTGGAGGCTTTTGCATTTTTCAGAGACCAGAACATACAGGATTATCTACACAGCTCCATAGAGAATAGTTTCCTAAATCGCTCTGCTTTGTCCAGAAGGCACTGGCACAATAAATCTCTTTGAATTAAGGGAGATCCCTGGGCAAAAAGCCAGAATTATCCCGTAGTTTTCTGTATGCCAATATAGACTGCTTGGTTTGGGTTTTCTAGAAATCACAGCAATGCTGTGATTTTTCTTTTCTTTCTTGCTTGTTTCATCAATCAAATGGTTGTTACTAGTGAAAAGGTCAATAAGCCACATGAGTTCAGAAAAAGAGGAAACATTTGAAATATCAAACAACTAGATATCCAGTGGTCTTTCTGTACATATTTTCCATACTCTGTGTCTTTGACTTTTCTCCCTACAGAGTTAGTCTTTGTGTAGTGTCCATACTCTGCTCCATCTGTGGTGTATCATAAGCCTCACCTGTACCAGGATCGGAGTGTTTTACCAAAACCTCACACTTGATCTCCCAGCATTGTTGTATTACCTAATAAATAGAATCAATTCATTGCCTTTGATTCTCAACCAACTCACCACTGATTCTACAGTGGGTTCTCAGAGGCTGTAATTGCATAGGAAAAGATTATTCATCTTTCTCTCATGGAGCAAATTGTTAATTTGAACTGCCTACATCAGAGAGCTGGACAGTGACTAGGGATGCTAGAAACAGAATTGATGCCTTTGCGCTGTGATGCTGGAGAAGAGTGTTGAATATACCATGGACTGCTAGGAGAACAAACAATAAGACCCTCAACCAGATGGATTGATACAGTGATAGATAAAATGGGCTTAAACAGGACAGAGACCATAAGTCTAGTGCAGGATAGGCTCATACGGTTGTTATAAGCCTTAGTCCACTCTACAGCATATAACAAAATCATTAGAGACACCTTACATAAATGAAACTAAAAATGATATTTACCCAGCATCTCTTGGATCCTATTTCTTTCTTCCCTGACTGAGAAGATAAATGCACATTCATTTCTTGTTTCAAACATTTTAAAAATCAACTTAATGTTAAACCTTGGCCTTGTAAAGGAAACTAACATGCACTGAGTATCTTCTATGCTACTAGTAGAATATCTATTAACTACGTACTATGACAGGAAAATTTTTAGTGTTATCTTTAAAAAAATGTTAATGTAAATACACACACACACACACGTTGAGTACTGTTGAGTCTGACCCAAAGTGGGTTTTCAGAGGCAGTAAATTTCACAGGAGGATATTATCTTTTGTGCAGCATCTGGTGGATTCAAATTGTGTACCTTTGAGTTGTCAACCCAATTCCTTACCATTAAACCACCATTTATATATTTATTTGGAGCATGTTGGGGAAGAGGAGAGTTATGAAAACTTCTTAGTTATACATCTGAGAGCTGAACAATATATAAGGATGACAGAAGAATTGATGCCTTTGAGCTGAAGTGAACTGTGATGTTAAAGAAGAGTCCATGCACTACCCAAAGAACAAACATATATCTTGGAGAAAGTGTAGCCAGAATGTTACTTGGAGGCAATGATAATGAAGCTTTGTCTCACATACTTTGGGCATGTTGCATGGAAGGCTTATTCCTTGGAGAGGGATATTGTGCTTGGGAAGGTAGCAAAAGAGGTGTAGCAAAAGAAAGGAAGACTGTCAAACAGGTAGGCTGATGTAGTGACCATAACAATGAGCTTCAATGTGTTAGAGATTTTGAGGATGCCACAGAATAGGAAATTGTTCAGATCTGTTGTTCATAGGGTCATTATAAATTGTACTTGACTCAATGACACCTAACAACAATAATAACACTCACCTACACTTATTAAGATTCCATAAAGTCAAATTTCTTTTTATGAGGTAATCTAGTTTGTTGGAACCCATTCAATGGCTTTGCCTTTTTTTTAAGCAATTTATCTTCTTTTCTTTTAAGGCAAGCTATATTTTGATACACTATACCTTCCAGAAATCTTCTCAACTGTGATGTTTTGATGTTTATTCATATTCAGAAATGTCTATCTATAATTTAGGTGGGTATGGTTTCTTTTTTCCGGTCTCATTAACAGGTGAAAATTGAGAGCCTGGAATTTAGATCATTTTTGTGACTATATAGTAAGATTTCTGGAACTTTCCCCTACGGGACTGCAGATGTTTAAGTTTTCTTTTTCTTTTTTTAACATTATGTAATAGCAGAGAGACTTCTAAAAAAATAGGGTTGGTTTTATTAATTATTGCACATGTTTATTGTCCTGTTCAGGGCTCGAGACTGCTAATAAGTTTTAGAAAAGGCTTCTGGAATAACCTGCAATGGTAAAAGAGAAGGGAGGACAAAAGAATGTCTGAGACCAACAGGACCTTAATCTAGCTATCCCCTTCATCTTTTAAGTCAGGGGCCTCTCCTATAGTCAGCTCATCTTGTATGTCACTGACTATGAGTATTATTTACTAAAGTGTGACAGGAAGACTACCAGGGGTATAGAAAGATGGGGCACAGTTAGGAACAAATGATGTGTCAAAATACATGAAGATGGAGCTCTAATTGTGTAGTCTGGAGAGAGTTGTGCTACCATCCTAATGGCAGCATCACCAGAAGAAGGAAGGCCAATCTTCTCCCATGCTTTACAGCTTCCAAAAACCTACTTGCATGTCAGGTAGGGGTCAGTTTCAACTCAACGACAATGAGTTCTAAGTTGATTGATAATATGCATAGGAAACTGGAATATTTGAGTATTAAAACTCAATAAACTCGTATTCACAACATTCAAGCAGATTCCAATGATGCTCATCATCCACTGAGTTCCCTAGATTGTAAATCTTAGTGGGAGGAAACTGTCGATTTTTCTCTTGAGAAGTCACTGGTGGAGTCAACCCTCAGGATAGTTGAACTTTGGGGGGTTAGCAGCCTATTTTAGTAAAAACTATGCATTGGGATTAACTGTGTTTGATAACCAGATGTCTATGCTGGTTGACCAAAGAGAGATACATAGAATTCTAGGTTTATTAAATTTACATGTATCTGACAATGTTTTTGTTGTTAAGTGCCCTCAAGTTGCAGGCGACTCATAGTGACCCTATGATGAAAGACCTGGACAATTGTATAACTTTCATAGTTTCTCCAAATTCATAGAGTTTCTGGAGGCAAGTTACTTCGGAAGTACATGCCACTCCTGCTTCCAAGTTTGTTTTATTTGGAGAGCTCCACCAATAATTCTCCACCATGGGTAACCATTATCACATTTGACACATCAGATCACAACATGCAACATCACAGCAACCATGAGTAACCTCTGTACAGCAAATGGACAGACCAGTGTTATACAACCTAGAAGAATGTTAGACCGAAAACAATTATAACCAGGCCTGAGGGCCACAGATAAAAAATCATCCACCTTTGACTCAGATTCATTTGATAATATGTGTTACTATAAAATGTTTGTTGTTGTTATGTGCCATCGAGTCGTTTGCGACTCATAGCGACCCTATGCACAACAGCCCTAAACCCTGCTCTATCCTGCGCCAACCACACTGCCTCTGACACACCCATCCCGATTACCCCAGTCACCGAATCAATCCATCTCATATACGGTCTTCCCCTCCTGTGCTGTCCCTCCACCCTCCCAAGCATGATGTCCCTCTCCAAGGACCCATCCCTCCTGGCAACATGTCCAAAGTATGTCACATGAAGCCCCAGAATCCTTGCCTCCAAGGAGTAGTTTGGTTTAATCCTTTCCAAGATAAATCTGTTTGTTTTCCTGGCAGTCCATGGTACATTCAGTACTCTTCTCCAGCACCACAGCTCAAAGGCATCAACTCTCCTTCTGTCCTCCCTAGTCATTGTCCAACTCTCTGATGCATAACGAGTGATTGCAAATACCATGGCCTGTATCAGGCGCACCTTAGTCTCCAGAGAGACACCGTTGCTCCTGAGTACTTTAGAGAGGTCCCTAACAGCAGACTTTCCCATCACGATACGCTTTTTTATTTCCTGACTGCTGGTGCCAATATGCACATAATAATAAGTTTGAAAATGTATTCATTGCCTGCTTGCATTATGCTATTGAGACTCATTTGATATGCACATTCAAGATATATCTATGCTAAGCTATCCTGATTTCCTAATTCTTGTGATAGTCATTCTTATTTTTTTTTGTGATAGTCACTCTTAATGAATTCACCGTATTACATGACTCTAAGAAATACATCAAACAGTTTTATTTTTCAAAAGTGTTGCTATTCACCACATTCTCACCCTTGTCTCATGGGCTTTTTCTTCATTTGTCCAAAGATAACTGTTACTTTAGCAGTGAACTGTAATCTCACAGCTTCCCTGGCACTCTGTGGTCATTACAGATAGTCTAAAAATGTAGCTTTGCTAGTGTTCCATTCTGCTGAAAAATTAAATTAAAAGAGTCCTCTGGACACACATTTTCCATGGCCATTATTCTGGTGTTTGGTTTCACACTTTTAAAACTTTCATTTTTTTTGGTCTCATGCCACTATGGCTATTAAATTATGCCAGCTTTGTGCCACACAGTTGCCTTTGATAATAACTTGGTAAAAGTAAGCCTCATACCCTCACTGAGTATCCTCAAGGTTCTCTGTCCAAAGAGAATCTTGAATCAGGAAAGGCCTTCTTTCACTTTGTGGAGATATATTGCCTGAAGCTTGTCTGTTGTTCCACCCTTGATATCCTGGGAAGCTCAGCAGCCCCTAGGTGTAAATGAAAATATTGTACCATAGCTTTATGCTTTCTTTGGACACCTGTCCATGTGCCTTTCTACTATTTCATTAATTTCTAACTAGAAAACGGTCTTTACCTCTTCACTGTATTCTCAAATTGGTCATCATAATGCAAAGTGCCTGACTGGCCGAGGACCCTTGAGTGGGGTGAGGATGCTCCCAATACCACTGTTGCATACAACGCCCACCAGGGTTCTGTCCACATTCATGAGGGAGTACATTCATTGTGACTATTTGATAATCAATACAAAAGAAAAAAATTTCTAATTTGGTGTTTAGAGTGACCATATGGCTCTATTTTGATTGTCATATGTCCTTTTATGCTTGTTTTCTCAGAGTAGCAGTGTTGCTACTGTCCATTCTCAAAGTCATACTGATTTAGACAATTAATTAGGTATTTTTAATATCTGCTCTCCTCTTTTATACTCATAGGGGTTAACCTCTATAAGCTGTAAAGATTCTTCTATTTCTAATAGTTGATGAGTAACTTGGTCTATATAAAGTACACAGAAAAACAAACAATGGATTAAAAATGTATTCCTAAATATTAAGCCTTTTTAAATTATCAATATAAAATTTACTTTCTTTTTGTATTCCTACACTAACTTTTTCACTTTCCTTGACTGTCAGCATCTTTATCTTACTTGGATCCACAGTCAATATAATCGGTACCAGCAGTCAAGAGATCAGGAGATGGATTGTACTGTGAAAGTCTGCAATCAGGGACCTCTCTAAATTATTGTGGAACTATGCTGTCAGGTTGAGGACTAAGGTGTGCCTGATTCCAGATGTGGTCTTTTCAATCTATTTCTATACATCTGAGAGTAGCACAATGAAAAATAGATGTCCTTGAACTGTGGTGTTGAAGAAAAGTGCTGCATATACCATGGACTATCAAAAGAATGAACAGATATATCTTGGAGATCATGCAGCCAGAATGCTCCTTGAAGACAAAGATGATAAGGCGTCATCTAACATTTGGGTACATTGCTGGGAGAGGCTATTTTTTTGAGAAGGACATCATGCTTGGAAAGATGAGAGGAAGACCCTCAATCAGGTGGATTGACACAGCGATTGTAGCGATGAGCTCAAGTGTGACAGAGATGGTGATGGCACAGGATAAGGTAGTGTTCAAATCTGTTCTTCACAGGGTCACTATGAGACATACTCAGTTCGACAGTACCTAAAAATAACAGAGTCACTTTTTAAGCTCTGCTTATATTTTAAAGTAAAATTGTTGCACACTTAACATGGATGCAATACACAGGTAAAAGAAGATAAATTCTAAAGCTATTAGAGATTTACTCCCTCTCTAATCTTGGAATCTCTTTGCAAAGTGTTATATATGAAAGTCTGAATCGACTTAAGACAGAATAGCTGATACTGGCAGCTGAATTTCATCATCCCTATTTCTATTTATTCAGCCAACATGCCTCATATTGGTGTTGATACTCTCTGCCTCTCTTTTCCACACTGGATAAAAATAAATTAGTATGAGAAGGGTTCTGCTTTGTACGTATGTTCTGTGGTACCTCTGGCTATTTCTGCTCAAGCCCCTCTCCGTAGAAAAGGGAGCAGTGAGTCGTCTGTATAATTTGATAATTCTCTGATTAAAACCTGTTGCACGGTAGAAGAGTCTATAATTTCGACTGTAGGAGCCCTGAATGATACACATGGTTATTGTGCTTGACTGCTAATCAAAAGGCTGGAGGTTCAAATTCACTCAGAGGTACCTCTGAAGAAAGGCCTGGGAATCTACTTCCCAAAACGAAATAAACTATTAAAAATCCTGGAGTAATGTTCTACTCTTACACACATGAGTTCATCATGATTTGGAATCAAATTGTTAAACTGGCACATTAGTATATAGAGAGGAAATTGTTAATGCAGTATTTAGAAGAGGCTGTGGCACCAGGGACAACATTGGTAATGTCAGATAGAAAGTAAAGAATACTAGGAGAATGTCTATTTGTGTTTTTCTTAACTACACAAAGACATTTGACTGTGTGGATAACAAGTTGTGGCTGATATTGTGAAGAATGGGAGTCCCAGGGCACTTAATTGTGTTCGTGTGGAACCTATTCCTGGACCAGAAGGCTTTTGTGTGAAGAGAGCAGGGGAGCACAGCATGGTTTAAAGTTGGGAAGGGAGTATGTCATGGTTGTGTACTCTCTCCATACCTATCCAATCTGTATAGTGAGTAAATTATTTGAGAAGGAGAAGCTGAACTCTATGAAGAAGAGTGTGGCATTAGGATTAGAGTTAAACACATGAATAACCTGTGTTAAGCAGATGACACAAGCTTGCTTGCTGAAAGTGAGGACGACTTGAAACACTTGCTGAAGATCAAGGAGGGCAGCATTTTGTATGGATTGCATCTCAATGTCAAGAAAATAACAATTTTAAAAAACAAAAGGTTTTTTGTTGTTGTTGTTTTTTTACATTGGAAAGATAGGCAACATTGTGATGAATTGAAACTGTCAACAACTTCATCTTGCTAGGATCCACAATTAACACCCTCGGTTTCAGCAGTCAGGAAATATAGAGATGTATTGAATTGGGAAAATTCAGTTAGGGATCTCTCCAATTTATTGAGGAGTACTGATGTTAGTTTGAAAACTAAGGTGCATTTGATTCAGGCCATAGTTTTTCTGATCAATTGTGATGTATTTGAGAGCTGAACAGTGAATAAGGATGACAGGAAAGGATTGACACCTCTGAGCAGTGGTATTGGCACTGAACATCCCATGGTTGGCCAAAAGAACAAAAGGTAAGTCTTGGAGAGACTTGCAGCCAGTGTGCTCTTTGAAGATAGGAATGATGAGGCTTCACCACACATACTCTGAGCATGTTTCTTGGAAGTGCTACTCTGTGGAGAGGGACATGATGCAGGGAAAGGTGGAGGGTAGCCAAAGAGAGGAAGACCCACAACCAGGTGGGTTGAAAGGTGACTACAGACATGGGCTCTGGTGTGTCAGAAAGTGTCAGGATGGAAGGTTCAGATCTTTTGTTCATAGGGTCACTATGAATCATATTCGACTCAATGGCACCTAACAACAACTGCTAACCAAGATGTTTGGTGGTTCATGTTCATCTAGACCGAAGACTTGGCACAAACCATGACAAAATCAGTCCTACAGAGCACAGTTCTACTCTGACAGACATGAGGTCATCCTAAGTTGGTATTAAGTGGACAATAAGTGGTCCTGGTAGGGTATCAACAACAAAATTAGGTAAAGGAGAGGTTTGTAGACCAGCTAGTGTTATTCACTCTCACCTGCAGTCTTTAGAAAGGAAAGAGGGTATTTTACTATGATTTCATCAAGCTTGTATTGCTCAAAGGCTCATCTCCTATCTCCAATAATTCATATCTCACTATACTGTAAGACACATGAGGTTATTTTTAGTGGATTAAAGAAGAATAAATCAAGTTCACCTCCATTTTTTGTAAATACCATCAAGTTATATTTCTGAACTTCATAAATGGAAGCAGCAATTAAGCACTCCCAAATCCCATGTTTAGTTAGCCTGTTCACGAACTTTTCAAATAAATGCAGACTAAATTTACAAATTAGCTATTTCCAAGGACACTTGTTTTGATTGATTCACAGAGACTAGAATTCTTTTAATTAGTGTTACATGCTTGAATCCACACAATCTCAATTTGTGCAGGATCCCTAGATTCAATCTGGTATAATTATCAACAGTGCTTTCTCTCTATCACTAGTATGATCAGTTTTCATCTAGAAGTACTAGCTCTCTCACTTCTGGGTAGAGCATGGGCCCATAATTGTCAGTCATGCAGTCATGCCACATGATGTTAACCTTGTGATTCAAAATTAAGTTGCCATTAAAAATGATAGGAAAATTATATAGCACATAGAAAATGCTTTAAAGAAGCATTATTTCTCTGAAAAATGGAACATAAAAGTCATGGTAAAAATGTTTTTGGAATATGAAAGTGAAAAATAATAAACTAGGTTAAGAAAATCTAGTGAAAAAAGATTTTAAACAATTCTGTTACTCTGAGAACATTTTTGAAACATCATCATTTAGAATTCATACAAATTCATTTTATATTACTGGAGGTTTTTGAAAATTTAAAATTCATCCTTCTGTATTTATGTTTGTCACTTTATAATAATTTGTATTTTAGAACTAATATAAATTCTCTTCTCAATATAGAATATAACTGACAAGTACAAAAAGGTACATTATATAATACAAAGACAGCCTAGAACTATGCTTCAATTTCGGCGGAAAAAATGGAACTTTATTGTGAGAGAAGTCATTGTTATGGAATAGTCTATGGTCAGAATCTCACTAAAATTATGTCCTTGGGTCTATGAATTATACTTGACCTGATGCTTTGCCTAACTTTGCATGATAATAACTATATGCCTGTTTCTAAGATTTTATATAAAATTTTCCCATCTATAGTTTGGAACAGATTGGTAGCAATTATATTAGTGATATAGCTGTACAAAAGAGGACTCTTCAACAGCAAGAAGCATGAGAAACAATTTCATATTAAAAAGGCAATGCTCATACGTGCAGACTAATTTTCCTTGTTAGATTGCTCCATGCTTATGTAACATAAAGTAGCCAATGACTCAAGCTAATCCTAACTCCCACTTAATCCAACACAAAAACCTTTAAACTTTTCTCATCATTCTGCTCCATAACTTTTCAGTCTATATGATCATTCAGAAAGCTGGACTTTATGAGAAAGAATATGGTATCAGAATTGGAGGAAGACTGATCAACAACTTGTGTTATATACATAACACAACCTTGCTTTCTAAAACTGAGGAGGGTCTGAAGCATTTGCTGAAAGTCAAGGACTTCAGTCTTCAACATGTATTGAAGCTCAGCATCAAGATTCTCACCACTGGGCCAATTGGCAGCATCATGATAGATGAAAAAGAAAATAAGATTGTTCATAAATTCAGCTTGCTCATTTGCACAATCAACACTCTTGGCACCAATAGTCAGGAAATCAAAAGACCAGTTGCATTGGGTAAATCTGCTGTCAGGGGCCCCTCCTGTGTGCTAAAGAACAATTTCAGTTCAGAGACTTAACGTGCACCTGACGCACGCCATGGTCTTCACAATTACTTGGTATACATCAGAGAGCTAGAGAATGATGACAGAATGTGATGCCTCTCAGTTGTGGTTCCAGAGAACAGTATTGAAGATACCATGGGCTGCCAAGAGAACAAACAGGCCTATCTTGGAGAAGGTGAAACTAAATTGCTCCTTAGAGGCAAGGATTTTAAAGCTCTGTCTGACGTACACTGGGCATGGTTCTAGGAGAGACCAAACATCATGCTTAGAGTAAAACATCATACTTGAAATGATGTAAGGACAGCACAAGAGAGGAAGACCCAGGAGAAGATTGACACAGTAACTGGGGTAATGGGAACAATTGTGTTAGACACGGTAGGATTGGTTCAAGATAGGACAGAGTTCAGAGCTACTGTCACTATGAGTTGCAAACAACTCGATGGCACATAAAAACAACAACAATTATTGGATGTATGTCTGTGAGAAATAGACTCTGATCAAGATGTGATCTATAAAAATTTTTCTATCCTAGTAGGAGCTAGTGTTCTAATAAGTGAGTACAGTGTGCATGTTGTCAGGGATAGCAACTCATTTTTGTGGTGGATATGTGTGGGAGTTGTAAGAGCAGATTGTATGGGAGAAATTGATCCAGCTGTGAGAATAATGGAGGCACTGAAATTGAGTCAAGAACTGGCTGCAGCTTGCATCTGTTATAAATGCTAACATGTTTAAAACAATATGAACAGGGCCAGCAAGCACGATGACTGTCCTCATGAAAGGACATCATTAAAACCACTCCCACCACCATCTGTGATTTGCATTTTCAGCTTTGGTAAAGTGGAAGGTTAGGCTATGCCACAGATAGTTATAGACACTTAAGTAGCTATAAAAGCATGGCACTGAATGCCATTTGGGTAACCCTGCCCTTATTAATAATAGGGATTACAGCCGCAGAAAATACAGGCAGTCATAGAGTTCAATCTCTAATCATTTCTAATTCTCAACAAGGTATAATAATAATTCTTTATATTGCATAATGCTTTGTAAAGTATTTTCATAATTATCATCTTATCTGATCCTAACAACAATTTGGTGAGATAAGCAGGAAAGAATTTTACTAAAATCTTTATATCCCAAAAGAGAAGAGAAACTACAGGAACAAGAGAAGTTAATGGCCAGAGAAGGCAAAGGTGAGAAATAAAGCCAAATCCAAAATCCAGGTTTATAAATTCTTATCCCATATTCTTTCCCAAGTGCAAATTTATTCTCCAATTCTTAAGTTACTCAAAGGGAAGCTCATGCTTTGAGATGGAGAGTCTGATATTTATTCCTAGTTACACTATTTATTCTCTTCACTTTCTGTGCAAAGTCTCTTAGGAGGAGGAAGAGAACTAATGTCATCTTTAGAAGGTTCTTTGTTACACAGTTGGGTGTAAAACATCTTCTTTAGCATATCTTAAATAGTTTGTTGAAAAGGCAAATTCTTGTCCCTCACTTCAGGATATTTTGCTTGAGAGTCTAAGAGAATGTGGAATACCTTTTATAACAAGTCCATTTTTAAATGTTGAGGCATACTAAAATTTGAGGACAAATTTTGAGAACAAAGCTTGTGGAGACAATCTCAACAAAGTCCCTGGCCTCATTTGGAATAGGTGAAGCAGAAGAAAAGATCCAGTTACTCTCCATCCAGACGTAGCCCTGAGAACTTACACTGGAGAATAACATCAGATCTAACTGCACCTGTATATTTTATTAATTCATGAAAATTCAAATATAAAAACAAGTTTGCCATACAAATATTACTTCAAGAAAAGTCTCCCATTTTCTCCTTACACCAAACTTCCTTGAACTTAACCTTTGTTTTACAGAAATAATTTGTCTATTTTTGCATGGGCTGAGACCTCAGGGCCCAAAGTTTAAAGACCAAAGTCTGATATACTCTCTTACTTCCCCGATAGAACCCACAGGCAAATCAGAGCTCTGAGGAAAATCTCCACAAGTAATAATTAAGTAAGCTGCTAACTAGCCAACTACTTGGCCTAGAATGTGTGTGTACAACAGACCTTTTGATTTTTTTTAAATTTAGTATTATTATTTTTTTATTTTTTCAGTCGCACAAGATTTTGGAAGAATGATCAGAAGCTATTTTTCTACCTTGACTATGGTAGATCTCTAGCTCCACTTGCATTTCCAAACTCCACAGAAGTCAATAGGTTGTTTTTCCCAGGCCAAATAGTTTGCTTCTCCAGCTGCATATATGCAAGATCATTGAAAAAGGCACAGCCTGGGTCTTTTGCAAAATGACGCTTGACAGGTGACTTCAAAAGTGACATCTTCTTTGAGGGCATTGATCCTACTTAAATTTGGAGATCCACTGGCTGGCTGAACTTGCAAGATTAAGTGACAGTGAAAGGGACATGATAAAAGTGCTCCTGAATAGACGTTAGGCCATTTTACCAGGATTCAAAAGATCAGTGAACCAAGCAGCCAGTCTACAAAGGAGCCGAGGCAAATACAATCACACTGCATCATATCAGAAACCTAACAGCAATTTTCCACAATTAATCACTAATCAAAATGGCAGATTGTAGCCCCACAAGCAGCACATACTTCTAATTAGTTCTAAATGAATAACCATACACACTGATTTGGCTAAACACTCTGGAAGAAATTGTAGTTAATGGTAATGGCACTCATATTCACTAGTTAGGCAGAAATCTAAAGCAAATCTCTAAGATGTTTCAAAGGAAGACTGAAATCATACTTCAAGTTGGTGAGCAAGGCAGCTGTCTCAGCTTTATCAAAGGAGCATTAAGCTGAGAAATATGCTAGTAAAATTTCCTTCTAAATCATAATTACAAAAGTATATTAAACATGCATGTTTGTTAAAGTCTGAATTTATAAATATGACTATAGCTAGATAAATTTGAACCTCAACCAGGTAGAAAGCCAAATGAGCAATTTAGTTTGCATTAAATATTCCCAGTGAATATTATTAATGAAAGGCCACAGAGGAAGAAAAGGCAGGGTAAGAAAAAAAAAGATACTGAGGATGAATAGCAATGCATTACAAACAGACAGGGAGACATTAACAGCCAGCCATTCTGGGCAGCAAATCATTATTTATGACAAGGTCACCTTTGCTATCAGTAGATATGAAACAACTATTGAGTTCTAGGCTGAGGAATCATAGAAGTCAAAAAACCCATCCCTTTTGTTTTATAGCTTATTCCACTCAAGCCTAAGAATAAAGAGTAGGATAAAAAATAGCAAAGTACCATATATTGAGCACATATAGACAAGGGCACCATTCTTGGGAAACTAAAGGGTGAGGAGAGGAAGAACCTCAATAAGATGGACTCAAAAGGAGGGAGCAAGATCAGACAGAGGGTTGGCTGTTGTGAGTCAGCGTTGACCTGAGGGCAACTAGCAACTACAGCAATGGTGTAAAAGTACACGTTGATACCTGCCTTACATGTGTCTCATCCAATCCCAGAACCAACTTTGAAAACTAGGTATCACTAATGATGTTGTTATGGCCATTGAGTCACCGGTTGCTCATAGCGACCCTATGTACAACAGCTCTAAACCCTCCTCTATCCTGTGCCAATCTTATTGTCTCTGATATACCTAGCCCCATTCCCCCAGTCACTGAACCAGTCCATCTCATTGAAGGTCTTCCTCGCTTGTGCTGTCCCTTCCCTCTCCCAAGCAAGATGTCCCTTTCCGAGGACTGGTCCCTCCTTGTCACGTTTCCAAAGTAGGTCAGGCGAAGCTTCAGAAACCTTGCCAAGGAACAGCCTAGTTTCACCCTCTTGAGGATGAACCTATTTGTTCCCTTAACAGTCCATGGTATCTTCAATACTCTTTTCTAGCACCACAGCTCAAAGGCATCAATTCTCCTTTTATCATCTCTAGTCATTGTCCAGCTCTCTGATGCAGGTGCACCTTAGTCTCCAGACTGACCTAGTGATACCAGATTATATTTGGAGAAACTAAGCCTTCAGATAAAAAGTGAGAAAACATCACACCTTCTGGGAAAGAAACATTGTCAACATCTCTAGTAAACCAACTACTTGCCTGAGACTGGATTCGAGCTTCAAACTCTTATTATATTTGACGCAGAAATCATTCTATAACATAGTAAAGATACTTTCTAGAACCACATAATATTTTCTAGGAAATATTTTAAAGTGTAACCCTCTTCCAAATATTGGGTTGAAGTATAAATGAAGTCTCAACTACGTAATAGCTGGTGATTTCTTCAAATTAAGAAAGTTCATATTATTATGTTCATAGTGATAGCTAATATTGAAGATCAATGTTTACCTGGTTCTATACCAAATACTTTGCCTCCTTTAATATTTAATAATATAATAATTATTGTACTTTGTGGCTGTTCATTCATAGGGTCGCTATGAGTCATCTACGACTCGACGGCATCAAACAACAATAACAATGACGACGACCAAGAGAGAGCTACGTTGGCCTAGTGGAAAGGAAGATGTGCTACCAAGCCGAAGGTGGGTGATTTTCATCTGTGGCCCTCGGCCAGGTTCAAATTGTCTTCTTGTCAAACATTCTTCTAGGTGGTATAGCACTGGTCTGTGTGTTGCTGTACAGAGGTAACTCATGGTTGCTGTGATGCTTAAGATTGTGACAGTGATGTACCAATCGTGGTAATGGGCACCCATGGTGGACAGTGTTGGCTGGAGCTTCCCGACTAAATCAAGCCTGGAAGCAGGAGCGGCATCCACTTCCGAAATGGCTTGTCTCCTAGAAACTCTATGTACGAACAGTGCTCAGGCCGTTCATTCATAGGGTCGCTATGAGTCGTCTACGACTTGATGGCATTAAACAACAACAACAACAACAATTGATTATAAAGAAAATAATTTAAGAGAAAAAGCTAAATTTTAAATCAAAATCTATGGATCCTAATGACCCTAAGTTTGCTTCCATTACACTCATCACTCTCCCTGACATTCTCTAATCTCCACTGGCTTTCTACAGCATTTACTGCCTGAACAATTTATGTATGCATTGTTGTTCTACTATCTATGGTTCAAGTCTCCAGAAAGATGTCAATATTGGATACCTGGCTAATAACTCTTTGAATTTCAGCATCAACTTTGTATAATGTAGACACAATGTATTCCATAGGAATATGTGTGACATGGCAATCTATTGGCAAGCTCCAACTCAAGCAGTCACTTTCTGACTCTGGCTTATTTAATTATGTAGTTTCTGTTCAAGTTGAAAAATGTCTGAGATATGCCAGGAGGCATCATTCCTACCAAGTCAAGAAGAATTGGAACAAGGATAAACTATAATGGTTAGAACCGATCTCCATCTATAAATACCCAAACTTGTCTCTCTCTGTAGAAAAGATGACAATTGCAGCCAACCAACTCCAAATTTATTTCAAATTGATTATGTTGAAAAGAATTATACCTTTATGTCCTTTATTTGTCTCAATTTTTTTTTTTACTCTCATTATCACCATGTTTAACTAAATCTAGAATTCCTGTCAAGAAGAAGAGAATGACACCTCTGATGCCTCTGGAGAAGACAACTGGAATGAAGAAAAGTTTCAAAATTTAGAACTACCACATTCTTCTTCTGAAGCTAATAAGGTCAAAATGAAAAACTAAGGGGACAAGTCCTGAAAGGCACCAGCCTGTGGTCAAAGGGTAAGAACTAATAGCATTTAGGAGTAAAATAAAATTCAAAATACAATATAGCCGTTTTGAAAAATGGTTTCAAAATAGAACCTTTTCAAGTAATTTTAAATATTTTATTTCCCCACTGGGTCTAGAAAAAAATGTTTGAAGGAAATGTCTCAAAAAAAAGTCTTTTCCTCTTCACTCAAACACAATTCCATACAAAATCATTTCAAAGATATTAAAATATTATGAAAATACTGTTTCCTACTCTTCATAAAAATTGGTATTTACAGTAGTTTATTCTTAGGCATATACAATATATATTATGTAAGACTTCAGTTACATTGCCAAATTAGAAACTGTTGGATAGATACTACAAACGAGTATTGAGATAAAGCTACTATCCTCTTTCTTCAATAAGCATAAAAACTGAAATGAAAACATCTTTTCTTTTTATTTTGTACTATGGAAGATTTCGAACATGTATCAGAGAGAGAATATTTTAGTGAAACTACATTTATCCATAGTTTAGCTTAATTAGTTTTACATATTTTGTCAAATCTTGTGTCATTTTAACTTTTCCTTCCTCCTCTCCTTTTTAAAAGAATTCTTGGAATTTAAATAATTTAGCCTGTGAATATTTATTTTGAACAGATTTCTGGAAATATGTGATTTATATTGGTGGCTTCTGGTAAGCAGTAGCACCACCAACCCAAAGACATGTAGGTCGAATCCACTAGCTAATTCACATAAGAAAGGTAGGCCTACTCCTCTCATTTGATTTACTGCCTTTGAAAACCCACTGGAGGGTCAGCTGTGAATCAGTTCCAACTTTACAGAATATAACGAGAACATCATAGCTCACCTAACAAGTATTTAGAATTTCTTAATATTATTGAATACTTAGTAAATATTCCAAAATTCTATAATCTGTTTTGGTTTTTATTATATGAATGAAAGATTACCAAGTAAATTGGCTTTCTATTAACCTTGTTGTTGTTGTTGATTGCCTTTGAATCATGCATGACTCAGAAACCCTATGAAGAGACCCAAGGCATTTCTATAACTACTGTTTCTCTAAGTTCATCGAGTTTCCAGAGGTATGTGGTGCAGGAAGTAGATGCCACTCCTGCTTTCAAACCTATCATAAACTGGAAGCTCCACCAAACAATGTCTACCATGGGCAGCCATTAAGTCATTAGAGACTCCAATGGCACAAGGTTCAGCATTGCAGCAAATCCAGATTGCCTCAGCACAGTAAACTGACAGAAGAATGCTGCACCACTTGGAAAAATATTCCTCCAAAATATAGTAACAAGGGATTAAAATATAATTCCTCGGACCCAATATTGAAATACAAGGGCCTTCCAGGAGGTCTTGTTGACTCTAAACAAGAAGCTTAAATAAAAACCAAATATTCCACACTGACCCTTAACCAAAATACACATTTTAACATTACAATAGCCATAATGTAATCATACTTTTCTCAAGTCTTCCCTGTAATTTTTATTATGCTCTTGAGTTTGAAGTGGCTCACAATTAACCTTATAGAGGGTTTTCAGAAGGTTGTAAATCACATGAGAAGAGATGGCCCATCTTTCTCCCATAAAGTCTCTAGTGGATTTGAACTGCCAAATTGGTGTTGTCTTTGATTTAGCTACACAACACCCTACAGACACCAAAACAGATTTACAGCTAACCCTCCAGCAGGTTTTCAAAGGCAATAAATCACATAGGAGGAAATTACCCATCTTTCTCTCACAGAGCAACTAGTGGATTTGAACCACTAGTCTTTGAATTGGAAAACACACTTCATTACCCATTATGCCATCACAGCTCCCTAGAGTTCCATTATATACATGGATATAATTCCAGCATATATTAATTTGAATGTGAAAACATCATCTGCTAAATGTATTTCATCATTTCATTTGTCCATTATGTGTCTATCATGACAATCTGTCTATATATTTGCTTGTACATTAACATTTATTATTGCTGACATTGTAGGATTATGTATATAATAGTATTTCTGTTGAAAATTTATGTATCTTTCTTCCCTTTATTTACTGGTATCATTATCCCCTTTTGTAAATAATCTTTCCTTTCACCCATTTAATATATACCTAGTGGGAAGGGGCTGTACTGCAATCTTGAAGGCTTGCGGTTCAAATCTACCAGTTGCTCTCAGGAGAAGGATGGGCAGTCTCCCAGTCTCCTCCTGTGTGATTAACTGCCTCTGAAAACCTGCTGGAGGGTCAGCTATGAGTTGGTTCCAATGTGATGGTATCTCTTTCTCTCTCTCTCTCTCTCACACACTCACACACACACACACACACACAATCTATTTAGAGAGCTCTTGATGGCCTAGGGATAAGGAGCCATGCTGCAATACCAAAGGTTGTTGTTGTTGTTATGTGCCGTGGAGTCATTTGCGACTCATAGCCACCCTATGTACAACAGCCTTAAACCCTGCTCTTTCCTGTGCCAATCTCATTGCCTCTCACACACCCATCCTGATTACCCCAGTCACTGAATCAATCCACCTCATAGAGGGTCTTGCCCTCCTGCGCTGTCCCTCCACTCTTCCCAGCATGATGTCCCTCTCTAAAGACCTGTCTCTCTTTACAACATGTCCAAAGTATGTCAGGCGAAGCCCCAGAATCCCTGCCTCCAAGGAGCAGCCTGGTTTAATCCTCTCTATGATGAATCTGTTTTGTTTTCTTGGAAGTCCACGGTACATTTAATACTCCTCTCCAACACCACAGCTCAAAGGTGTCAATTCTCCCCCTACCCTCCCTAGTCACTGTCCAACTCTCCAATGCATAACAAGTGATTGCAAAAACCATGTCCTGCATCAGGCGGACCCTAGTCTCCAGAGATAAACCGTTGCTCCTGAGCACTTTAGAGAGGTCCCTAACCTCAGACCTTCCCATCGCAACACGTTTTTTGATTTCCTGGCTACTGGTGCCAAGAGTGTTGATCATGGAGGCGAGTAAACCTAAGCTGTGCACAATTTCAATCTCTTCGCCATCCTTCCTGACGCTACCGACTGGTCCAGTGGTGAGAATCCTTGTCCCCTCGACATTGAGCCTCAGTCCATACTGAAGGCTGCAGTCCTTGACCCTCTGCAGCAAGTGCATGAGGTCCTCCCCAGTTTCAGCGAGCAAGGTTGTGTCATCTGCATAACGCAGACTGTCGATAGATCGATAGATCGATAGATCCTCCACCAATCCTAACGCCACGCCTCTCCTCATAAAGCCCAGCCTCTCAGATAATCCGCCCTGCATACAGGCTGAAAAGGTATGGAGATAGGACACATCCCTGACGTATACCCCTCCCAATTTTGAACCATGCAGTGCTGCCCTGCTCTGTTCCGACGACTGCCCCCCGGTCCAAGGTCAAGGGGGCCGAACTTGTTCAGCATTTCTTAAGCTCAGGGAACTGAGGAGCAGGTTCAAGCCTCGAGTTGCTATGATCAAGGATGCTTTGGGCAGAATGTTGAATGATCCAGAGGGTATCGAGGGAGGATGGAGGGAATATACTGAGTCATTGTGCCGAGGGGGGTTAGCGGATGCAGAAGAGTTTAATGAAATGGCATTTGAGCCGGAGTCTATGGTGATGAGGGCAGAGGTTCGGGCTGCTTTGAAGGAAATAACAAAGAATGGGGCCCCCGGAGTGGCTGGTGTGCTAATTGACATGTTTCGGCAAGTGGATGCTGCTGTGGATGTGCTCTCCAAGTTGTGCCGGGAGATCTGGAGAGCGACCACTTGGCAAACTGACTGGAAGACATCTATATTTGTTCCCATCCCAGGGAGGGGCGACCCAACTGAGTGTGGAGGCTACAGAACAGTATCATTGATTTCGCATGCAAGCAAGATTCTACTGAAGATTATCCAAGGATGACTGGAACAGTACATCAGCAGGGAACTGCCGGAAGTCCAGGCTGGGTTTAGAAGGGGTCGTGGTACTAGGGATATTGTAGCTGATGGATGGATCTTGGCTGAAAGCAGAGAATGCCAGAAGAATGTCTTTCTGTGCTTCATTGATTATGCAAGGGTGCTTGCGTGGATCATAGCAGACTGTGGCTGACTCTGAGAAGAATGGGAATCCCAGAACATTTAGTCGTGCTTGGAATAACAAAGGTACAGAGTTCAAATCCACTAGCTACTCTGCAGGAGAAAGATGGATAGTCTCCTCCTGAGGAATTAAACTGACACTGAAAATCCACTGGAGTGTAAGCTATGAGTTGGTTCTGACTCAATGGCCCATAAACAACAACAAAGACAATAGTTATATATTTAGAGAGTTCTGGTGGCTTAGTGGTAAGGAGCTGTGCTGTCAACCAAAAAACATGCAATTTGAACGCACCAGCTGCTCTGTGAGGGAAAGGTGAGCAATCTCCTCTCATGGGATAAACTGCCTCCGAAAAGACGCTGGAGAGTTGATTCTAACTTGATGGTACATAACCTCCACCGCATTATCTCTTTACTAATTTTCATTCTTCTCTCCTTCTCCTCTCATCTCTGGTAAATATCTAAAAATGATTTTTACCTGCATCTAAACCTTTGAGGTTTTATAATAATGGCCTTATATGCCTAACTTATTCTATTAAGCACATTTTCTTCTGAATATATCAATAACATGCAATGTTCCACAAATTCTTCATTTTTCTTTGTTTTATAGTATTCAATTATGAGTATGTACAATAATAGTTTCTTTATCCATTAACCTATTGATGGATACTTTGGTTGCTTCTATTTCTTTGTTATTATATAGAATACTGCCATGAGCAGGGCCATATGTGCATCTATTTGCTTTGCAGCTGTTATTAAACATTTATTTAAAATGGGACTGCTGGGTTAAATGGAACTTCTATTTTAACACTTTAAGAAAGCACGACATTGTCTTCCAAGGGAGCTCTGGTGATCTGGTGGTAAGAAGCTGTTCTGCAAAGCCAAAGGCACAGAGTTTGAATCTATCAGCTGCTCCATGGGAAATAATAGACAGACAATCTCCTCCTGGGCAAATTACTGCCTCCTAAAACCTACTGGAGGATCAATCATGGGTTAGTTCTGACACAATGGCAAATAGCAACAACAACAAACTGCTTTTCAAATTGGTTTCATGTCTTAGTCCCTCCCGCAATGTATAAAGATTATAATCTCTCCATATCCTTGCCAGTATGTGTTGTTTACTTTTTTACTGAAGCCTGCTATTGTTGCTGCGAGGAGATGATATGGTAAAATCTGCATTTATGCAATACATAAACTCATGGTCTTCTTGGTATGGGGAGTTATTACCAATAAATCAGTCAGGTTAACCAGGCAGAGAAGTTGTTCTAAGAAGAAGTTTATTGGATAATTCATAACTAGAACATAAAGAGCCCCCAATCTGATATTTGCCCTATTTCCAGGCAGATTACTGATAAATCAAATTGGGCTATTCTATATTTTCTAAATTCATTTGTCTAATTCCATACTGACCATTGTGCTTTTATTTCCTGTTTTGTCTTTTCAATCCTGTTTGAAAACTCAATGATAATTGCTTGCTTGGTTAAACTTATCATTTGGCCATAATTTTCTATGGACATGGTGTAACACACTGGTAGAATTACAATACTAGATTACTTAAATTAAAGACATTTTGGTTGCCATATTTATCAGTCGAATCATGTTGGGCAAATAATCTAATGCCTCTGTCTCTCAGTTCCAAGACTGGTAAAAAGAACTTAATAAGATAGTTTTTGGCGCCTTAAGACAAGGCATCATGTGAGGATTAGAAGAAATAATCTTTTTCTTAATACGTTCTGGAGACCAGGTGGTGTATAGGAAGTTAATGCTGCCAATCCAAAGGCAGATGGTATGAATCTACCAGCTTTTCCAAGGGAAAAATACATAAGTAATAATCCTCCCTGTAATTTACAGCTCCTGAAAACCCACTGGAGGCTTAGCTATGATCAGTTCCAATTCAGCAACAATTGTTCTTCTTCTTGTTTTTATGTGCTGTTGAGTCGCCTGCAACTCACAGCGACCCAATGTACAACAGCCCTAAACCCCACTCTATCCTGTGCCAATCTCACTGTCTCTGACACACTTACCCCCGTTACACCAGTCACTGAATCAATCCATCTCATAGAGGGTCTTCCTCTCCTGCACTGTCCCTCCCCTCCCAAGCATGACATCCCTCTCCAAGGATCTGTCTCTCCTTACAACATGTCCAAAGTATGTCAGATGAAACTTCAGAATCCTTGCCTCCAAGGAGAAGCCTGCTTTAACCCTCTCCAGGATGAACCTGTTTGTTTTCTTAGGAGTCCATGGTATATTCAATACTCTTTTCCAGCACCACTGCTCAAAGGCACCAATTCTCCTTCTATCCTCCCTAGTCATTGTGCAGCTCTCGGATGCATAGCAAGTGATTGAAAAGACCATGAAGACCATGGTTTGTATCAGGCTCAGTTTAGTCTCCAGAGTGACACCATTGCTCTTCAATACTTTGGAGAGGTACCTAACAGCAGACTTTCCCATTGCAATACATCTTTTCATTTCCTGGCTACTGGTGCCAAGAGTGTTGACTGTGGAGCCAAGCAAACTAAAGCTGTGAACAATTTCAATCTTTTCACCATCCATCCTGATGTTGTTGCCAATTGGCCCAGTGGTCAGAATTTTTGTCTTCTTGATATGGAGCCTGAATCCAGACTTAAGGCTGCAGTCCTTGACCCTCTGCAGCAAGCACTTCAGGTCCTCCTCAGTTTCTGCAAGTAGGATTGTGTCATCTGCATAATGCAGATTGTTGATGGATCTTCCTCCAATCCTGATGTCACACATCTCATAGAGCCCAGCCTCCCGAAGAATTTGTTCTGCATACAGTTTGAAAAGGTATCTAGATAGGACACATCCCTGGTATACACCCTTCCCAATTTTGAACCATGCAGTGTTTCCTTAAGAGTTTAAAATACATATATAATAAGTCCTCAGTAAACATTGACTACTGTTGCCCTGGTGCTAGACTTAGTTGTGTGTTTGATAATCCTTACATCCTTTCCACCACTCCTTGCCTATTTTGGTAACTAAACAAGTACCTTAACTCAGGTATCATGTATTAAAAGCAAACTTCTCCTTTAGTTGCTTTCCCTTCAGATTGATGAACTTATCTTTTGTGTGTTATAGCTGGAATGTGCAATGAATTTCATAATAAAATCATCATAAAATACTTTTATTCATTATTTTTCCTTTTCACTACTGTGATGCAATAAGCTGTTTGACAAGAGTATCTGTCATACTTACTGGATGAATTTTTATGTTTTGGACACACAATATTTATTATTTGAGAATATCAATTCTGATACTTTGTCTTGGGTCAGTGACCTTGTATTTCCAGAATGCCAAACTCTCTCCATTAATAGTCTTTAAATGTTTTCTATTTTCTACTCCATCATTATTGAGCTCTATTTAAAATTCCAAGTCCTGTATTATCTGGCTCCCCTACATTGATCTAATGTCATTTTATGCTATTTTCTAAACATTGCTGTTATTGTATGCACCTCATAGTTAACCCTGAAGGGCAGATTTGAACATCCCGACAGTGTTTTGTAAGTTGTCACCTGCTGGGAGTTTTGCAACACTGGTTAACTGCTGTTAGGTTTAAAATAACATTTTTTTCAGTTAGCAAATGAGTTTTTAGTCGCTGTACTACCAGGACTCCTTCTCAAACATTATTTCTCTACTCAGAGATAGGCTGTTTCCATACTACACATGATACCTTGTGGTATGCTATTTGTTTCTATCATTAAACACTTTTCAAAATAGACTTTATATCATTATATTCCTCAAAGATGAGTATGTGATAAATCACTGCACTCCTTATATTGAAATAGATCTAGAAACTTCTGAAACATTCAGCCACTACTAAAATATTAGAATTCACCAGCTGCTCCCTAGGAAAAAGGTGAAGCAGTCTATTCTGGTAAAGAGTAACAGTATTTGAAACCCTATGGGACAGTTCTACTCCATCCTACAAAGCCATTGTGATTCAGAATGGAGTGAATGAAAGTGCATTCATCCCTTGAAAGATGATAGTTTGGGATTTTTAAATTATTTTATCTGATTTTATTGGATTTTTCTCCTAATCTAACACTTTATTTAAAAACTCGTTGTATGTGATGTCTCAGTTAACATTTTTCTTTAACTTATCTTTGAATTAGATATACTATGCTGGGAATGAAAATCGGAAGAAAAATAGTGTTGCATTCACAGTAAAAAAGGTCAATTTCTATTCTGTTCTGAAATACAATGTTGTGAGTAATAGGATGTTTTCCATATGCATTCAAGGAAGACCAGTTAACATGACAACTATTATATCAAGTATGTGCCCCTACATCTAGAGACAAAAAGGAAGAAATTGTGAATTTTTACCAAATCTTGCAATCCAAAATTGACTGTGGAATCAAGATGTGTTAATTATAATTAGTGACTGAAATGCAAAAGTTGGAAACAGTAAAGAACAATAGTAGTTAGGAAATATGGGCATGGTGAAATAAATGAGGCTGAAATGGAATGAGCAAATGTCGTATTTACAATCATTTCTTTATTACAAATACCCTTTTTAAAAAATACAAATTTTTACTTTACATGGCTTTCACCTGAAAGTAGAGATAGGAATATGATTGACTACATTTGTGGAAGAACTTATTGGAGAAGCTCAATATTGGCAGTCAAAACAAGTTTAAATTGAGGCCGAAGAAAATTCAGGTAAGTCCACAGGAACCAAGCTATGATCTTGAATCTATTCTATCTGAATTTCAAGATCAATTTAGGGATAGGTTTGAGGCACTAAACACCAGTGATTGAAGATTGGATGAGTTGTGGGATGATATCGAGGATATCACCCATGAAGAAAGCAAAAGATTGCTATAAAAGCATAGAAGAAATAACTGAAATTTAATAAAAAATTTCACTAGAGCATCGAGATGTCCAAACAAAAGGAAAGCATACCAGTGTGAAAGAGCCGAACAGAAGATTTCCAAGGGAAGCTTAAGAAGACAAAGCAAAGTATTGTAATAGAATGTGCACAGAGCTGCAACTGGAATATAAAGAGGGAAGAACTCACTCTACATTTCTCAAGCTGAAAGAACTGAAAAAACAAATAGAAACCTCAAGTTGCCATATTGAAAGATGCTATAAGCAATATATTGAATGACTCAGAAACATCAAAAGATGATAGAGGGAATACACACAGTCACTGTACCATAAAAACTGATTGACACTGAAAAATTTCAGGAAGTATTGTATGAACAGAAGCCAATGGTAATGAAGGAGGAAGTAGAAGCTGTACTGAAGGAACTGGCAAAAAATAAGGCCCCAGGAATTGAAAGGATACCAATTGACTTGTTTTATTTAACAGATGTAACCATGGATACACTCACCAGTTTATGCCAGGAAATTTGGAGGACAGCTTTCTGGCCAATGGTTTGGAAGAGTTCCATATTTGTTCCTGTTCCCAAGAAAGGTAATCCAACACACTGAAACTACTGAACAATATCAAGAATATCATATGAAAGCCAAATACTGCTGAACATCATTTACAAACTGCTAAAATAGTACATAGATAGGGAATTGCCATAAGTTCAAATAGGTTTTTTAAGAGCCTGTGGCTCTAGGGATATCATGACTGATATCAGACGGATCTTGCTTGAAAGTAAAGAATACCCGAAGAAAGTCTATTTGTGCTTTATTGACTACTTGATCATAACAAGTTGTGGCTGACATTGAGAAGAATGGGGGTCCCAGATCATACAACTGTGCTCTTGTTAAACCTATACCTGGAGGCTGTTGGGCGAACAGAGCAGAGAAACACTGCATAGTTTAAAATTAAGAAGGGAGTACCTCAGAGTTGTATTCTTTCTTCACATCTATTCAATCTGTATAGTTAGCAAATTATTTGATAAACTGGACAATGTGAAGAGGAATATGGCATCAGGATCAGAGCGAGACTCATCTTTAACCTGTACTATAGAGATGACATAACCTTGCTTGCTGAAATTGAGGAAGACATGAAGTATTTGTTAAAGAAGATCAAGAAATGCAGCCTTCAATATGCGTCGCATTATCAATGTCAAGAAAACAAAGTTTCTTACCAATGGACCAATAAACAACTTAATTATGGATGGAGAAGATATTAAAACTGTTAACAACTTTATCTTACTTGGATCTACAATTAAGACCTTTGGTACCAGGAGTCAGAAAGTATGGAGATGCATTGCACTGGGAGAGTCTGAAGTTAGGGACCCCTCTAATTTTTGAGGAGTAATGATCACAATTTGAGGACTAATGGGCTTCTGATTCAGACCATGGTCTTTCTGATCACTTACTATGCATCTAAAAATTGGACAATGAATAAGGATGACAGAAGAATTGATGACTTTGAGCTATGGTGTTGGAGTAAAACACCGAAAATCCCATGGTAGCAAAAAGAACTAATAAATATGTCTTTGGAGAGGGGACAGCCCGAATGCTCTTTGGAGATAAGGTTGATGAGGCTTTGCCTCAGACATTTTGGGCATATTGCTAGGAGGGGCTATTTATTGGAGAGGGAAATTATGCTAGGAAGGTTGGAGGGTTGGCAAAGGAGAGGAAGATCCTTGGGTAGGTGGATTGACACTGGGACAGTCACAACAGGCTGTACAGTATCAGGAGCTGTGAGGATGGCATGGGATAGGACAGGGTTCAGATATGTTGTTCGTAGGTTTCCTATGAACTGTACCTGACAGCACCTAAAGTTAACCCTCATAATCCAGGGAGATAGACATTATTGTTCTTGCCCTTTCCCAAGTTAGTAAGAATGAGGTTATATAAGGCTAAAATAACTTTTTAAAATTCATGCAGGTAGCAAAAGGTGGAGTTAAATTTCATACTGACTCATCACACTATAAAGGCTAGCTATAATTCTGATGACTAGAGTGGGTCATTTATCTTCTTGAGGTAGAATTGAGACTCAATTTGAATTTATTATATTTGGTGACAAAATATAAGATTCAGCCTACATCTTCTACCAATATAGGGCTAATTCATTTTCACCTACTTCATCATGGACTAATTGACTTGTAAACAAAGATAAATTTTCAGAATTTCTGACCTATCCCTAAAGCCAAAGTAAATGACCGTTTATTTGGCAAGCCTACACTTTTTATATAGAATAAAAGCCAACTACAAGCAGAAAAAAATAAGATTTAGCACTTAAGAGTGAAAGAAAATTGTGATTGTTATTGCCAATATCAGAATTTAAATATCATAATGAAGTAAAAAAACTCTCCATAAAAATTCAAGCCATATGAATCGTATACTTTAGACCTTTATGTTTACCTGAAATTTATAGTTACAAAGACAATTCAAACTAAGTAAAATATTTTCTAATGTTATATTCTTTTTATTTTGATAATATAGTGTTCCACAAGGTAAAAGTATAGTATAAGGGTGAGACTGCCATTCCATAAGCAAGGTATACTTCCCCTCTTTAATTTTGTTAATAAGAAAATCTCATTGCTATTCACCTTCTGTTTCTCATTGAAACCACAGGCTGCCAATCTGGCTCCCCATTTCCTGGCTGTGAAGAACTAAGATCTCAAAACTCTTTCCAAGAGTGTAAACATGCTGGCAAACAATTTCAAAATGTTTTCCACCAATCTATAATGCTTTCTTTGCATGTCCTTGGCATTAAATTTGTTAATTGGAGCATGGTATATCTAACTATACAAAATACTCATACACTTGATAATAAAGAAGGAAAAAACTATAAATTGACCTAAGAGTACATGTGCAACTCAGATTAAAAAAAACCCAAACCATGAATTTTATTTAGATAAGACTCCCATTTAAGTTTCTATTAAAACCCCAGATTGCCAGACTCCATTTACTTTATTTTTTTTACAGTTGTACAAGTGATTGATAGACATAATGGGTTATACACACTACAGAGTGATTACCAAAGAATGGAAAGGTGAGAATAACCTGCTTCATACCTGACATATGGAGGGATATGGAAAATATACTAAGATTTCTGTAGAGGAGAAAAAAAATAATTTGATAACCAACTGATCCATGAAGAAAAATCACCTCATCAGGAGTATTCACAGGTGATTGACTAAGGAACTTATAATTTAGTGTTCTATAATCACCATTTAAATACTTGCTGTAAAACCTTCTACCTAAAACTTAACATTTAAAGAAATTCATTAAACCACTGGGAACTCTGGTGACCTATTTCTCAGAAGCTGCTTTGCAATTCCAAAGGCAAACAGTTTGAATCCTCCAGTCGTTCTGTGGGTAAAGGATGGGAAATCTCTCCACACGTGACTTACTGACTCTGAAAACCTGCAGGAGTGTCAGTGATCAACCAGTTTTGACTCAATGGTACACAACAACAACAATTTAACCATTTAATATTCCTCTATCACCAACAAGGAGCTCTGGTGGCCTAGTCCTTACATAGTTGCACTAATCTAAAGGCTATATTCAAATCCATCAGTCACTTCACAGGAGAATGATATGCAATTTCTTTGTACAAGTTATCCCTTGGAAAATGCACTGTAGGGTCAGCTATAGGCAGTTCACAGCTTCGACAGCAACCAATAGTTGTAGTATCCCACAGTCACTTGCAGCCAGAACAAACACTACGTTTAATTAAAAAAATATATTTGTTATAGTTTTAACTAAGAATGAGGCCTGGTGGTATAATGTGTTATGCATTGGTTTGTCAACCAAAACATTAGCAGTTTGAATCCACTAGCCATCCTGTGGGAGGAAGATGGGCAGCTTCTTCCCATAAAGACTGAGGTCCTGGACAGTGACTCAAGGGTATAGAATACAACTGAGATATATTCTAGAATAACTCTTACATTTCCTAGATATTGAAACAATATTCACTGTTGAATTTAACATTATATATTCATATATGAAGATGTATTTGTGTTTAATGAACTTTTAAAATATTTTCTTCATGGGAAAAGATGGTAAAATATCCTTCTCTGTGATTTACTGCCTCTGAAAACCCACTGGTGAGTCAGCATTGAGTCAGTTTTGACTCGACAATGCAGAAGAGCAGCGTATCTTCAAGAATGGAAAACTCAAGAAGTTATAAAACTTGACCAACTCTAACAAAAATTCTATTAGAGTATTACTAGGTCTTCGTTAGCCTGTAAGTCAATGCTCTATTTCACTACAATGCTCCTGAATTCTTCATTTTCATTGCATTCTTATTGGCTATACAGATAGGAGAGTTTCACAAAACTATACTTTCTTTACATGCAAATCAGAAATTATAAGCAACACTTTTTCCAGAGAATTATTGAGATTCAGAAGTAATATGTTGAATAATACTCTGTCATGCTGTTTGGTGCTGGGGAAATATCATGTTTTCCTAATTCACATAAGGAATTGACTCTAATATAAATGGAGGTGTTGTAATGAGCCACCAGGAAATAGAAAGTGGATGTCTGATCAGAGAGTAGAATCTGGATGAACCTCAAAGGTTCCAATTCTCACTTGCTTCTCCCACCAATTTCAGAAAACAGAAGATTGGAAATTGCTAGAGGATGCCAGAAATTAATATGCCCACTACAAAAAAATGAAATAAATTTTAAAAAAACCAGCATTAATGGAAGGTTGGTTAAATCAGCACATTATATAAAGTGCAATTTTAAAAATCCATGATAGAAAAAAATATTTTCTCTAGAAGAAATTATCTCTATCGTAATGGAAATATAAATCATATTTCTAAATAAGTAATTTTATCTTCTCAATTATATAGAGGGAGTTCATGAAGATATGCTCAAAATCACTAGAAATAAGAGGGATGCCAAGCAAAACCATGATGAGATACCATCTCACCCCAGTAGCAATGACAAAGTTTAACAAGGCAGCAAGTAATAAATGTTGGAGAGGATATGAAGAGATAGGAACTCTTTTAGATTGTTAGTGGGATTCTAAAACGGTATAATCACTTTGGAAGGTAGTTTGATACTTCCTCAGAAACTGAGCATACAAATTCCATATGACTCAGCTATTATACTGTTTGGAAAATACCTAGAATGTGAAAACTGGAGCGCAAAATGGAGACTTGTGCACCAATGTTCATAGTAGCACTGTTCACCATGGCAAGAACATGAAAACAGCCCAAATGTCCAACCACAATCTAATGGGTTGAGAAATTATGGTACATTCACACAATGAAATACTACAGAGCATGAAGGAGCAATAATTTCGAAATTCGTTACTTAACTTGGGAGGGACTGGAAAGTATTATGTTAAGTGAACTCACTCAGGACCATAAGGACAAATACTATATAGTACAATTATTGTAGAAACAGATAACTAGTAAAATATGTACGAGATCTAAGAGAAGGGTGGGGGGAATCAGAAGGGTGGGAATAGGCAGGGGGGAAACGTAGGGTTTCACAGCTTGATGGGTGGTGGAGGGGGGTGGCTTGGGAAAGTGGGGGAATCTGGTGCAAGAGAAAATGTGTATGAACTTTTTATGTAAACTAGTGTAAAACTGATAATTAAAATATCATTAAAAAGATGTTTTAGGGCATGCAATGAAGTGGGGGGAAAGATTTCAACAATGAAATATCTTAAAATATATGTTATTTGCAATGGGTATTCACGTTATGTGCTGTCTGGTTGACTATTTATCATAGTGACCCCACAAACAACAGATTGAAACTTTGTCCTATCTTGTGCCATTTTGAGAATTTCCTCTATGTCCAAGCCCATTGGTAATTATATCAGTGTCCTGGAGGGTCTTCCTCTCTTTTGTTTACCTTCTATCTTTCTTAGTATGATGTCTTTTTTTGAAGAGCAATCTCCCCTAATTTCAAAGAAACATTCTAGCTGAACTTCTTCTAAGACTATGTATTAGTTCTTTTGTCTGCCCTTGGGTATTTGAATATTTTTGCTAATAATATATCAATTAATCTTTTGTTGTCCTTATTCGTTGTTTGACTTATGAGGCCAAGTTGTTTGATTTATTCATATGCTATGTAACACCAATAAAAAGAAAGCTGAGTGGCTATGTTAATTTCATACCAAGCACACATTATAACAAGGAAAATTATCACAGATAAAAGGACATTGCATAATGGTAAAGGGTCCAATTTTCCAACAAAGCACTAATCCTTAATGTTTATCTTAAAAACAGAAAATAAGAGCATATGAGCCAAAATATGGTTGAACTCCCAAGAATGAATAGATAATTGACAATTTTAGCTGAAGGCTTTTAAAACCCTCTTTCAGGAATAATAGGTCCATCTGGCAGAAAAGCTACAAGCATACAGAAGAACGCTTGTAAAATACCTAGATTATCAACAACAAAGAGAGTATGGAAAAACTGTCACTGCTGTTTAGGCACAATCTGATGGGAAAATAGGATGGAAAAGTCATCTTTTCCTCTTGCTCAGGTCCACAATCAACACTTTTGACACCACCAGTGGGGAAATCAAAAGACAAGTTGCTTTGGGAAAGCCTGCTGTCAGTGACCTCTCCAGGGTACTAAGGAATAACAATGTCAGTCAAGAGACTAAGGTCCATCTGATCCAAGTCATAGTCTTCTCAATTACTTGCTCTAGATCTGGACGATGACTAAAGATGTCAGAAGAAGAGTCAATGTCTTTGAGTTGTCATGCTAGAGAAGAGTATTGAACATACCAAGCTCTATCAATAGAACAACTAGAGATCTGAATATCTTCCTCTGTTAAAAGTCTTTCCATGTTTTTTGCCCATTTTGTAATTGTATTATCAGTCTTTTTATTGTGGAAGTGCTGTAAAATTCTGTAAACTTTGCTATGTGACTCTTGTCTGAAATGGTATTGCCCAGTGTTTGTTTTGGTTTCACCCACCTCCACCCCCCAGTAAATAGGTTTTCTTTTCACTCTATTTGAAAATGTTTTTTATTCAGATGGCTAACAGACACATGAAGAAATGCTTAAAATAACTAGCAGTAAGAGAGATGCAAATCAAAACCACAATAATATACGATCTCACCTCAGTAGCAGTGGCAAATTTGAACAAGACAGTAAGTAATAAATGTTGTAGAGGATATGGTGAGATAGAAACTCTTATATATAGTTGGTGGGATTGTAAAATGGTACAACCACTCTGAAAGGCAGTTTAGAGATTCCTTAGAAAGTCAAACATAGAAATTCCATATGACCCAGCTATTCCACTGCTTGGAATATACTCACCTCCCAAAAAATAAGAACTGCTGCACAAATGGAGATTTGTACACCAATATTCATAGCATCATTATTCACTATCACAAAAACATGGAAATAGCCCAAAGTCCAACCACAATTGAATGGAATACTACATAGGATGCAGAAGCAATAATTTTGAAAATCACTACTTGGGAGGGACTAGAGCATATTATGGTAAGTGAATTCAGTCTCATAAGGACAAATAATATAAAAGACCACTATTGTATAAATATAAAGATAACTAGTAAAATATGTATGTGGATCCAAGGGGGTTGAGGGTAGGAACAGTAGGGTGAGTGAGAGGATGGTCAGTGATGTAATCACAGTGTTGCACAATTTGATGAGTAGAAGGAGGAGTGGGTAAAAGGAAACCAATGTATACAAATTTTGTAAGCAAATCAGTATAAGATAAAAATTTTATTAAAAGAAACCAAACAAACAGGTCTTTCCTTGAGAGGGTGAAACCAGGTTGTTCCTTGGTGTCAAGGACTGTGAGGCTCCCTCTCAAAAACTTTAGGCATGTTTCCAGGAGGGACCAGTGCTTAGAGAAAGACATCATGTTTGGAAAGGCGCAGGGACAGCACAAAAGACAACCCTGGATGGGATAGATTAACTCAGGACAGTGGCAATGGGATGTCAGAGACAGTGAAATTGAATCAAGATAGGTTAAGGTTCAGAGCTATTGTTCTTAGGGTCACTATGAGTCATAGTTGACATGATGGCACATAAAAACAGCAACAATACATAATCCCTGGAGAGTGTTATAGAGCAAGGGCCACATGGAAAGTGCCATATATGGTATTTATCACTTCATAGAGGGGAAACTGTCCCAACTGTCAGTGTCACTAACACAAAACTAATTCCTATGAGGTCAGATATGTTCCCCACACTCCCACACCTCTTTCTACTCATCTCTACACCAATCTTACTCTTTGCTGGGTCAAAAATCTGATGTGATATCTCACAGACCATCAGAAAGAACCATACTGGCAAAATCTAAAGGTTATAATTCATATTAATAACAGAATACAGTCAAAACAGTTCCTAAATTGTGCATACATGCACCTCAGCCTCAAGCTTCGTGACGCTAAGTGTTCTCAAATTCTCAGTTTTGCCAATATTGGCTCTCCACCAATTGTCCAACAAATTCTCGGTTCTGCCAATAATGGTTCTCTACTCATTATCCATCGAAGTTTTCAGTCTCAACAATATTGGCTTTCCCCCTCCCCCAAAGACCCATCCCACATCAATTATCTAGTTTGGACATGGCTGCTGCTACCATTCCAAAGAGTGTCCTATATTTTTCTGCCCCCTCTTCACCAGCATGGAGAAGGTTTCTTTCCTCCCTTTTGGCTGTGAAGTGTTCTGTCTATGTTGCTACCACCGCTGTTCAATTTATTGGTGAGACTAGCTAATCCTCATTTAGATTATTGAGACTGACCAGCCCTTTTGTTGATAAGCCAATATGTACCATTCACATAGTCCTGTCCTTATGATCAGTCATCCACACTATCAAAGCCATATTTAAAGACTAAGTCCATAGAGAGTAACATCATGATTGGAAAAGTAGGGGGACAGTGAAAGATAGGAAAACTCTCACCGACGAGGATTGACACTATGACAATGGCAATGGGCTTTGGTACGGCAGAGAATAAAAGGTTGTCTAGGGATAGGATAAGGTTCATATTTGTTGTTCATAGAGTCACTGTGAGTTGTATGTGACTGGATGGCACTTAACAATAACAACAAAATATACTTTAAGGGAGCTCTGGTGACCTAGTGATAAGAAGCTGCAGTGCAATCCCAAAGCACAACAACTGGTTTAAATCCACTAGCTGGTCCAACAAAGGATCAGTAGTTTCTTGTCATGTGATTTGCAGCCTCCAAGAAGTCACAGAGGTTCAGTTATGAGTTAGTTCTGACTTGATGGCACACAATATATTTATTAAACAACTATGCATCAGTATTAGTTTATTAATTATAATAAATGTGATATACTAATGTAATAATAATAGAGGGGAATGTATGTGTTTGTGTGTGTGTAAGAGTAGTTATAGATGAACTCTATACTATCTGTTGTTGTAGTTGTATACCATCGAGTCAGAACTGACCAATAGATGACCCTATAGTATGTTTTAAGAGGCAGTTAATTGCATGAGAGAAGTTTGCCCATCCTTCTCCTATGGAGCAGCTGGTGGCCTTGAACCACGTACCTTTGGAAGCTCCCCATGTTGTTGTTGTTAAGTGCCATCGAGTCATAGATGACACATAGCAACCCTATGAACAAAAGACAAAATGAACATTTGTATAACTTTCACTGTTACTCCAAGTGCACAGTTTCTGGAGGCAAACTATTACAGAAGTGGATGCCACTCTTGCTTCCAAGCTTATTTTAATTAGGCAGCTCTACAAAACATAGTCCACCATGGGTAAACATTATCACATTTGATGCATCCGTATCACAATGCTTAGAATCACAGCAACCACAAGTTATCTCTGTACAGCAAATGGACAGACCAGTGCTATACCACCTAGAAGAATGTTTGACCAAAAACAATTTGAACCAGGCCTGAGGGGCATAGATTAAAATCATCCACCTTTGGCTTGGTAGCCTAACTTTCTAACCACTATGTTGTTGTTGTTATGTACTGTAAAGTCGACTGCAACTCACAGCGATCCTATGTAAAATAGCCCTAAACTCTCCCCAATCCTGTGCCAATATCACACACCTGCTCCCATTAATAGTCTAGTCACTGAATCAATCCATTTCATCGAGGGTCTTCCTCTCCTGCACTATCCCTCCACCTCTAGGCATGACATCCCTCTCCAAGGACCGGTATCTACTATACTATTTACTAATTGTTTTTACTAAATCCAAAACATGTTCTAAAAATAAAATCTAGTATAAAAATGAAATAATTCCAAATTCTTGTTCCTATGTGCTTGGTGATATAATAAAATTGTTTCATCTTAACCCTTTGTGGAATGTAAGAATTTTGGCTTGATTATATTTTTGCTTAACTAGCAATTGATTGTTTCCTTAGGACTGAATAGAATTTTATTTCTTGAAAAAAAAATCACAGAAATATGCTACCAACTATAAGCAAATTCTTGATAGTGTTTACAAATGCACTTTGAGTAGCTAGTGATTAAATTTTTATTACAGCACATGTATTGGAATTTAACAAAGTATTAATTTAAATATAATCATGTGAAAATATATTAATTTCTCAAAAGAATAAGGGAGGGACATTTGTCACCTAGATGTAGAATTGATTCCTGGATATGACCATATTGCCACTCAACAGTTGCCAAGCAGTTTAAATGGCCCTTTCTCATTTTTTTAAACAGTTAAATCAGAACACCATGTGTCTCTCTATGCTATATTCATATGCTCATGCAAAATTAATTTCAATAAAACCAGAAAATCAATATATGTCAACACTTTGTTGATATAGAATATTAGTCATGGAGGAGTGTGGCATCAGGATTAGAGGCTGACTCATCAATAAGTTGTGTTATGCAGAAGGCACTATCTTGTTTGCTGAAACTGAGGAGGATCTAAAATAAAGCGCATGCTTCAAGGACAGCAGCCTTCAATATGGATTGAAGTTCAACATCAAGCAAACAAAGGTTCTCACTGCTGGGCCAAGTGGCAGAATTATGGTAGATGGTGAAGAGATTGAGATTATTAACAGCTTTAGTTCTCTTGGCTCCATAATCAACACTCTTGGTACCGGCAGCCAGTCAAAAGACGAACTGAATTGGGAAAGTCTGCTGTCAGTGACCTTTATAGAGTGCTGAAGAGTACTTAGTCTGGAGACTAAGATGCATCTGATCCAGGCCATAGTCCTTACAATTAGTTGCCTGATCCAGGCCATAATCTTCATAATTACTTGCTATGAATCAGAAAACTGACCATGACAACGAGTGATAGAAGAATTGATGCCTTTGAGCTGTGGTCCTGGAGAAGAGTACTGAATATACCATGGACTAACAGGAGAACAACAAGTTTGTACTCAAGAGAGTGAAACCAGGCTGCTCCATGGAGGCAAGGATTCAGAAGCTTTATCTGACATACTTTAGCCATGTCGCAAGGAGAGATGTTTCCTTAGAGAGGGACATCATGCTTGGAAGAGTGGAGGGATAGTGCAGATCCTCAATGAGATGGATTGATTCAATATTGGGGTAATAAGGATAGAGGTATCAGAGACAATAAGATTTACTCAGGGTAGAACAAGTTTCAGGGCTATTGTACATAGGGTCGCTATAAGTTGCAAATGACTCGATGACACATAACAACAAGTCATGGAAAAAAATCTAGTCCTGAAATATCCAGTGAGGTAGCCACTAGCTACTTACTATGTGGCAAGGCTGAATTAAGATGTTCTAAAAGTTATGTATTTAATTTTGAAGACTCAGAACCAAAATTCAATAAATAAAAGACCTGAATGACTTTTATATTGATTACATTTTAAATGACAATATGTATATTTACTATTTGATTTTCCCAGTTCAATGTGTCTCCTTATTTTCTGACTGCTGGTACCAAGGTTGTTAATTGTGGGTCCTAGCAAGATAAAGCTGTTGACAGTTTCAGTCTCCTCTCCATCTATCATGATGGAGGTCCAATGGTAAGAATCATTGTTTCCTTGAAATTGAGATGCAATCCATACCAAAAACTGCATTTCTTGATGCTTTGCAACAAGTGCTTCAAGTTTTCCTCACTTTCAGCAAGCAATGTTGTATCATTTGCATAATACAATCCTGATGTCCCATTTCTCTTCATAGAGTCCAGCTTCTCAGATAATTTGCTTAGTGTACAGATTGAAGAGGTATGGAGTTTGAGGACTAAGGTGTGTCTGATTCAGACTATAGTCTTTCTAATAACTTGCTATGCATTAGAGCTGGACAATGAATAAGGATATTAGAAGAAAAATTGATGTCTTTGAGCTGTGTTGTTGGAGAAGGGCACTCAACATCCCATGGACAGTAAAAAGAACAAACAGATATGTCCTGGAGAATTTGCAGCTTGAGTGTTTTTTGGAGGCAAGAATGATGAGGCATCACCTCACATACTTTGAGCATGTTGGTAGGAGAGATAATTTCTTTGACAGGGGCATGATGGTAAGAAGGATGGTGGGTTGGTGAAGGAGAGGAGGCTCTTCAACCATGTGACTTGTCACAGTGATTGCTGCAATCAGCTCTTGTGCACCAGGAAGTGTGAGGGTAACACAAGACAGAACAAGGTTCAGATCTTTTGTTCATAGGGTCATTATGAGTTGTCCTCAACTTGACAGCACCTATCACCACTTACTATATTAAATATTCAATGTTGGTTATGAAGCAGGTAAGTGATTAACTGCTAACCAAAAGGTCAATGACGAAGTCACTAGCCACTTCACAGAGAGCTTTGGTGGCTTCATGGTAGTATTGTTCTGCCAACCCAAGAGTATTCAGTTCAAATGTATCAGCTGTTCCATTGGAGAAAGATGGAAAATTTCCCCCATACAATTCATTTACCACCTCTAAAAATCCTCGGGGAGGTCAGTACTGATTTAGTTCTGACTCAACAGTACCTAACAAACACCACCACTGCCACTCCACAGATGAAAGATGTGACATTCTGCCTTTATAAAGACTAAATATCTGAAAATCCTATAGAACTACACTACTCCATCACATAGGATCACTATGAAACAGAATTAACTTCACAGCAACACATATTCTTAAATTTACACTAGATTAATATACTATTGATTCAGGATAAATGATCCAGGAAGTATTAAAAGAAGATGGAAAGAATACACTGAGTCACTGTATCAAAAGGAAATGGCAGACACAGAAGAATTTCATGAAACAACATAGGAGCAAGAGCCTATGGTGATGAAGGAAGAAATTCAAGCTGTTTTGAAGGAAATAGCAAAAAATAAGGTCCCAAGAATAGATAATAGACCAGTTGACATATTTCAGCTAACAGATGCTGCCCTGGATGTGCTCAGCAAGTTGTGCCAAGAAATCTGGAGAACAACCACCTGGCCAACTGACAGGAAGAGATCTATATTTGTTCCCAACCCAAAGAAACGTGACCCAACAGAGTGTGGAAACTATAGAACAATCTCATAGATTTCACTTGCAAGCAAGATTCTACTGAAGATTATCCAAAAATGACTGGAACAACACACCAGCAGAGAACTGCCAGAAGTCCAGGCTGGGTTTAGAAGGGGTCATGGTACTAGGGATATTGTAGCTAATGTTAGGTGGATCTTAGCTGAAAGCAGGGAGTACCCAGAGGAATGTCTATGTGTGTTTCATTGATTATGCAAAGGCATTTGACTGTGTGGATCATAACAAACTGTGGCTGACACTGAGAAGAATGGGAATACCAGAACACTTGATTGTGCTAATGAGAAACCTATACTTGGACCAAGAGGCAGTCATCAGAACAGAGCAAGGAAACAATGCATGGTTCAAAATTGGGAAGGGCATACACCAGGGATGTGTCCTGTCTCCATACCTTTTCAACTTGTATGCAGAACAGATTATTCGGGACGCTGGGCTCTAAGAGGAGAAATGTGGGATCAAAATTGGTGGAAGATCTATCAACAATCTGCGATATGCAGATGATACAACCCTGCTTGCTAAAACTGAGGAGGACCTGAAGCACTTGCTGCAGAGGGTCAAGGACTGCAGCCTACAATATGGATTGAGGCTCAATGTCAAGAAGACAAATGTTCTCACCACTGGGCCAATTGGCAGCATCAGGATGGATGGTGAAGAGATTGAAATTGTTCAAAGCTTTAGTTTGCTTGGCTCCACAGTCAACACTCTTGGCACCAGCAACCAGGAAATTAGAAGATATATTGCCTTGGAACGTCTGCTGTTAGGGATCTCGCCAAAGTACTGAAGAGCAATGGTGTCTCTTCGGAGACTAAGGAACGTCTGATACAGGCCATGGTCTTTGCTATCACTTGTTATGCATCAGAGAGTTGGACAATGACTAAGGAGGATAGAAGGTGAATTGATGCCTTTGAGCTGTGGTGCTGGAGAAGAGTACTGAGGGTACCATGGACTGCTAGGAAAACAAACAGATTCACCCTGGAAAGGGTCAAACCAGGCTGATCCTTGCAGGCAAGGATTCTAAGGCTCTGTCTAACATATTTTGGACATGTTGCAAGGAGGGACAAGTCCTTGGAGAGGGACATCGTGCTTGGTAGGGTGGAGGGACAGCGCACAAAGGGAAGGCCCCCTATGAGGTGGATTAATTCAGTGACTGGGGTAATTGGGATGGGTGTGTCGGAGATGGTGCCATTGGCACAGGACAGGGCAGAGTTTAGGGATGTTGTACATAGACTCATTATGAGTCGCAAGCGACTTGATGGCACATAACAACAACAACAACAACAATATACTATTAAAAATTATTATACATGTTTTTCACTTTTTAAATATTGCTAGCAGAAACTAAGTTATATTTATATGTTGCTCACATTAGATTTCTCACATGTTTCTGTAGGATGACACTAATCTGATTCCTTTGACATATAAAGAAACTACAGCCCAGATAAATTATATGATCAGTACGTTTCTGTTCTTAGTTGATATGGTTATTTTTAACAACAATTATGCATTACTTAGAATAGTTTGTGTTTCATAAAATTCAAATCGATTTTATGTAACAGGCTATCTGCTCTCTCCTTAATATTTTACACTACTACTCTTCTGCATAAAATAAAATGAAATATCACTTATAGGCTTATCTAAAACAGGACTCTATATAATAATAAAAAATTTCTATCCAAAAACCTTTGCACAGTGAAGTATTACTTTTTTTTTTAATAGAGGAAGACTCTGATGTCTAGAGGGTTGAAGCAATTTTCTTTAAAGATTCACACTGCTAAGAAAGTGGCAGACATAGGATTCAAACTGGGGTGTTGGATTTATCTACTGTTCTCAGTTTCTTCCTGAATACATGAAGATGTCTCTCTCTCAACTGCTGGAAGTGGAAATAGGAACAGTGTAAGGATAATTTAGCCTTTCACAGATATTTCGCAGTGACAGGCAGTTGAGATTCCCTCAACTGTTCATCTGGCTGAATCCAAACACAGTGACATTTATGCTGAGAAAACAAACATCTACCATATTGTGTTCTCTGATGTACATGCGTCAGGCTCTGCAGACTGTAAAGGATCATGCTGCAAGAGAGTTAAGGAGAAAGGAGAAGAATGTTTTGATTTTAAGTAAATGCTCAGGTTTTTCCCTACTTAGAAAACCCCCAATTATCTATAGCATTCAATGACAGGATTTCATTCGGTGTTCTTTTAAGAGAAAGGAAATGACATCAGAGCTTTCCAATTTCAGAATTAAAGAAATTAATATCCTCACACACCCACACTCATGCCCACTCACATGCATGGTTTCCAGAGAGGCTCACCCTTGAAACTGCTCTTCCTCCTGACTTCTCTCTATTTCAGCTAACAAGATTCCTTATTTGGATTCTTAGTCATCAAAAAGGAAAAGCCTAGAACCATCTGATTTAAGCGACCTTTTGCACTTCACTACAACATTGCTGAAAAGGGCCATTAAGTCCCACTCACATCTTTTGCACCCTTTTGTTATTCTCCATCTACACAACAGTCCTAGTCAAGCCCCCATCACTAGGACTGAATTATAGCTACTTTCCCCTCTTGATCTCCATGTTCTAGTCACTCTGCTCTCTCTCACCTCCTGGAAAGGAGATATCAGTTCCTGGATCAAAAATGTCTTCCCTTTTCCTGAGCAAAGAAGTTCATGTCTTGGGCCTCAGTTCTTTCTCAAGTCCCCTGGTAAGCTCTCCTAAGTGGTTAGCTCTTACAATAAATAATCTTATGACACTGTGTATATTTCTTGCAAGGCAAGAAATGCAAAACATTCACAATGATAGCAATCACCTAGCAATTACATATATGCTTAGAACTTGTCTTGCTTGTTAGAAGAGCCTTATATACCGTGCTAGGTTTTTTCCTCCATAAAATTATACTGTCTTTTATAATAAACTATTTCCCCTAATCCTTCCACTAAGTAATCTTTGAAAATTTCCAAGCAAATGAAACTACCATGTATGTGCTTGTTTCTAAACCTAAATGATTGAAAGTGTGGTCCTGTAGATGTGATTTTCGAGTCTTTTTCTTAGCTTTTCTCTAGAAGGTTGATAAAGATATTTGCTGTTTATATGACATGGGAAGTACTTGCACCCTTCTATGAGTCAGTTCCCTCATCTGAAAAATGAGGATAATGATACCACTACCCTCATAGGCTTTTAGAAGACAGTTAATCCAGGTAATATATTGAAGTTACACCCATAATGCCCATAAATATTAACAATTACCAGTTTTCATTTTAAAATAATTGTCTATAGTGATCATTATTAATGGCTAAGTGATTTACTGCAAGCTAAAAGTGTGACAGTTTGGACAAAGTAGCAAATTTATCCAAAAAAAGGTGGGGAGTTGGACTCTTGAAGATTTACTGGATAACAACCCTATGAGGCAGATTTCTTCTGCCCTCCATATAAATGTATATACTATATATATATATACACACACACACACGCATGCATATATACGAATGTTTCTCAACTTAACAATATTAAATGAGTTCTTAAAAACACAAAGAAAATGTTCCATAGCCTGTGAGAAACTAGCTCTCATTACCAACTGTGAAAGTTGCTCTTAAGTGGGAGTCATATTTGCATCCTCTTTGATCTACTCACATATTTCATGTCTGTAGTCATTAAAACATAGATATTTACCCTAAGGGATCTTAAGAATTCTTGAAAAATCACCTCAGGCTGAGTAGCTGTACATATGACATTCAAGCTGGGCAAAAATAAATGGAACAGTATAAAACTAATACATCTAATGTGTTATGAATTTTCTTTTGATGTAACCTGTGCAGAGGCACTGATTTTGAGTTACGGGGAGAAGCATGAAGAAGGAGAGGGAAATTTAATTTTAATTTCCCTATTTACAAGAACTGGACCACTTTCTTGATAGAGAGTGAGGGTACAAGAAAGTATTATCTGAGCATCAGCAGCAAATAATTTCAACAACTCCATATACAAGTCCTCCCAAGTGATATTCAATAATCCTTTTAATGTAGGCATGTCTTCTATTTGTTCGTAGATAAATGCCGGAACTACTGTTAAGCTTAGATGTATAGTTGAGTGATGCAAGGTTGTGGTGGTGTCCTTTGAAAAGCATTTCCAAGCAGGCTGGGTTTTCCTGGCTGAGATTCCAGTTATCATAACTACAGTTGATTCTCCCAGATGGTCCCCTGGTTGCTTCCAACCAGGCCCATTTGTCAGGCAAAGAATGCGTTTGTTCTGCTGTTCAGTGACTTTCACATGGGTCCCCAGTTTCCTGCTAAGTGTGCACCAAGAGAAGGAACCTTCAAGCTGCTACTGACACACCTCCTCAGGCATTGAGTTCTGTCAACACAGGGAACCAGCATCCTGAATCTAATCATCTCTGAGCTCACTGACACCTGTTGAAACTCACAAGCCAACAAAGCTGAGATCTCCTGCTGAACTGAGGAATGAGGGACACTCTTGGCTGCCAACATTGTTGCTGTAGGACAGCAGGAGACTGTGATACCACATTAACACAAGACTGGATTTATACACGTGATTTCCAAGCCTTCCTCATATTGTATGTCTCCTAGACAATTTACATTATTTCACCGAAAACCAGTGTAGCTATTAAAATTCTTTTCTAATTAGATTTTACAGGTTTTTTCCCTGATATTAATGCATAATATTGAGTCCTAACATTTTCAAAAAATACAAGAAAAAGACTGAACTCCTATAAATTATGAATTATTTTCATAATAATAAAATATTCATAAGTAGCTTATTTTTACTATGCACAGTTTTTGACCAGAGTTCCTCCAAAATTTTACCTTTTTACTTGTATAAGACTCTCCAAATATGATCATGATTTTCTGTGATCTGGTCTGATTATTGGAAAATTTCAGGCTTCACCAAGTAATAATAGTAAAAGAGGATCTTGATTAATATAATCTCATCATAATTTAGTGTGACTGCACAAGGGCCAAGACTGACCAGCTGTGGCTCCAGCAGGTTTCAGCTGGAACATTAATAGTGACAATGGCTGCCATCACTCCTGAAATGCTCACTATATACCAGTACAGTGTTTACATGCTGCACAGAAGCTATTGGCTGTGATCCTTGCAACAAAATTATTAGTCCAACATTAATGTTATTTCTATTTGACAGGACAGAGCAGAGTCTAGGGCTGTTGTACGAAGGGTCGCTATTGTGACTCGATGGCACATAACAACAACAACAACAACTATTTGACAGATGACAACTGAGTATTGCAGATTAAACCATTTGTCAAGAATCACCATAATGGATAATCACCCAAGAGTAGAACTTAAGTCTACCCAATTCCAAGGGTCTATTCTACAGTATAATGCGACTACTCGCCCTGTGCAATTCATTTCTAAAAGTGAGACTCTTGAAAATGGAGTGAAGAAGTATTTACATATCAAGAGAAAAACTGATTTTTAAGTAGATGAGGCTCAACTGTGGTCAGGTAGTTTGGAAACTGTTTGCAAATCAAAGTCATTATGATGAACTCATGCTCTAATAATTTTTTCATTAAAGTCAGCCTCATACTTTAGTTTTCTGTAAACAATGCAACCTTAAAATGTTGGAGTTTTCTTATTGTTTCTATAAATTAGGAATGAGCAACCACATAAAACATTATCCCATCATCCCCCCAGAAGTGGTCTATAGGATGCAGAATACAAGTTAATTATTTAAAGTTGTATAGGCATTAGAATACTACTTCAATAGAAGAATTATGTGAATTGATAGGAGTAATAATTTAAAAATAGTAATAGTTTAAATTTGGAAGCAGGAGTGGCATCCACTTCCAAAATAACATGTCTCAAAACTCTATGAACGTTAGTATGTCGATAGTTGTAGAAGGGCTTCAAGCTCATGCTTGGCCTGAAGGCAATCAACAATAGTTTAAAAAACAAAGACATTAAAGACAAGTAGTCCTGTGAGTAGCATATGTAAACCACAATTAGGTCTGTTAAACAATAACCATTATTTTCCATAAATCTAAATCCTCATTCTTAACCCCTCTTTGTACTGGTACAGCAATTCTATTCACATTCATCTTGAATGCTGGAACAGCTGTGTGATTGGACAAGCAACTGACGTATTATGACAGAATCAAAAGAACTTTTGTTTTTGTTGTTTGCACTTATAAAATATCTTGACATTAGTTCTCTCTTCCCTAAAACTGAATATTAGGAGGGTTACACATGCTAGAACTTCAAAGCACTTTAAGGTGAAAGTAGTAAGTTCTCCTATGCACTAAAGAAAACAGAATTTCCCCATCACTCAGTAGCATCCTGTTACTTGCCTCCTAGAGATTATACCCATATTTTCAATTCCTTACAATTCTCAACATCATGTTTTCTTAATCCCCTTTTATCTCCAGAAACCAAATTGCCATACACTTAGCAGTCACCACTGTGGCCATAGTTTACCTTCTCTATTGTTTCCTCTAGGAAATCTTATTGAAGTATAAAGAGTGGGAAGTAACTACCAGAAAGAAAATGAGCAGACATCTTGTTTACATCAGTGTCAATCTCATGCTTTGCATTGGTGCCAAAGATAAATCAATGTCACCTAATTATATGTTAATCCAGTAAGTGTTAGAGCTTGACTGACTAAAACAGACTGTCAGACTTTGACACCTTGATCTTTATTTCTGCATTATATCCCCTTCTCCATTCTATTGAATGAAAACTATGTTGTCCTGGAAAGAGATTATTCATTTCATAAATAAATGCCAGTGAGGCCTGAGGAAATGAAAGCTTTAGAAAGAAATGATTCTGTAAATGCAGAATGCATTTCTCCTTACAAAATTATCCAAAATACAAGGCAGCTCCATTAAAACCCGATTACCAGATAAAAGGTTGTCAGTCTTTGGGAATGTTAATCTCTGGTCACATGTTGCAAATATTTAACTGTTATCTCTACCAAATAATCCCTCTGGTCAACATATCTTGAAATATGTTTACAGCATTCTGAATCAAGTCAAAGCAAAAGACCTGCCTTGAAATAGCTTCTGAAACCATTCTGATGAGGTCTTAAAATGTAAAATTCTATATGTAATTTAGCACAATATGATAATTAACACAGTAAAAGAGCCAGACATTTCTACTAGCATTAAACAAAGCTGCTAAAAGATTTTAAATGTATTATGCAGAGGATTGTCAGTGGAGGTGGGATTATCTTTCTATCTCAACCCAAGTGACTATACAGTAAACATTTGGTTACTTGGTAACATTAAAATTGCAATTGTGTTCCCTTATAATTAACGACCTTCAAAATAAATAGTTTTCTGAACAAATTACATACTTCACCAGATTTTTATTCTTTTTTCTCTTGGTAGTTATTTCACTCCACTTCTAAATGTAGATAGCATTATCAACCTCTCCGAATGCTTTTCTGCATTTTGGAAAGGGAGGTTAGCTTAAGCTAAAGCTCACTTTAGAAATAAATATGAACCAGAGGAAACAGAATGAAGTGTTTTCAAATAAATTGAGAAGGACAGGACGATTTTTTTCTTTTTTCGATTCTATTCATTTTAACTGCAAACCAACTACATTTAGAATTAAAACCTTAGTCATCTGGTCAGGCTAGTAGTCATGTCCAAAAACAGTTCAGTAGTTAAGTTATCAAAAAATCAGTGTCAAAATACATATAATCCTCAGATATAAAGTACTTTTTTGTTACTTTCCTCAACTAGTTACTATTATATTATTATTGCTATTAGTTGCCATTGAATCAAGTCTGACTTAACCCCATATTAACCAACTTTACCTACGAGTGTTGGGTAAATCTGTTACATAGAGTTGTCAACGTTACAGCCTTTTGGAACAAATCACAAAACCTATTTTCTGAGGTATCTATGGGTATGCTTGGCCATCTTTCTCCTGTGGAGCAGCTGGTGGATTCAAACCATGCACCTTTGACTGGCAGCAAAATTCCTTACCATAAAGGCATCAGAGTTCCCCATCTGAGAATGTTTGAACCACTAATCCATTGGCTATTAATTGAATACTTTATCATTTGCAACACTAGGGATTATTTTCACAATTAAACAAAAGTTAAATGTTTAGGAAAGGCCACGTAGGACTAAAGTAAAGCTTCAAATTTTTATTGGAAATTTCAACATTAAAGAAATTAAGGAAATAAATCAATATGTTGCTCTTTTTGACACAACAACACTGACAATAAATGCGAGCCCTTTGGCTGGTGACATAATGAAGAGTAATTATTAGAAAGTGAACAAGACCTATTTGCACTGCCAAGTTCTGCTCCAGCACACAGGATCACCTAATTACAATGATGTTACATGGGATGTAATACGGGATGTTCAGTCATTCAGTCTTAAAAATATGCTAGATTAGAGCCACCACCTGGAAATGTATATATTTTCCACTCTCATGCCCAATTATTGACACATCAAGTATTTTCCACAGACTGTACTTGATACTCAATATGGTAATACAAACATGTTATCATCTTTGCCATCAAGTTATGATCTAATAAGAAAAGAGATCATAAACAGCAAAATGAACAGAAAAGAATGCATAATTTGTTGTGACAAATTGGCAGAATAAACACTTGAGATGCAGTCTAAATCATGATGAAGCATTTAAGAGGTAAATCAGAGGCACTTTCAGCTATGTTTTTCTCCAAGAACTATTTACCCTTTCTCGCTGAAAGTTACTTTCCTGGACATAACCTTTGGCTTTTACTACATCCCTGGGTGAGAACATGAAATACGATGTATATAATTGATTTGTGATGGATTGGTTTCCCATCCCACCAGATTTAAATTGAGCAGATTTAGCAGCAGAAGGGAGAATTCCCACTAGCAGGAAGGAAGACACAGTACAAGCATTTAAGACCAGAGATTCCTGCATCAGACAATCTAAGACCTACATGAAAGCAACCGCAGCCTCAGCACGAACCGAAGGCCAACATGAGGCAGAGCTGACTTGGAATTGTTGTCCATGGAGTCAGATTCAAGGCCTTTTGCCCACGATTGCTGAGGAGCTGGGGAAAGGTGATATAATTGGCAGGACTGAGAGAGCTTTGGGACATTGAACTCAGCCATAACACTGAAGGTTAAAGGATCTGCTCTTGAGAAACTATCTGGAGATCTGTGCAACTCTCTTAAGGGATCTTTGGCCCATTAGAAGAGCAACACAATTGGTGCTGGAATTAGTAAAAATATGAGCAATAACAGAGAGATCATGTTTGGCCTTAAGAGAAATAGCTTAAAATTGCAGATCTTGCTGATGGTCACTGCTTCCCTTTATGGAGTCAATGTAGGTCACATCTGGCTGTCTCCATGCTGTTCCCACTTTTTTACAGCTACTTTGGATGCATCTGAGACTTATTATTTGGAAGAACCAAAACCTGGAAGAAGACATCGTGCTGGGTAAGTAGATGGTCAGCAAGGGGAAAACCACAAGATTCTCACAGAGATGAACTTGACCAAGTAGCTGCAGAAAGGATCAAACAATTGTGCAGATGCACAGGCCTGGGGAATGTTTTGTTCTAGTAAACAGAGGGATGCTATAAGATGGTACTGATTTGACAGCGCTGAACAACAATAACCTTCAGTTTGTGGAATGCTTAATGTATTGCACTGTCATTTGATAAACATTAGCTAACACTACAAAATTCTTTAATGGCTTACTAACAGTAAACGCTCATAGTTCTTACATTATTGACATCCTCTTTAACATTTTAAACTTGATCTCCTTGCTGCTTCTGAATGTACAGAGAAGCTCCTGATTTTGAGTCTTTTATTCTTGTTGTTCCTTCACTTTGGAAATCTCTCTATCACACATTTTAGAGGATTATTCTGATGTTACCTTCTCAGTAACATCCTTCCAGACCACCAGTGTTAAACATATCAGCCTCATACATGCTCTGGTAATATATATCTATCCCCTTACTTTTTTTTTTATTAATATATTTTTTAATTTGAGGGTTTTTAAAAATACTTTTAAAATTTTATAATGGTTTACTTACATAGTTCATATACATTTATTTTCACACCATATTTTTGGTATTATTTTGATATTCTTTCTTCCCATGAGAATGTATTCTCCAAAAGTACAAAGATTTTTAATAGCTTTTAATTGTTTTGCTTACAAAATTAGTAAGCAATGCTTCATGGTAGTCTTCATTCATGTTGTGTTTAATACAATTATTGTCATGTATTATGATGTTTTATAAAATTAACTACCATTGGACCTGGCCAATCATTACTTTTTTTGTATGGGAAGGATGAGATTTTGTTTATTCTGTTCATTGTTGTGTTTTCTGGGCCTAGAAAAATTCTATATACATGAAGATACTCTCAATGTATTTTGAATTAATCAAAATTAATGTTTCATTTACTCAAATGCATTATTATGCACCTGTGCTGATTCCCTGTTGGAGAGGCCTGTTTTGTAGAAAAGACTGGAAATCCATGGTGAGTAAACAAAAAAGAAAAAAAAATATTACATATTGTAATTAATTCAAGGTAAAGATTTCTTTATTCTACATTGTGAGTAAATGAGAATAAGAAGGATAAAGATTTCTTTGCATAAACTGGTGAACACATCCAGGGCTGCACAGACAATGTTGTTGTTGTTGTTATGTGCCATCGAGTAGTTTGCAACTCACAGCGACCGACCCCATGTACAACAACCCTAAACTCTGCTCTGTCCTGTGCTAATTGTACTGTCTCTGACACAGCCATCCCGATTACCCCAGTCATTGGATCAATCCACCTCATAGAGGGTCTTCCCCTTCTGTGCTGTCCCTCCACCCTTCCAAGCATGATGTGTCTCTCAAAGGACAGGTCCTGCCTTACAACATGTCCAAAGAATATTAGACGGAGCCTCAGAGGTGTAACCATTTCCAGGATGAATCTGTTTGTTTCCCCAGCAGTCCATGGTACCCTCAATACTCTTCTCCAGTACCACGGCTCAAATATGTAAATAAAATGTAAGGCATTTTTCATTATTAAACTAAGGATAGCTCAAAGGAAGACATTTTTCATCTCTTCAGTAGTTCATAAAGGGAGTGTAAAATAGTTTTATTTATAAAATATAGAGAGATCTGCTGCCTAACTATAAGGAGTTGTGCTGCCAAACTAAAAGCACATGGTTCATATCCACCAAGGGCTTTCTTTGTAGGAGAAAGAGGGACAATCTCCTTCAATTTAATTTGTTGCCTCTGAAAACCTGTTGGATGGTCAAATGTGAATTAGTTCTAACCTGACGACACAAAGACACTTATAATAGGCTCTACTTCAATGATTTACCAGTTGGACATGTGGAGTCACCCGTCTTTGAAATATCTCTTGACTCTTCATTCTTTCATAGTCAAAATAGGCTCCTTTTAAAAATATTTTTTTCCTATGTTTGGTATAAGTATTTCTGATAGATCCTTTGGATAAGACATGCTTTTAAGATGAAAAATCAGATTAAAATAGGATTAAATATTTACATTATATAATATACAATATGTTTTAGATGAGGATCTCATGAAAAGAGAGGAGAATAAAAATAATCACGCTAAGTGGTAGGAGCTATGACAAAGAGAAGGTGCAGAAGGGAGCAAGACAAAGGATACTGCTATCCAGTAATTGTAATTCTGTTTACAAAAATGATAGAAGTTGTAGTTTAGATTGTGTCCCATGAGAGTCTTCTGTTTGAGTTCAAAGTCAAAAGATATACGGTGAAATTGGGAACTTAAAGCAGAGAAAGTAAATTACTAAAAAAAAAATGTTTCAATTATTTTAGATGTTAATAAAAGAAACTTTGAGAAGAATTTTTAAAAAACTCTTAATTTTCAGTCAATTCAAAATTGTGTTGTTTTAAAAATTCTGACAGTTGTTAAAGAGACTGGCAATGACACTATTAAACTCTATATACATATTGCAAAGTCAGTCAAGTGGAAGATATAAACAGTTAGGTGATATATTGAAGAGATAAAAAGCTGCATGAGAGCTCAATGGGAAGAAAGAAATTCTCTAAAATTTTTATTTTGATGGAGAGTTTTGGCCACCTTGCATTAATCACTAGTATCTCTTTATAAATTTCTTAGTATTGATCTTTTGTAAAAATTTATCAGAAGAGAAATGAATAAATTTAAAATAAAATATAAAATCTAGGATCTTTCTTACGTAAAAAATCTAGAGGAAAAATCACTGGAAGCAGGAGTAGCATCCACTTCTGAAATGGCTTGCGTCCAGAAACTCTATGAACAGTGCTTAGGCCTTTTGTTCATCGGGTCGCTATGAGTCGTCTACAACTTGACGACACCTAGCAACAATAACAACAACTACATAGAGAGAGCTATGTTGGCGTAATGGACAGAAAGGTATGCTACCATGCCCAAGATGGGTGATTTTAATCTGTGGCCCTCGGGCCTGGTTCAAATTGTTTTTCTGTCACACATTCTTCTAGGTGGTATAGCACTGGTCTGTGCATTGCTGTACAGAGGTCACTCGTGGTTGCTGAACGCTGTGACATGGACGCGCCAAATGTGATAATGGTTATGCATGGCAGACAGTGTTTGCTGGAACATCCTGATTAAAACAAGCCTGGAAGCAGGAGTGGCATCCACTTCCAAAATGGCTTGCCTCCAGAAACTCTATGAACAGTACTCAGGCCTTTCGTTCATAGGGTCACTATGAGTCGTCTATGACTCGATGGCACCTAACAATAACATGCTCCAAATCAGGCTCACAGGAAATTAGTACAGTTTATTCATCTCTGTAGGACTCAGCTCTAACATCTGTACAAGGAAACATAAGAAATAAATTCTTTTAAATAATCTGTTAGCTATAACAATGGAATCTATGAGTAACAGGTGAGGCCTAATGAAAATAAACTTTGGTGAAAAAGTACAGTTTCAGAAACCAAGTTCAATTTAAATAAGCATAAAAAGAAAATCTGAAAATTTTTATATGAA
>NW_006399913.1:1158949-1171075 GCF_000299155.1 Elephantulus edwardii | reverse complement strand
TAAAGGATTTTAGAAAAATGTCTAAAATCTTGTCATAATCTTTACTATTTGAAAGAAAATAAATCTCTTGGTAATATCACATTAAAGCAAATCTATTAATATCAGAGCAAAGTTAAGAAAATTATTAATTCTTTATCCCAGTAGCATCTGATAGCTTATGAGTTACCTGTTGGACTTCTTAAGTTTAGCAGTCACATATAAGAGAAAGGGTAAACCTAAAGACACGTTTTGAAGACTCACATGTAAAGGGCTCTGCATGAAATTAGGAATAACCAGAACATTTTGTGTACACTATTAGGAGCCTCTAAAACTTTTAGAAATATAACTTTGGCAGCAAATGTGGAAGATACCCTGCAAATGTGGGAGAAGAAATGGAATAAGACCAGATAGGAAATAATCACAATATCAAAAAATGATGAGATTCTGATCTATAGCATTTGCAGTGTGCATTCAGTGAAAATTAACATTAAACAAGTTAAACTATTTAAATCAGCAAAAACTTTTATTGATTAGACTCGAGGGTTCAGAATTTAAATTATACAATGAATTTCAGTCTTCAAAATTCAAAATAACGAGGGAAAACGAAGTTGTAGATGGTAAGATAATGGTCTTGCTTCTTACTGACTTAATTTGAGGTGTTCATGAAAATTTCATTGGAAATATCACATAAACAACAGAATGTGTGGATAAGGAACTTAGAATAGACTTACAGATGGAAAATTTAGATTTTGGAAAATTGAGAAGCTATTAAGACCAACTCAAGCTTACATACTTTGTATTCTCAGGTTCAATATAATGTTTAAAATCTTTAACAAGTGCTGAACTTTGACCAGTAATATTGTGCTTTATACAAACTTAAAAGGTTCCTTGACTAGATCATTTAAACATAAACTATTGCCTCTGAGTTGATTCAAACTCCTAACACTCTTTTGAGTTCCCACGCCTATAAATCTCAATAAAAAGATACTTTCTATCTTTCTTCTGAGGAACTTCTGGCATACTTGAAATGCCAGAGATGTACAGTCTTCTGGGATAGCAATACATCCTTCATAGTCTCTAGGACCCAAGCTCCTTACTAGATTATTAATAGACAGCAAGTTTACTCCCACTTGTCAGGGTTTAATAAACGAAAATTCCATTGGTACCTTGGGCAGATTATCTTTGCTATAACGTATTCATAGAGCTTAAAATATCAATAAACAATAAATAGTCAACATTACAATATATGTTCTTCTGGTGGCCTAGTGATAAGAAACTGCACTGCAATCTCAAAGGCTCATAGTTCAAATCTACTAGCTGCTTCATGGAAGAAAGATGAGCAATTTCCTTCCAAGTAATTTACCGTCTCTGAAAATCCTCTTGAGGGTCAGTTCTAATTTGACAGTACTACAACAACAACAACATACTGAACTGTATTGGAGATAGGTATATATGCAATTGGCAGGCAGAACAAATTATTCAAGAAGGTGGACTATATGGAGAAAAATGTGGCATCAGGATCAGAGGAAGACTCACCAGCAATATATGATATGAAGATGATATAATCTCTCTCATGCTTAAAGTGAGAAGTACTTGAAATTCTTGCAGAAGAGGGTCAAAGACTAAAACTTTCAATATAAGTTACATCTTAACATCAGGAAAACAAAACTTCTCACCCTTGGCAAATAATCACCATAATGATAGAGAAGAAATAGAGACTGTTAAAAACTTCATTGCTTCGTTGCTTGGAATCAAAGACAACACCCTTGGCTCCAGCAGCAAGGAAATGAAAAGACATACTGCATTGGGAAAGCCTGCTGTCAGGGACTTCGCCAAAGTGCTGAAGGGTCAAATTCAGTTTGAATACTAAGGAGAGTGCCTGATCCAGGCCATGGTCTTTTCAATCAGTTCCTATCCATCTGAAATTTTGACAGTTCATGAAAATGGCAGAAGAAGAACTGACACCTTTGAGTTGTGGTGCTGGAAAAGAATGCAGAATATCTCATGGATTGTCAAAAGGATAAACAAGTATGTTTTGGAAAAAGGTGCTTCCAGGGTTCACCTTATATGCAAGGATAGTGAAACTTCTGACACACTTTGGGCATGCTGCTAGAAAATGCTTGGAAAATTACCTCACGCCTGGAAAGGTGATGGGTCAGTGAAAAAGGGAAAGATTCTCAAAGAGATGGATTGACACAGTAACTGTAGTGTATGTGAGTGAATCAGGGAGGATATTGATAGCAGAGGGGGTGAGACCACTGCACTGGGTCACTATGAATCAGAATTGACTTGAAGAAACAACAAACAACAGATCAATAATAGTTTATAAGTATATAGAAGTATAGTAATTCTATATATATTATTTCTCATTGGGGAACTCTGCCCTCAAGAACCTTTCCAAAATTTTAAAGATCAAGGATATTATTTTAAAGACTAAAGTGTGCCCAATTCAGGTGACAGTATTTTCAATTGTTTCTTATGCATCCTAAAGTTGGACAGTGAGTAATCATGACAAAAAAAGAATCATTGTCTTGAGTTGTTTTGTTGGTAAAGAGTATTGAATATGCATATAATGACCTATCTCTATATCTACCTACCTACCTACCTACATCCATCTCTATCTATATCTCTGTCTATATCTCTGTCTATATCTCTTTCTATATCTCTGTCTATATCTCTGTCTACATCAAATAAACTGCCAAGAGGACAAATAAATATGTCTTAAGAGAAGTATAACCAGAGTACTCCTCAGAGGCCAGGGCAGTTATCTTCATCTCACTTACTTTAAACATATGTTCAGGATGAACCAGTCCTTAGAAAGAGATACCATGCTAGGAAAGGTAAAGGATCAGCAAAAGTTAGGAAGACCATCAATGACATGGATTGACACTGACTCCCACAATGGACTTGAGCAGAACAGAGATCATGTGGATTGCACATGGAAAGGTTCAGATCAATTATTCATAGGGTTGCTATGAGTCATTGTTGACTTGATGGTCCCTAACAACAGCAATAGAATTCAATTCTATTTTATGTTGTTGCTATTATTAGGTGCCATCGAGTCAAGTATGACTCCCTAGAGACCCTATGAACAACTTATCTGTTGCCCTACCCTGTGACATCCTCATCATCTCTAACATGTCCTAGCCTTTTGTGACAACACTGTGTCAATCCATCTGGTTGAGTGTCTTCCTTTTTTACTGACTCTCCACCTTTCCAAGCATAATGTTGCTTTCCAAGGAGGGAGTTCTATTCTATATAGAACTGTAATTACTATATTATTAAATAACCCACAGCCATCAAGTTAATCTCAACTCAAACCAACCCTAAAGACAGAACAAAACTATTCCATAAGTTCTCTGCAGCTCTTAATATTTAAGAAAGCACACTGTTTCATCTTTGGCCCAAAGAGTAGCTGGTGGAGTTCAACCATCAGCCTTGCAGTTAGGCAGTCAAGTTTCTAATCCACTGAACAACCAGGTTTCCTTACTATTAAACAAAAATTAAACTCCCTCCCTTAAGCTCATTCTTCATCAGGTAGAGTCTGACTCACAACAATCCTCCACTGGCTGTCTGAGGCTATAGATCTTCAAGGAAGCAGATAACCCTCATAGTGTTTTGCAAGAGCAGACAGTGGGTTCAAACCACTGACTTTTTGGTTATTAGCTTAAAAAGTAACCCACTATGCCAGCAGGGCTCCTTGACTGAAAGGTTTTATATTATATTAAGACATAATATGAATAATTTAAAAGCTTAAAGGTTTTTGGCATGAAATATAATTTATGCTAATTCTTACTTAACTCTGGCCAGGAGATTGTATTCTTTTGTTTAATCAGTATTACACAGTGCTTTATCAACTCATTTATTTTCCTCTAGGCTTATAGCCTATCTAATTGTTTGTAACATACATTTTAACTTAGCTGAACGTAGATTAAAAAGGATTTTTTAGAGTATCAATCACTGTCTTCTTTAAATCAATGTGTAAGCTAGACACTAGGACATGACTTTTTGGGGAGAGGGAAAGATAAGCTTAGAGAGGTCAGAAAGAATGTAGAAACCCTGGAACAAGGTCTTTGCCATTTTGGACCACTTATTCTTTGCATTCAACTTTACAATCAATAAACAGAACTTTTAAAAATCTTGTGGAGACAGCAGAAAGTTACGTCTTACACACAAACCAGTGGTACTTTTTAGTGGGGGCCTTATAATTCTTATAGAAATGCTTGCTCTAGAAGTGATTCAGCCCAGGATGTTCAAGGACTTCTCTAATAAAATACCAGAAATGGAGTGGCTTGAAGAAAAAGAGCTTTATCCTTTTGTAATCCAGTTACTAGGTTTCTGAATTCATGGTATTGGCAGGATCATTGTCTAGCAACTCTGGAATATTTTATGTGGTCTCTTTCAGTTACTACATCTTGTTAAACTTCAGCCTCACATAAATGTGAAGTTGTTTTCATATATGTAGTTGCATGCTCACATGAATGCTACCTTTTCTCAAGTGTTAGTGTGAGCTTATTTTCATATTTTTGCCTACATGTTTATGTGGAGAAAAGTTCTGGAGAGTGGTTCTTGCAAAGACTTAGAAAACCCTATGGAACAGTTTTACCGTATACTACATGGGTAGCCATGAATTATTATCTACTTGCCAGCAAAGTGTTTGTTTATTCTATACTCATATTCTTTTTTTTAAATTTAGGTTGTTTATTTCTCATTTCAATGAACATCTACAGACATTTTGGGATTCCATTCATTCATTGTTGCACCCTTCTCCCCGCACAAACCCTTCACCTCTCCCCATCCCCCCACCCCGTTTGCTCCTCTCCTTGAAAACAAAAGAAAAACTCCCTCATTGGTACACAATCCCTCACCCCCCTCATATTCTTAAACCCTTGACTAAAAAAAAATGTTAGGGATTTTTTCCCCCATATTATTTAGCCACAGCCTTGGAAGTGTGTTATGGTTAAAATCATGTCTCAGAATTTCCTTAAGCCTTCCAAAGTATATTAAGTGGGACACACATTTTGTCATCTATTCTTTTTTAAGACACCCCTCAGCAGGAGAATACACAAACATTATCACATTAACGACTATAGGAGTTAAGACATACGGTACATAACAACAATAACAACAACATGGATACACGTATGCATCTTACCTGGGCCAAATTGTTTATGAGGAGCTTGACCTATTTATTCCATTACTCCAATTTTAACACGACTTGGTAAAATTCATGCCATATTCTCAAAGAGAAACCCAACAAAATGGGGTAACATAGTAGGTAAAGAAGCTACTCTTTTTGAAATGATGTGTTTCCTACTGCCAAAGGGGCCCTTTAGAGTAGTGAGAGAAGATCTTCACCCTGAAGCCCACAGAGTCCCTTTTCAGCAGGAAGTAGCTAAGAGAATACGCCATCCCTTTTCCTTATGAATCAGGGTGAAGTCTCTCTCAGGGAGGAGTGATAGGGAATGGCAAATGACACACTGACAAAGGAGATTAATCAGAACTGGCTTTGACAAGCACTGTGGCAATTGGACAATTAAAACAGACATGGGGTGGGGAAAGAAGAACGAACTGGGGAGGAGGGTAGAGAAAACAGTGCAACAATGAATGAATGAAAACCCAAAATCTCTGTAAATGTTCATTAAAACTAATAAAATTTAATAATAATAAAAAAAAGAAAGTGAGAAAAAAAAAAAAAAACACAGTGTTCAAAAAGTAAAGGCAAAGCATGTACAGGGAAAGATTCCCTTCTGCTACAGAGCAGATGACAGTGATGCTGTATTGAGAAAGGGACTTCTAGAGATTAGATTGATAGAGTTCCAATTTAAAACTCTGTTGTAATAAAGAGATTTTAAAGAAAAGGATTTATATCAACAACTAAACCAATATTTAATAAGCATAGAATATGTGTCCCACTAAATATACTGTGGAAGACTTAAGGAAATTCTGAGACATGATATTAACCATAATACACTTCCAAGGTTGTGGCTGAGTAATAGGAAAAAAAATCCCTAATTATTTTTTTTAGTCATAGAATGAAGAATATTAGTATATTTTTATAGACTTTAGAAAGCCAAAATCTTGGTAACTATATAAGATTAATTTGATTTATATATAAACTTTCTGATCATAGTAGATAGTGGTCTTGCACAGTATTTGTCTTTTTGTGATTGATGTCATTCAACATAATATTCATACACATTCATGTTACTAGGAATGGGAAAGAAGGGAGAAGGGAGTAAAAATAAGTATATAGATAATATACAAATGTTAAGTTGTGTGAAGGGAATGACAATATATAATAGGGATATGATTAGCACAATATTAATAAAGGAAAAAACCAGAGAGCTATAAGGGATAAATGGAAATGAGAATTATAGGGAGGAAGTGGGGAATATGTGATTACATTGGGAATACTGTAATGACTATTATGAAACAAACTGTGTATGAATGGTTGTATGAAAAAATCAATTTGCTTTGTAAACTTTCACTCAAATCACAATAAAAGTAGAAAATCACAATATTGTAAAAGAAACTTTGCTATTTCTATGACATTGTTCCTTTAGAATGATAAGTGCTTAGAAAAGTAGAGGATAAGCAACATAGAAAATTATTAAAGAAATTGATAGGCCCATTAATTGTAGCAATGCTCTCCACACAGCAGAGAACTTGAGGGAGGTACAGACGTGCGAAGGGCTTTATTTTGTTGTCGAGGATCATTCTGAGTTGGAATCAGTTCTCCAGCACCTACCAACAACAAATCATCTTATTTTATTTGACGGCACTCTTTAGTGTACGAATGTAGATTTACTTTTATGACCTCCATTTATTTTCGTGGACACATTTTATAGCCTTGCATTCAAATCCTTTTTCTCCAAAGTGGGTGATGCATGATACAGAGCAAATCAAGACTGAAAGAGTAACTCATAGCAATCTTAACACAATGAAAAGAAATAAAACCAACCAAAACTCAAGGTGAATGTCATTCAAGTACACACAGAAATTTCATTAGCAAAAGTTTAAGTCAAAGATAAGAATGCCTATAAAAAGAAAGTACTTGTGTTTCCTGTTTGTTTTTTTCTTATTTTGTTTTATTCTGTAGTCTAAGTTCCAGACTTTCCAAGAGCACACATATATACAATTTTGAAATATAATTAGAAAGGCTGAATGGAATTTCTGCTAATGACCTCTAGACTCTAAGGTATTTATGGGCCTTAAGTTAAAAGTCAAGTGGATAATCAATTCTTAGTAGTCCTATTTTTCAAATTGGGATGTAAAGTATAGCATACACACACACACAGTGGCAAAGTCTATCGGCCTTAGAAGACATAAATAATAATAATAAATAGTAGTAGAAAGAAATTTAGTTGCAAGCTGAGTTTTCTTAATGTGGATATAAAAAATTGTAATGTGTATCAGATTGAACAAGATCTATGATCCTCTTCTGTTGTCTGGCTTATTGTGTGATGTTTTAAAATTGTGACAAGAAATAGGATAGCAGGAAGGTCATGCACAACTAGTGGAAGGACAAACTCAGAAAGTTGGATAAGAGAGAGCCCCAGGATTAGGAAGACATGATAGAGCAGGGCTGTGAATCCTCACTATCTCTAGAATGTGCTTATTTTTATACATGCCCATATCGTCATCCTCCGGAAGGATATCAACATCTTTCATCTGGATTAAAACACCTATCTCCTTTGGATTTATCTGCCTCCAGCCTTACTATGTTGAAATATTTAACGAAGAAATGAAAATATAATCTCTAAAATTTTAAGAAAATGTTGTGTTTTGTTTTTTGGTTTTCTTTTTCTTTTAGTGTTTGTTCATCTCTGGTCTAAGTTAATTACAATAACTTAACATTTCCTAGTAGTTGTGGGCAAGTATACTGAGTCTAAGGAATTGGTTTGTGCATTTACCATAGAATTTTGAATACTGATGTTTTAAAGAGAATATTCTTTTACATTTTTACATATTTGGAGAATGAGTTGCGAATTTACAGATAAAGGCGTTGCTAAAGAATTATTGCAATGAAAGCATGAGGTAAAGTGAAACAATAGGAATGAAGGCAAGAAGTCCTATAACCCAACCCCAGTGGTGTAGATTCTGACTCATAGTGACCCATCACTGTGTTTTCAAAACTGTACATTTTTGCAGGAGAAAAGTACTCCGCTTTTATTTGAACATCAACTGGCAGACTCGGACTACTGACCTTTTAGTTAGCAGTACTACTTAAAGCATACTATGTTACAAAAAGTACTTGAAAATGCATCATAAAAGTAAGTTTAATGCACACCCACGTTTATTGCGGCTGTGTTTACAATGGCAAAAAGTTGGCCTTTGTACAAAGATGATGCTGAAAGCGAAGAAGGAAGCCCCTGCCCCTCCCAAAACTGAATCCAAAGCAAAGGCATTAAAGGCCAAGAAGGCAGTCCTGAAGGGCATCCACGGCCAAAAAAAAAGATCTGCACGTCTCCCACCTTCCGGCAGGCTAAGACGCCGAGACTCCGAAGGCAGCCCCAATACCCCCCGGAAGAGCACCCGCAGGAGAAACAAGCTTGATCACTATGCCGTCATCAAATTTCCCCTGACCACTGAGTCAGCCATGAAGAAGATAGAAGATAACAACACACTTGTGTTCATTATGGATGTCAAGGCCAACAAGCACCAAATTAAACAAGTTGTAGAGAAGCTCTATGGCATTGATGTGGCTAAGGTCAACACTTTGATTAGGCCTGATGGAGAGAAGAAGGCCTATGTTCAATTTGCTCCTGACTAGGATGTTGCCAACAAAATAGGGATCATCAAAACTGAGTCCAGCTGACTAATTCTAAATATAAATTTTTCTCACACACAAAAAAGTTAGAAACAACCTAAGTGCCCATAAACAAACAAATGGATAGAGACGTTCTGGTATATTCACATAATGGAATACTATGCTGCATTGAAAAACAAAGAACTCATGGAATATTATACAATATGGGTAACCTTGGATGACATTATGCTGAGTAAAATGTCTCTGTCACAAAAGGACAAATATTGCATAGTGCCACTGTTGTAAAAAGGGACTGACATTGAGGTTGAGGGGAGACTGAGAAAGAAGGAATATATAATGCATACTGCATTGAAACAGATGAGGGAGAGACCTCTTTAAAAGCAATATATAATTAGGTATTATTATCATGACAGACATCCAGAATGAAGGCTGTATAGTAGAGTGGACTTGGGGAGGGCTTTTATAACAATGAAAGAATTTTTCTTTTACTTTTCAAAGAAAAGAGTGTACTGGGGCGGGGGCAGGGTGAAACATGGAACAATGAAAGAGTGGAAATCCAGTCTCTGTAAACATTCATTAAAATAATGAAAAGAAAAAATGCAGACAAAAAATGAAGTCTCATAAAACTTGAAAGCAAAATATATGCAATGAATTAGAGAAATGGAGGGATGAACTCAGCTCCAGAGATTTTAACTTGATTATCAATTGAAGAGGATAATGAAGTTACTACCAATAAGGTGAAGAATCATCATCCTACAACTGTATCTATAGCCATTAGATATAACACATTAGTTGAAATAGGACTTTTGTCTTCTTGATATTGAAGTGTAATCCACATTTTAGTAATCCATACTGAAGGCTGTATGTAGTCCTTGGTCTTCTCTAATTAATACATCAAGTGTCTTCGCTTTCAACTAGCAAAATGAGGTCATCTATATATAAGTCATTCTCCAATCTTGATGTCCTAGTCTTCTTCAGATAGTCCAGTTTCTCAAATCATTTGCTCATCAAGCATGCTGGATAGCTGTCATGAAATGATACAACCTTGATGCACACATTTCTTGATTTTTAAATGATGCAGTATATACTTGTTCTGTCTCAATCACAGCTTAGTAGGCTCTAAACAAGTTCCAAATAGCATAATTAAGTGTTCAAGAAATCCCATATAACCTCCATATGGAGGAAACCTCCTAAAAGAACCCCAAAACAAACAAACAAAAAAACTCAACTCTTAATTGGAACAATAGGCAACATCATGATACATGTAGAAAAAAAATGGAAGCTTTCAAAAATTTTGAATTTTTTTTGATCCACAATCAACAGTCATGATTGCAGCAGCCAAGAAATCAAATGATGTTTAATTGTTATTATGCTCCATCAAGTCAGAAAAACTAATAGATGACCATTCAGAAGGTTTTCAGAGGTTGTAAATGAAATAGGAAAAGATTACCCATCTTTCTCCCATGAAGCAATTGATGGATTTGCACCATTTGCTTTTGGTTTAGTAGTATAACTCCTTACCACAAAGTCATACTGGGATATTTGTTGTCAAGGACATATTTAAAGTTCTAAAGGGCAAAGATGTACATTTAAAGACTAAGATACCTCTGACCCAATGAAGGAATTTTTCTTTTACTTTTCAAAGAGAAGAGCAAACCGGGGGGCGGGGAGGGGGGGGCGGGAAGGATAGGCAGGGATAAAAGTGCAACAATGAATGAATGGAAATCCAAGATCTCTAAATGTTTATTAAAATAGATACCTCTGATCGAAGCCATGTTATTTAGCATTCTTTTGTAAATATTAAAAGTTGAGCAATGAGTAAGGAAGAACAAAGAAAACTCAATATCTCTGAATGATTGTATGAGTAAAGAGTAAATGGACTGCCAAAGGAACAAATTAATCTTGGAGGAAGCACAACCAGGGTGATTCTTGGAGGCAAGGATGGGGAAATTTAATTTTACATACTTTGGGCAAGAGATTCCAGTATGGAAAAAAGACATGATACTGGGAAATGAGAATTCACATAAGAGAGGAAGACTCTCCAGGAAAGAGATTTATTTATACAGGGACTACTGGGTCTTAGCATGAGAGTATGAAGCTGGCACAGGACAGCACAAGGTTGTGATCTATTGTTCATACGCTAAGTATGAGTTGAAGTTGACTCGACGGCATGTAACAACAATCATTGTAATAAATACTAAGAATTATTACAATTTTATGAAATAATTTTGTACAAAGCTCTGTGATATATATTTAATACAATATTCCTTTCTGCTAGGAAACATCATTATTCTTCATTTTACATATAAGGAAGCAAAGCTTAGAAAGACTATGTAACTTTGCTAAGATAGTTTATCTTGTATGTACACATGCTGGGATCCTGAACTCGGCTCAGACCATTTTATTTTTCTAATATTGTAATCATTGTGGTTACTTTAGCTGGGAAAAGGTAATAAACATGCATACCATGACCACAGCATTTCAGATGCTATTTATATATATAAAAAAAAAAACAAACCAAAAACAACAAACCCAACAAAAACAATTAGCCAATCTTCTGGATTGTTACTTATTTAATCAAATGTTATTATCAATTTGAAATGGGATAGAATTAATTACTCAGAGAAAATGAGCTCAACTAATTGGTCCAGAAAATCAACTCAAGGATATAATTAAATTGTCTAGTGTACTTACTATTACTACTAGTATAAACACTATTACTGATCTTCAGAACCAATTGCATTTTGCATATACTTTAAAAGAAATGGTAAGAAAAGATTCATGAACTAAAATTTGGTCCTTGGAATCAGTCATGTGGTGGGCTAAATATAACAAATATAAGCCAGTATTTAAATTATTTTCAGAATTTTAGTCTGCTATGTATTTTAAAGAATTATTAAGTTAAAAATCAGCACTGCCCCTAAGATTTTCAGAACAGCTATTTTACTTAAACCCATATTCTAAGTCCTAGAAAGTTCCTTAAAACAACATACCTAATTTCCATATGTTTGCTGAATAAATGAACTAAATATTTATGAGATAGTCTATTATCCCAAACTTGTAAAGGATAATTTAAAAGTTAATTAGGATTTTTACCAACGACTTCATAAATTTAAAATATTCCACAGTAATGACAAAAATTTGAGTCAGAAAATAAATAAATGTTGAATTAAACAGTATTGCTCTTATATAATATTTTCCAAACTATCATTTTTTTTTTACTGAAAAATATCCAAAAACGACTAGAACAGCACATCACCAGAGAACTACCAGAGGTCCAGGCTGGTTTCAGAAGGGGTCGTGGTACTAGAGATAATGTAGCTGATGTTAGATGGATCTTGGCTGAAAGCAGGGAATACCAAAGGAATGTCTAT
>NW_006399913.1:1139802-1158080 GCF_000299155.1 Elephantulus edwardii | reverse complement strand
GCGCAGGAGAGGAAGGCCCTCTATGAGGTGGATTGATTCAGTGACTGGAATAATTGGGATGGGAGTGTCAGAGACAGTACGATTGGCACAGGACAGAGCGGAGTTTAGGGCTGTTGTACATAGGGTCGCTATGAGTCGCAGGCGACTCGATGGCACATAACAACAACAACAACATCATATAATAGTAAAGAATGTAATTATTTTTAAGTGACATGATATTTACATGACTAATTTCTATTTTGGATATTGTTATGGTTATATACCATTGAGTTGGAACTTACTCAAAATAAAATTTTAAATTAGTAATTTGATAACAATATTCTTGAGATCTTGTCATTATTGCTGTTAGGTGCTATCAAGTTGAATTTGACACATAGAGAATATGAATAACAGATCTGAAACCTGTTCTACCCTGTGCTGCCATCATCATCTCTGACACACTTAAGCCTATTGCCTAAGTCACTGTATCGATCTCTCTCATTGATTATTTCTTCCCTTTCAATGACTCATCTTTTTTGAGCACAATATCCCTCCCCAAGGAAGAGCCTCTCCTAGTAACATACCCCAAAATATGTAAAACAAAACTACAACATCCTTGCCTCCAAGGAGCACGATTGCCTGTATTTTTTCCAAGACATACACGTTTGTTATTTTGGCACCCTATTGGACTCAGTGCTCTTCTCCAACACCCCAAAGGCACTAAATCTTCTAGCATGAGACCACTGCATGAATCTGGTTTACCTTGGTCTTCAAATAGAGACTTTTAATGGGACATTTGTGTATTTCTCACTTGTCATAAATTACCAGATAATCTTTGAGGACCAGAGAATATTATTGCTCTCCAGGGATGTAGAATAAATGGCTGGGAGTTCTGGTGGTGTAGTATGTAGGAAGTTTTGCTGCTACTTCTAAGGTAGCATCTTTCTGGAAGTTCAAATCTATAAGCAGGTCCAAGGAAGAGAGATAGACAATCTCCTCTTAAGCAATTGCAGTTTGTAATACCCTGCTAGAGAATCAATTACAAGTTGGTCCCAACTAAAAGGCAATAAGTTGTCATTGTATAATATATTTGGTTGCTAAACAAAAGGTGCTATGGTGGAAAAGATGTAGCAATATGCTTCTATAAACACTACAGCCTTGGATACTCTATGGAATAGGTCAGTTCTGTTCTCCAGGGTCACTACGAGTTGCTCAACAGTAATGAGCATGGCTTGGTTTGGTTTGATATCATCTCATCTTCATGAACTGGTAGGAGAATGGTATACATTAGAAATGGCTTTGACTTATTTACTTCAATATAGTTGTTGTTATGTGCCATCGAGTCACTTGTGACTCATAGTGACCCTATGTACAAGAGCCCGAAACCTTGCTCTATCCCTTGACAATCTTATTGTCTCCAATAGGCCTATTCCTATTACCGCAGTGATGGAATCAATCCATCTCATCGAGGGTCTTCCTCTCCTGCGCTCTCCCTCCACCCTCCCAAGCATCATGTCACTCTCCAAGGGCTGGTCCCTCCTTGCAATATGGCCAAAGTATATAAGATATAGTAAACAAAAGTTGTTTTTTTATTTAATTAACACATGCCAAATAAGTTTCAGAGTTTGGACATATTCCCTGCAGAAGTTCAGGTGCCCAATGTAAGAAAATGAGATTTTTCTTTATCAATTGACTTTTTTAATAAAACCAAAACCAAATGGAATGCAAAGGATAAGATTCTTAAAAATATAAAAAAAAAGATAATCATGTTAAACAACCTAAACAATAATTTAAAGTATCTTTTCAATTAATGATCCTTGTGATCATCTCCAAAACAATGTTGCTAGCCAGAATAAGGACTTAAAAAAAATCTAGAAAAACTTCTTTCATAAATTTGAAAATTACTTATTTTTGCTTTTATAATAGGTTCTAAACAACTTGGGCTCTAATCCAGATAATTGTCTTCACAAATATTTGCTATGCATTAGAAAGCTAGACAATAACTAAGGATGACAGAAGAAGAATTGATGCCTTTGTATTATGGTGCTGGAGAACAGTATTGAAGACATGAATTTGCCAAGAGGGCAAACAGATCAGTCGTGGAGAGGATGAAACCAAATTGCTTCTTGGAGGCAAGGATTATGGAGCTCCATCTCAAATTCTTTGGGTATTTAGCCAAAAGCGACCAGTCTTTGGAGAAGGGCATCATGCTTGAAAGGGTGGAAGGTCAGAGGAACAGAACATGACTCCAGATGAGATGGATTGACATAGTGACTGGGGTAATGGGGCAGATGTGTCAGAGACAGACTGGCTCAGGATAGGGCAGGTGTCAGAGCTATTATTGCTCATAGGTTCACTATGAGTTATAGACAATATGACATGTAACAACACTAAGTATGTTATTTTAATAAAAAAATTAACAATAATAAACAGATATGTTTCAGCTCCTAAAGATAATTGAACATCCTTGAAATCAGAAGACTTTATTACTAAATTTTTAGTTCCTGTAATATTTTCACAAGAACAAAAAATGGACAGCAAATATTCATTCAACATTCTAATTAATTATATCATTGGAATATATTCTTACAAATGTCCATGCTGTTGCTTTGCAAAAAGCTAAGAAAGTTAAATCTTAGCTTTTAGTAAAAGTTAAGAAGGTGAAATGGGAATCTTATTATGTCTCTTCTCTGGGACATTATTATTCTAATATATGAACAGTTTTTAAAGTATTTTGGTCATGTTCTTTATGTCATTAATTATATGGAATGATTGAATGTCATAATTTGTTGGAATATAGATTTATAGATAAATGGCCATTTACAAACAATGATCTTCTTGTTACATAGCCTACCTATTGTTGCTTGGCCCTGATAGATTATGTAATAAGAACAATTGATTCTAAACCTAGTTGTTCATTACTACATGATTCCTTCATTCTTGCAATTTGGTTGGAAACATAACATACACATATTGTTGTTACGGCCGCTATGTGCCCACAAGTCAGACGTGATGCATAGCTGATCCTAGATTTGAACTACCTGTATTTGAGACAGTAGCACACTTTTTTTACCAGTAAGTCACTAGAATTCCCCTGAAGATATTAATATAAATACATCTTTAATATATGGTGCCATACCATAAAGGACCATGTTAGGGGCTCTTTTTCTTCGTTGTTTTTTCAAATGTTTTCACTCCTGTTGCTTAGTCTTACACTTTGAATACCACGGTCTCCTTTGTCCACTCTTTATCCTTTAAGCTAACAAAGAGAAAACCCCTACATTTAATTTTACAATGGTCTTGAGCATAGTGAAGAACATGATGGCTGCACAGGCTAGGGCAAGATTCTGATCAGTAATTCATAGAATCATCACTGTGAGTTGTTGCTGACTCGACAACATATAATACTTATCATCTAAAGCTAAGCTCAAGCTTATTTTCTGATAAGATTTCATTTTTTCCCCTGAGTGTAAATATATCCCGTTCACTTAAGTCAATGGTAGGGGATGTTCAACTCTGTTCTTAATCAAGTCTTACCATTTAATTGTACAGTCTTCTTTAAGATTTTGTTTTGGGTTTGTTTTTTTTTTTTTAATGCCCTCTCTATTTGTCTGAAAAACACTTGAAGGCAGATTCTGTTTCATTAACATTTAATCACTAATGATACTGTTTCACCAACATTTAATCACTAATGAAAAAACTTGCATAAATTTTTATTATTTACAGGATACTGTGCTAAATTCTAGGAAGTCTTAACCTTAAATTCAAAGAATTACCTAGAAAATAGTTTTGTACAATACGTGGTTGAAAGCCTCTGAGGAAATTTTACAAGGCAACAAATTATAAAGGCCGCTGTGTACTAGTAACCTAGGCAAGAGAAAGAGCAGCAGTCTTTATGTCACATCAAATTCCTCATTTTGCCTTAAACAAAATACATTTTTAAAATTATATATTTTTTAAATTTTGACAAATTAACTTTTATGCATATATGTGGTCTCCTGAATTTCTTATAATCATCTCACAATTCTTTTGTTCAGTTATTTAGACTATGCCATGAAAACACTACACTGTTTTTTTTAAAGCAAGGAACTAAGAAAAAAAAAAAGTGAAGGACTGAGCTATCCAGCCAAATGTTCATTAAGAAAATGAAGCTGTTTTTCATATTAACCAGAAAACATCAAAATACCACTCTCCTTGGGAAATACAAATGTACATTGTATTGTATAGCTCCTTAATTGAAATATGAACACTTTCCTTTTTTTATTTTTCTTGAAACCAATATAACAATAGTTACTCACGTTCCAAGGGAGTAACATACTTCCCAGAGTGTCAGCATCTTCAATTGTGTCTGGACATATAGGAGATGGTGGGGGATTAATCAGTGGTCCAGAAGGACACGGAGGCAACCAGCACAATAAAGAAGAGGGTTATGCTAGCAGCAGTGGTAGTGGGCCAGTCCCACTCCTGATCCCGGCATCAGGGGTAGTGGAAATAAAAAAAAAAAAAAAGGGTTCCCTTGAGCAGCTTTAGATGTAAGGCTACTTGATTTATTTCCAGGAAACCTGGAGGAGTTCTCATTATCATCTGTTGAAATTTGATTTTAATTTTCACTCCCGTGAGCATTTTTTCTTAACTTTGTGGTCTACAATATTATCTCCTCCAAATGAATGGAAATGTAGATCAGATTTTGGTTCACTTTATTTCCACATACAGCATAAACCCCAAAATATGGTTCTTCTTTCAAATAAATTGACTCAATAGTTGCTGCGTAAATGTAGCCGTCTTCTGCCCAAATGGCAGAACATTTTTCCACTGTTTTGCAATGTTTCAATGGAGTGGTGATATTCTCTCTTTTAGCTTTTTCTTCTTAGTATGTTTTGGTTTCAGATGGACTTTTTGGTTTGTGTGAAGCTTCACAAATGCCCTTATTCCTTAGAGCATGCTTAAATGAAGCCACAGCTTAGTCATAAGCTTTTATCAATGCTATCTCACTCCAAATGTCAAAATCATCACTATGGGCCATGCCACATCAGAACAGCATGGAATTCTCTAAATCCAAAATGCCTCCACTACCTCCCATTGTCATAGTCAGTCTACTGTAGCTTAGATGGAGTAAGACTTTCAAAGTAACAATTTTACGTTTAAAACAGTGACATAAAAAAAATCAATAAGAAAAGGTATAGAATATAAAAACTGCTCATGGTATCATTAAAAATTAAATTATGATATTGTAGCATTACTTATTTAGGATATATAGAAAGCAAGTGAGATCAAAACCCTGGCTTTTGACTCAAATTTATTAATGTCTCTGTGCTTTCTATTAAACTTGACAAAGCATTGCCCTACATGATTACTTAGTTTAGAATTGACATAGCCAAAACTTAGAACCATCCAGATGTTATCAATAAAATAGACAAATGTAAAATGGTACATACATGTTGCTCTAGTGTTGTGGTTATATGTTGTTGTGTATAGGGTTGCACATAACAACTCTGACTCTTTTTCTATCTGGAGTCAATTTCCTAGTCTCCACTACCCCAGTCACTGAGTCAATCCATCTCATCTAGAGTCTTCCTCTCTTGTGTTGTTCCTTTTCCCTTCCAAGCATGGTATAATTCTAGGTGCTGTCAAATCAACTATGACTTATAGTGACCCTGTGTACAACATAGAGCATACAATCTTGCTATATCTGGTGTCATCCACATAATCATATCTGTAGCACATTATTGCAGCCACATTCTAATCCATCTTGTTGAATATTTTCTTTCTTTGGCATTCTACTTTTTCAAGCATGATGCCTTTTTTATTAACTAGTTGAAACAGGTAGCATGCCCAAAGAATGTGAGACTCAGTTTAACAGTTTAACATTCACTTCTTCTTCCACCAGATGCTCTGCTGGAGAAGGAGGGGCAATCTCCTCCTGTACCAGTCAGATCTGATTTGACAGTACATACACAAAAAATAATAAAATAAAAAAATTAACTTCTTCTAAGGTGCATCGTAAATGTCTTTTCCAAGACAGATTTGTTTGTTCTTTTTGCAGTTTATGTAGCTTAATGGATAAGGCTTTTGACTTTGGCTTAGAAGACTGAGGTTCTGAATCCTTTCCTGGCTGAGGAGATAGCATGGTACATGGTTCACACGTACAATACACACTAGCCTATTTTTCAGTCATATGAGTTATTTATAGTGGTCTGGTCCATGCAACAAATGTGATGAACTCTGAAAATATTATTCAGAAATAAGTCAATACAAAAGGACAAGTGTTGTAGGATTCTACTAACTTGACTTATTGAGAGCAGAAAAATTCATAGGAAAAAGTTTACTAGCGGTTACCAGACAATGGAAGTAGAAGAATAGAATTAAGTTATTGCTAGATAAATACTGAATTTCTGTCTGAGGTGATGTAGACCAATGGACAGTGGTGATGGTAACAACAAATGGTGGTTATAATTGTCGTCACTGGACTGTATACGTAAAAATTATTACAATGGAAAATATTCTCTATATTTATTTTACCAAAATATGTTTTAAGTACATTGCAGGGTGCAGAGGTAGTGAATAACTGAACACCTAGTCACTGTGTCACTCAGGAACTCCAACAAGCATCAAGAACTCAAATTAAGTGTCTGATTTTCAAGTTCAATTTTAAAAATTGTCAAAAAAGTTAAACAAAACCCCATAAAAATTGCAACCTTTTGACATGACAATTTTCTTTACCCTATTTAGAATAATAAAATAGTAAATTCCATCTAAATTTTTTATTATTGACCTTCCAAAAAAATGAATGACAGATCTATAAGATGGAGATGAAATACATTAAAAGTAAAGATTTATGCATATATTTTAAGTGAATTCTATCTGTTCATGTACTTAATATAGCATGAAATAAGTATGCATTTTCATGAAAATGTTTGGAACAATATGCACAAAATTAAGGATCTTATTTTATGTTGAGAACAGTAAGGTTATGCACCACTCCTTTTCTCACAGTTTGCCATTCTTTGGTGATTTGTACATTGCACTGAAGCTAAGCCACTAACATTTCAAATACCAGTAGGATGTCTCCTGGTGGATAGGTTTCAGTGGAGCTGCTAAGCTAAAATAGACTTGAAAACAGGCCTGTCCATCCAGTTCTGTAATAATGGTCTCTTTAAAACTCTACAAACAGCAGGTGAACACTGTCTAATAGTGTCAGAAGATGAACACCTTAAGTTAGAAGGCACTCAAAATACGACTGAGGATGAACTGACTCTTTAAAGTGGAACCCACTTTAATGATATAAATGGAGTAAATCTTTCAGCAAATGAAAGACTCACATGTTGTTATGACATGATTCAAAATAAAGAGAAACAGCTACAAACTTCCAACTAATAATTGGAACATGTAATGTATGAAGTATAAATATAGGAAAATCTGGGAATACATGAAATAAAACACATAAAGATTGATAACCTAGATAATTAAAAAAAACAACCTCAAAGCTTAAATCATTGTCACTGATTCATAACCAACTCATTGTTGACCCTCCAACAGGTTTCTAGAGGCTGTAAATCACATGGAAAAAGACTATTCACCTTTCTTTGGATTTCAACTTGTGGATTTTAACCACCACAGTAGGAGGTTATTGGTGGTGTTTATTTGGATGGTGGTGGTGTTAAGGTTTTGTCAAGTCAACTACAACCCATAGTGAGCTTAAGTCTGAACGATGGATCTATCCTGTCCTATTCTACATCATACTCATCATCTCTGACATACTTGAGCTCACTGCTGCAGTCTACAGTTCTAGACTAGTGAAGCTCAAAAGATCCCTCCATTCACATTTTCTTCCCTTTCACTACAGAAATGAGAGTGGAATGAATAATTTAGAAAGCGCCTGGCTCGATTCAAGCCCTGGATAACACTGAGTAGTACATATCAATAGTCCCAGTGGAAATAGGCTGGGCATTGGTCCCAGATTTCCTGGCAAACAGCAGACTGTGGGTTTGTAGACAATGGGAATTAGAATCAATCTCCCAGTGAAAAGATACTGACACTACAAATGAGTTCTTAGCTTAAGGAAAATAAAATCCAAGAAATAATCTAGAAATGGAGTTATTATTACATGTGAAAGTAGAAAGAACACAACTTTGAACATCGAAAGTAGTTTATATCTAATTTAGACCAACATTGCATTCATTTCACAAAGTTGAGATCTATAAAGGAAAAAATTGCCAATATCACTGTAATTTAGTCTTTAAAATAAGTATATAATAAATTGAAAAGAAAATTCATTGTTGTGCAGTTGAAATTGGCTCATAGCTGATATTCCACTGGGTTTCTCCCATGCTGAGTATTGCTTGGGAGAAAATTTTCCATCTTTCTCCTATGGTGTCACTGATGGATTTGAATCATCAAAAATGTGTGGCCTTTGGATTAACAGTACAACTCCCTATAGACTAGACTATACCTCCAAGCTCCCTCATTTGATTAAATTTCTAGATATTCAAGCTACTGAAATTTTCTTTTAAAAATATATATTTTTTATACTGGTTTACATACAAAGTTCATATATATTCTTTTTCTACTGAAATTCTTAGCTAGGACTCCTAAATCATTACACTATTTTGGGTCTATAATTCTCTGGATAAAATGTACTTATTTCACTTCAAGTAATTTTATTATGATAATAAACAGAGTTATGTAATATACTTGTTGTTCTATAGCATTGCTTATATCTATTTTAACCTGTCATTTTTTAAAAATAATCTTCTTGCAAAACTGTATTATAGTTTGCTTTCTTTATCTATCCCTCATGCCAAATTATGTATTTTTTTTAAGTATAAGGGTCAAATATATCACCTTGATACCTGAAGTGGCTCTTGTTCAGAACACAGTAGGAATCAGTAAATATTTTTTAAAATAAATCTATGAATTATTTTCACCTCTCTATTAACTGATGACAGGAGCTCTGATAGGCTAGGAAAAGCACAGTGGAAAGAATCTTGTTAACATTCCAAGACTTCAGTCTCACTTCCTACAATTCTTAACAGCAAGGCTTTAGGCAATATCTTTAAATGCCTGCACCTCATGTTCTTTATCCAAAAATGTGAAAGATAATAGTTGCTACTCTACTTCTCAGTGGAGCTGTGGGAATAAGATTTGATACATTTAAAAGAGGAGTGCATTATTGACAGCAAATTACATCATGAATGAAGGGGCAGGTTTGTTGCTGTACAAGCAAGGCTTTTATGTGTAGTCTGGCTTTTCAGGGAAGACTATTTAAATACAAGACTCTTACATTACCATATGTAGGACTATTTTTACTGCTGGATGGCATCAAGTATTTTCTGTTGGATGATCCCAGATTAAGGGTTATTAAAGCTTTGAAAATGACATTTCAGAGATACTTATATTATTTACAATAGATCTCTAATTTTTCAAAGTTGTACATCCATAGACTGGAAAATTCCCTAAACTTATACAAACCTTAACATTTAATATTTTCTGCTTAAACTCATACATAATTGCAAGTGGAGGGTAAGAAATCTGTGCTGCCATGCAGGTTCTGGGAAAACGTCCAAAATATTCATTCCATATGTCTCAGGATTAAGAATTCCTATTTTTGCCTCAATAAACCAATAAACTTCTGCATGGCACAGTTTGCTGGCCTCTTTTTTTTGTGAAAGATATAGTGTATATATTAAATTTTAAAACTCCGAGATCTGGCTGTAATAAACCAATACAGGTACCTGACCCAAGCCACAGTCTTTTCAACTGCTTCATATGAATATGAAAATTGGATAGTAAATAAGGAAAGTTAAAGTAGTATTAATGGCCTTGAATTGTGGTGTTGGTGAAGTGAAGTGTATTGAATTGCCAATAGACTGCCAACAGAACAAATAAATCTGTTGGGGAAAATGCTACTCTGTGCTTCTTAAAGGCAAGTTGATAAAAATTTGTCACGTTGTCAAGAGTAGACAGTTCCTGGGGACAGACATCCTGGGAAATGTGGTGGGTCAGAAAGAGTGGAAGACCATCAACAAGATGGTTTCATATAGTGACTGTAACAATGGCTTCAGCCTGGTAGAGACCATGAGGATGGCACAAAATAGTTTTTTTTTTCCTGGCGTCTTCATTGTGTCACTATGATTTGAAGTTGACCTGAATGGCATCTAACAACAACAATATAGATTTTTTTTCCAAACCTCTAAAACATTAAAAATCTTCAAAAACCTGTGCCTATTTCTGTGTGAATATTATAACAGCAGTCTTGTACAGTATTTGTACTTTTTACCAACATATAACTCAGTATCATAGTATCTAAATTCACTTATGTTACTTGGGATAGGAACGGAAGGATATTGTTGTTGTTAGGTGCTGTTGAGCTTAGTAAAACTCATAGTGGCCCTATGAAAAACAAATCTAAACCCTGTCCTATCCTGTGCCTTCCCACCCTCAAGCCCATCCATGGCTGTGGTCACTGTGTTATTCAATATTAGTTGAAGGTCTTCCATATCTACATTCTCATTGCAGAAAAAAAGGTGATCTGTAAGCTTATGGAAATTATCAACCAACGTCACTAACAATGTCACATGCAAGCAAAATCTTGCTCAAGATGATAAAAAAAGAAAAATTACTGTAATAGTACATTGACAGAGAACTACTAAAATACAACTGGGTTCAGAAGATGCTGTGATGCTACTGAAATCATTGCCAATGTCAGATGAATATTGGCTGAAAGCACTGAGTACCAGAGGAATGTCTGTGTTTCGTCGAATATGTAAAGGCATTTGAATGAATGGATCACGACAAATTATGGTTACCTCTTGAGAAGAATGAGAATCCCAGAATACTTGATTATGCTCATGTACAATATATTCATGGACCAGGAAGTAATCATCAGAACAGAGCAAGGAAATACTACATGGTTCAAAACTAGGAAAGTAGAGCATCAGTGATGCATCCTATATCCATACCTTTTCAATCTATATGTGGAACTGATCATGTGGGAGGCTGAACTTTATGAGCAAGACTGTGGCATCAGAATTGGAAAAAGACTCAAACAACTTCCACTGTGAAGATGACACAACCATGCTTGCTGAAACTAAGAACCTAAAGTGTCAGTTGCAAAAGGCCACAGACTGCAGTTTTCAATATGGATTGAAGTTCAACATAAGAAAACAAAGATTCACCACTGGGCCAATTGGTAGCATCATGATAGATGGAAGAGACTGAGATTATTGACAGTTACAGCTTGCTTGGCTCCACAGTCATTACTTTTGGCACCAGTAACCAGGAAATTAAAATATTAATTCGATTAGGAAAGGCTGCTGTGAGGAACCTCTCCAGAGTTTTGAAGAACAGAAATGTAAGTCTTACGACTAAGGATCTCTTTATACAGATCTCACGCTCTTCATAATTACTTGCTATGCATCAGAAAGCTGGAATAATAATGACAATAATAATGACAGAAGAAGAATTGATGCCTTTGAGTTGAGGTGCTGGAAGAAAGCATTAAATATATCATGGACTGCTAGGAGAAGAAATAGGTTCATCCTAGAGAGGGTGAAACCAGGCTGCCTCTTGGAGGTAAGGATTTTGAACCTGTCTGACATACTTGAGGCATGTTGCAAGGAGGGACCAGTCCTTGGAGAGGGACATCATGTGTAGAAGGGTGTAGGGACAGTGTAAGAGATGAGATGGATTAACTCTGTGACTAAGGTAAAGGGAGTAGGCGTGTCAGAGACAATGAAATTGGCTCAAGACAGAGCAAGGTTCAGAAATGTTGTACACAGGGTTGCTGTGAGTCAGAGTCTACAGGATGATGGCAAACAACAACAGCATGTCAGAAACAGCAGATTGGCTCAGGATACGACAAAGTTCAGAGCTGTTGTGCATAGGGTCACTATGCATTACAGGCAACTCAATGACACATAACAATTACAAAAACATACCTTGGTCAGAACTTTAAGAATGATGGACAAAATTTAGATTCTTTCCTAAGTCCTAATTGTTTTTATGAAAGAACAACCACAAAAACCAAAAAAACAAAACAAAACAAAACCCAACCACCATTTTTTCTGTGTTCAGGCTTGGCTTTATGGCGTCACGGATTCCAGCTCAGCCTAAATGACCAGGATTCTAAAATAGATATTTTTAAAATGCTAAAACCTTAAAGGTAATGATTCAGAGAGTTTCCCTGTTAAAATATGCACTGAAGACGAAATAGGAGTGGTTGCAGCTATAGCAGGCAGATTAAAGGGTTATTGTCAGTGTTTCTGTTATATATCACCAGCTTTCACTTGTGACAACTGATGAAAGCTGGTGTGTCAATGTAGAATCAGAGAAAACCTTAAATACTACTGCTTTAAGACACTTAGTTTTTATTTTCTCATAAATGTGACAGGTTCACCACTTGCATAAAAAAGAGTGCAGTTTCAAAGCAAGCTGAACATTATTATCTGCCTACAAAACTTCACTATTCTAACCAACAAACTCCTCATGGCAGACAGGACTGACAGGTCCCAGCTCCCAGCTGGAAACAAAGGAGGACACTTCAGCGATTTAGATTCTCCCAGAAGAGCCGTGGGTGAGCATTAACATTACTGGTAAGTATATTCATTTTCTCCTGGACACAGAGCCTACTAGTTGGTCCTAAAAGCCTTCTGAGGTCCCAACTCTTCTAGCTATCTCTTAGTTGTTGGAATGGATGGAAAACCTCATAAGTAGTTCCTTACTTCACCTCTACCTTGCATGTGAACTTCCGAGTTGTAAAACAGCCCAGTGGTAGATGGAATTTGCTTCAGGACCTAAGAAGCATAAATGACATAGCTGAGACTCTACATCTTGTGGTTCCTAACCTGTACACTATAATAGACAAAGTGCTAGTCTATAGGCCTTTTATTCTAAGAACCACCTTCCCTCTGTAACTTGATTTGTGCCACTACTAGAACCTCTACTCAGAATATTATTGCTTGTTAATTTTTGACTCATTTACTTTTAACTTGTTAGTTAAATTTGTGTCTTCTAGGTTGCAACACCTCCATGATACATCTTCAAGGATATGAACATGTACTGCTAAGCACAATTAATAACAGTGCATCTAAATTCCAAAATCAATCTCCATAATAGTCTATGTGTTTCCTACTGCCAAAGGGGCCCTTTAGAGTAGTGAGAGAAGACCTTCACCCTGAAACCTACAGTGTCCCTTTTCAGCAGGAAGTAGCTAAGAGAATACACCATCCCCTTTTCCTTATGAATCAGGGTGAAGTCTCTCTCAGGAAGGAGTGATAGGGAATGGCAAAGGACACACTGACAAAGGAGATTAATCAGAACTGGCTTTGACAAGCACTGTGGCAATTGGACAATTAAAACAGACATTCAGGAGGGGAGAAGAACGAACTGGGGAGGAGGATAGAGAAAGCAGTGCAACAATGAATGAATGAGCACCCAAAATCTCTGTAAATGTTCATTAAAACTAATAAAATTTAATAATAATAAAAAATAAAAAATATGTAAACTCTTACATTGTAAAGACTACCAATGCTTCATCTTTTCTTTCCCTTCTACTCTCAATGATTATTAGCATAGTGAAGCATCATAGTAAATGCTCATTAACAGGTTGCCACAAATGATGGAAAAAATGCGTTTCTAAGCATGGTCATCAATTTAAACGTGTACAGCAATGTGTATGGTTAAAGTATTAATTAATTTCACTAATTATCTATATGTATAGACCTAGATATATATACATTTTTGTTGCTGTGAGCTGTCAAGTCAGAACTGAGTCATAGCTGACCTTCCAGAGGCAGTAAATGCACATAAAGAGATTTCCCATTCTTCTCTCACACTCACACATGCACATACACAGAGAGACATATATACACACATACCCATAATTGTATGTATCACTAATATCCACAGAGTCATTTGCTGCAACAGGTCAAGGACTGTGTAGTCTTCAATATGGATTGAAGCTCAATATCAAGAAGACAATGATTCTCACCACTAGGCCAATTGGCAGCATCAGTATGGATGGTGAGGAGATTGAGATAGTAACAGTTTTAGTTTACTTGGCTCCACAGTCAATACTCTTGGTAACAGCAGCCAGGAAATCAAATGAAAATTTCCTGTCAGGGACCTCTTTAGAGTTTTGAGAAGTAACGATGTCAGTCTAGAGACTAAGGTGTGCCTAATCGAGGCCATGGTCTTTGTAATTACTTGCTATTCTTCAGACAGCTGGACAATGACTAAGGATAAAGAAGAAGAATCTATGTCTTCAAAATGTGCTGGAGAAGTGTCTTGAACATACCATGGACTGCCAAGAAAACAAATACGTATGCTTGGAGAGGGTGAAACAAGTTTTTCCTCAGAGGCTAGGATTTTGAAGCTCTACGTCACTTACTTCTGGGATGTGATCAGGAGAGATTAGTCCTTGAAGAAGGACATTATGCTCAAAAGGGTGGACAGACAGTGGAGGAGAGGGAGACCTCAGATGAGATGGATTGATACAGTAACTGGGGCAATGGAGTTTGGTGTGTCTGAATTAGTGAGACTGGCTCAGGACAGGGAAGGCTTCAAAGCTGCTTTAACATAGGGCAACTATGCAACACAGCCAACTTAATGGCACATAACATATTATGACAGGTTTGGAAGCCTGAGTGGCATCTCTATGAACTTTGATAAATGTCGATAGTTGTAGAGGGGCTTCAGGCCTTTTGTTCAGAGGGTCACTATGAGTCATGCTCAGCTCGAAGGCAACCAACAATAATATCACTAACATATCTCTACCTCAGTATCTTATATCTATCTTCGTTGTTGCTTTTGTCATGTATTGTCAAGTCAAAATTGACTCATAGCTGCCTTTCCCGTAGGTTGCCCATTAATCTCCCTCAGACATATCTACATATAGTGCTATTTATCTATCTGACTGCCAGTCTATCTATGACTACTCATTTTCATTCATGATTAGTTTATATTTTAGAAGTATTATTTTTTTTGGCTTTCTTCCTTCAACATTGTCATTTCAGATTAGGATATATCTTCAACATTCACATTTAATCTTTCAAATCTATTTCTACTGTTAACTCTCACTTTCTACGTGTGTCCAAAATCTCTAGTGGTTAGATCATTCATTCGCAGCTGCGAAATACTGTCATTTGCACTGGAAATAAGATCTCCATTGATTTCCAGCCCTGTAGTTTACTGGTTGCACTATTTTGAACAAATTACTTAAGACTATTGAGTGCTAAGAGTCATCATTCCAGGGAGCTTTGGTGGCCTAGTGGCAAGGAGTTGCAACTACAATCCCAGAGGTGCACGGTTCGAATCCACCAGATGCTCTGCCGGAGAAGGAGGGACAATCTCCTCCTGTACCAGTCAGATCTGATTTGACGGTACACTCACACAAAAATAATAAAATTTAAAAAAAAAAAAGAGTCATCATTCCATAGAGAAAGGATTTACTTGAGATTATTAGCTAACGTTTACATCAAACAATAAAAAGAAATTTTATTAATATTGTTTTTATTGCATCTGAATAAAAATTATTAAATATGTTTAAAAATATGCAGCTTTAAATTCAGTTGTAGAACTCATAAAATTAGCTTTGAGTACTACGCTATATATGACTATCTCCACATAAAAATATAAAAACAACTTATTTGGTCCTTTATCAACTGGAATATTATTGTTGGTTTTCGGTATTATAGAGTTGAACATAACATACACCAACACCATGACCAATAGATCTGAAAATTGCCCTATCATGAACCATTCTTAGAATTTTTGATACGTTCAAGCTCACTTATACAGTCACACAGTGACTGTAACCAGAAAAAAAGATGTTGTTATTGTTATGTGCCATCGAGTAGCTTTTGACTCATAGCGACCCTATGTAAAACATCCCCAAACCCTGCTCTATCCTGTGTCAATCACACTGTTTCCAACACATCTACCTCGATTATCCCAGTCACTGAATCAGTCCACCTCAATACAAGTGACCCTGTGGCAAGATTTTCATTTCACCATACAAAGTTAAAATTAAATGTCATGTAATTGAAGTTTTTGAAATATTTTCTTATATTTAAAATCCTTGAATGTTAGCAATCTAAAAATAAGATATTAATATGGTTACTTTTTAAAATAATCTGAAAATATCCTGGTAGCAAAATTGTCCATATGTGTCTATTATCTATAGAAGTTCATCCCATCCATTCAAATACTAATTCAGTTAAGAGGAGAGAAATGGAAGGTAAACAGTTCTATTTACAAGATTATTCATAAATTTCTTTCATAATTTGAAATTCTAGAACTTCATGAGCTATCATTTATCCAGGAAGAATTTATATCATGCAAAATGATGTGTTCAATATTAATTTCCATCAGTGAAATGGATTGGCTAGTAGTCGTAGAAAGACATAGGGAGTCTCTTCTCATAGTGATTTAGTTTCAAAAACCCAAAGGAGGCTCATCAGGATTCAGGATTAGAATCAACTGGATGGCAGTGGATTTATTTAAACATTAACCTAGTCATTTGTCTTAATTATTCTATTAATCATGTTGTTGTTATGTGCCGTCGAGTCGCCTGCAACTCATAGCGATCCTATGTAAAAGAGCACTAAACCCTGCTCTATCCTGTGCCAATCTCACAGTTCCCAACACTTCTACCCTGATAACCCCAGTTACTGAATCAATCCACCTCAAAGACACCTCATGCACTGTCCCTCCACCCTCCCAAGCATGACATCCTTCTCCAAGGACTGGTACCTCCTTGCAACATGTCCAAAGATGTCAGACACAGCCTCAGAATCCTTGCCTTCACAGACCAGCCTGGTTTAACCCTCTCTAGGATGAACCTATATATTCATGAGTTTATTTTTGTTAGATAGAGGATTAGCAGGTTTTGTAGGCTCTATAACATACAGGAGGAGATTGCCCCTTTTGTCCCTCAGAGCCTCTGGTAAGCAGTCTAACCCCCTATGGACTATGCTACTAGAGCTTCCTATTCTATGAACTGTGAATTTTAATGCTATTATTAGTGATGGTGTTAAAGGTGTTTAGTCAATTCCTTTCTGTTATTGTTAGAAAAATTTATATTTAGAATTAGCCAGCTGGACTCAGATTAGATGATCCCAATTTTATTACCAGTGTCCAGAGCATCACAGTTAGGAGCAAGTCTAGCATAGGACTGACTGAGGTATTGACTTTGATCGCACTGATATCATAAAGCTTCTTTACAGCTTGTTCGGCTTGGTGTTTGCTGACCCTGGCACTTACAATGAAAACAAATGTACTGTTATCTTCTATCTTCTTCATGGTTGACTCAGTGGTCAGGAGAAACATGATGAATGCATAGGGTCAGGCTTATTTCTCCCAGAGTCGTTTGAAGTCTCAGCATCTTAGACCACCAGAAGGTGGGTGAGGTTTGAATCATTTTTGATTTTGGGTTGTGTTTTGTTTGTTTTTGGTTTTTTTTTTGGCACCTGTGAAGGCCCTTGAGAACCAACTTCTTGGTCTTTAATGTCTTTGCTTTGGCTTAAGTTTTGGGAAGGGCTGGAGTTTCCTTCTTCACTTTTGGCACTGTCTTCTGTCAAGTAGATTCTGAATCATAATGACCGATCCTAATTACAACAGGAAATCCTGCCTGAGCCTGTGCTACCTTCAGAATCTCTGCTGTGCTTACACTCATTTTTCTAGTCACTGTAGGTCCATCTTGTTGAAAGTTCTCTTTTCTCACTGATCCTCTACATTTTTTAAGCATCGTGTCCTTTTCTAGTAACTGGCTGGTCTCTCCTGATAGCAAGTCCGAAGTATGTGAATCTCACTATTGTTGTTTTTGTCTCACCATAGAAATTCTAATGGCCACATTGGAGTTTTTGAAACATCATTAATTCATTAATATCTTTCATATAAATTGTGTTTCATGCATGTGCATTTGTTATGCAGTCTTTCATTTATGTTTCATTTGTGTACATTGTGTTTTATATAATAATTTATATACCCTGTATTTTATATAATTAGTTACTAGTGATGCATGCCTATCGTCACCTCATTGTTCATGTTCCCATTAAATGGAGCTGGAGAGAGAATGATCGAATTTTGCACAATCAATGACTTATTCATAGCAAATACATTTTTTAAGAGACATGAACGCACATTATATACCTAGATTTCACCTGATGGTATGCATAGGAATCAGATTGATTACATCTGTGGAAAAAACCACTGGAGAAGCTCAATATCAGCTGTGAAAACTAGGCCAGGAGCTGATTGTGGAACAGACCACCAACTACTCATATGCAAATTCAAGCTGAAGC
>NW_006399913.1:1135968-1137862 GCF_000299155.1 Elephantulus edwardii | reverse complement strand
AGCGCAGGAGAGGAAGGCCCTCTATGAGGTGGATTGATTCAGTGACTGGGATAATTGGGATGGGAGTGTCGGAGTCAGTGTGATTGGCACAGGAAAGAGCGAAGTTTAGGGCTGTTGTACATAGGGTCCCTATGAGTCGCAGGCGACTTGATGGCATATAACAACAACAACATTCTTTCAATCAGCCAGCTCATCCACCCACTAACCTCTACTCTTCCATGAATTCCCCCCTTTCCCTTTTTCTGCCTCCCTTCTTCTCCTTCCCTTAAACTTTAGAACAATAGCTACTTTTAATTGTCAGGTTTTATGTGCTGTCGAGATGTTTGTGATTCATAGCAACCCTATGTAAAACAGCCCTAAACTCTGCTCTGTCCTGTCCCAATCACATTTTCTCTCACACACCCATCCTGATTATCCCAGTCATTGAATCTATCCACCTTATAGAGGGTCTTTCCCTCTTTTGCTATCCATCCACTGTCCCCAGCATGATGTACCTCTCCAAGGACCTGTCCCTCCTTACAACATGTCCAAAGTACGTCAGTCAAAGCCTCAGAGTCCTTGCATACAAAGAGCTGCCTGGTTTAACCCTTTACAGGATGAACCTGTTTGTTTTCTTAGCAGTCCATAGTACCCTCAATCCTCTTCTCCAGCACCACAGCTCAAAGGCATCAGTTCTACTTCTATCCTCCCTAGTCATTTTCCAACTCTCTGATGCATAACAAGTGATTACAAAGACCGTGGCCTTCATCAGATGCACCTTAGTCTCCAGAGAGACACCATTGCTCTTCAGTACTTTGGAGAAGTCCCTAACAGCAGACTTACCCATCACAATATGTCTTTTAATTTCATGGCTACTGGTGCCAAGACTGTTGACTGTGGAGCCAGGCAAACTAAGGCTTTAAAACAAAAGAATTAATACTTTGAATTACTAACAAATGAATCATAATGTCTTTTTTTTTCTGTCACTAGTTAATCAAACTGGAATATACCAAGTCTATTCCACTTTTCAGAGTCAAACATTACTGAGAATGTTCCCTTCCCCCCAAAATACAGTGACTGTGGAAATGACATAGCTTTATGGCTAGATGTTGCTGGGATTATACTGATTCTTGAATAGTTGAAAACTATCTTTCTGTTAACTTTCATCACCTTCATCATGTTCATTCTGTGATTCAACATAAAAATGCACTGGGTCACAGACTAACATCTTGGAAACTTTTGGTATTTTCCTTATCCTTTTTATGTGTTTAGTTTGCTCTACTTTGATAAATGAACTTGTATTCAGGGATATTAATGGTTGTTTGTTATTGTCGTTAAGTGCCATCGAGTCGTAGGCAACTCATAGCAACATATGAACAAAAGTTTTCAACACCTGTGTGACTTCCATCCTTTCTCCAGATTCGTAGGGTTTCTGAAAGCAAGCTATTTTGGAAGTGGATGCCACTCCTGCTTCAAAGGTTGCTTTAATCAGGGAGCTCCACCCTACACTTTCCATCATGGGTAACTATTATCACATTTGACACATCAGTGTCACAGTGTTCAGCTTCACAGCAGCCACAAGTTACCTCTGAACGGCAAGTGGACAAACCAGGGCTATATGACCTAGAAGACTGTTTGAACAAAAACAATGAAAACCAGGCCTGAGGGCAATGGATTAGAGTCACCCACCCATTAATGGTTGTTGTTGTTGTTATGTGCTGTCAGTCGTTTGCAACTCATAGCTACCCTATGCACAACAGCCCTAAACCCTGCTCTATCCTGCGCCAACAACACTGCCTCTGACACGCCCATCCCAATTACCCCAGTCACCGAATCAATCCATCTCATAGAGGGTCTTCCCCTCCTGCACTGTCCCTCCACCCTCCCAAGCATGATGTTCCTCTCCAAGGACCCG
>NW_006399913.1:1098981-1135025 GCF_000299155.1 Elephantulus edwardii | reverse complement strand
GACCCCTTCTAAACCCAGCCTGGACTTCTGGCAATTCTCTGCTGATGTGCTGTTCTAATCGTTTTTGGATAATCTTCAGTAGAATCTTGCTTGCATGTGAAATCAATGACCCTGTTCTGTAGTTTCCATACTTAGTTGGGTCACCTTTCTTTGGAATGGGAACAAATATAGATCTCTTCCAGTCAGTTGGCCAAGTGGTTGTTCTCCAGCTTAGTATTGCTAAATAAAATTATCTTCATTTTGATACTCCATACTCTTTTACTACCCCAAAGAAGAACACGAAAACACTATTCTTTTTTCTGTATGACTTGATTGAAACATCTTCTGTGCCATTTTCCCCTGACTTACTCATGCAGAATAAAGTTCTACTTCCCTGGACTACCTATGTACTTTCTGTTAATAATAGATTTCTTAGTAGAACATAGGTCTCTAAATGGCAAAATACCATTTTATTTCTTTTCCTGCATTGTCAATCATAGTTGCTAGACAATAAAAATTCACAAAATGACTGAATGGGCAATATGAAAATTTCAAACTGCTTTTAAAAATTAACTTTTAAACCAACTTCCCCATTTAAAATTAGTATTTTTTATTCTACCCTCTCTATAATAATATATGTAGGTGCCATCCACACAAATTTATTTCTTAGTAAAAGATAGTGTCCATTTTTTAATGCATTTATTTATTTATTCATTCATTCAGAAAGGTCATAATATTAAGGAGGTAAACACTGGTAGATGCAAAGATAAATTTTAAATGTACCCTATCTATGCCCACTATTACCTTGTACTTCAGGTCCCCACTGGATTTTTCCTAATTCCTTCAGTCTCTTCCTCTGACCATCTTCTCACTGCTTGCCCCCTCAGCTGATCTACCCACTAGCAGAGTTTTTAGACTTTTTATATATATCTTTCCAGTTATCCTAGCTTTCTAATAATGATCATTTTAAATTTTTTTATTTTATTATTTTGTGTGTGTGTTTGTGTGTGTGTGTGTGTACCATCAAATCGGATCTGAGTGGTACAGAAGGAGATTGTCCCTCCTTCTCCAGCACAGCATCTGGTAAATTCAAACTGCACACCTCTTATAATAATGGTCTTACACAGTATTTGTACTGAGGAGACTGAGTTACTTCACTCAGCATAGTACTCTCTAGCCTTTCCCATATCATAGGTTTCAAAGTTGTTGCTCCTGAGTGCCCCATGTAGTCTATCATGTACATGTAGCACAACTTCTCAATCCATTTCTTTGTTGATAGAGTATTTGGCCTGTTTGTATTTTGTTGCTGTTTTGAGTAACACTGCTATGAACATACACAACTCCCAGTTTGGATCTCAGTTCTGTTTGCCCTGGAGTATATTTCTAGTAGTGGAATAGCTGGGTCATATGTATTTTCATTCTTCAGCCTTTTTGAACCATTTTCAATCCCACCAGCTTTGCATGAGCAGCCCTATCTCTCCACATCCTCTCCAGCATTTATTACTTGCTGTCATATTGGATTTTGCCCCTGCTCCTTAAGTGAAATTTTAATTGTTTTTGGTCAAACATTCTTCTAAGTGGTATAGCACTGGTCTACCCTTTTGCTATACAGAGATGCTGTGATGCTGAACACTGTGACACTGATGTGTCAAATGTGATAATGGTTACCCATGGTGGACAGTGTTTGGTGGACCTTCCCAATTAAAACAAGGTTGGAAGCAGGAGTAGCATCCACTTCTGAAATAGCTTGCCTCTGGAAACCCTATGAACCTGGAGAAAGGATGAAAGTTATACATGTGTTCAGGTCTTTAATTCATAGGGTCGCTATGAGTCGTCTATGACTCGACGGCACTTAACAACCACCACCACCTTATATTAAAGAAATGTACAGTATAATGGGAACAATAAAATGAACAAAGCGAACATGTTGGAAAGTCAGTTGCAAAGAAAGTTTTGCCAGAATGTGAAGGAAGACAAAGAAGAAATAGAATGAACTTTAAAATAGAACTTGAAAAGTGTAATTCCTGAATTTGCAGACTTAGAAAGTGAATTCCAAGCAAAGAAACATGCATACAAAGGCAAGGAGGTAAGTAAAATATCTATGAGGTACATAAATATTTCCATTTGACTAGGAGAAAAGGCCTTTTCAAAGATATTTAGGCTGGAGGCAGATCTTATAAAGCTTTCAACATGTGAAACTGAGTTTGCATTAATGGGAAGCTACTTCATTTCTCACTAGAGAAAGCGACATTATCAAAAAACCTGAAAGGTTTCTCATATAAGAAAACAAAATTTCAAATGTTAATTTTGCCAGGTATCACTTGTGTCATCTTAAACTCTTTAAGGTAGAGATCCTCATCTTTTTTATTAGTCACTATAATAACTAAGAAAAGTGATCACTTTAATGTTAGGCACTGTTCCTAGCCCAGAGTCGTCACTTAAAAAAAATCATGTCACTTGTTTTATTTTAGGATGATTATTCTGTGTACAAGATTGGAATATTTTGCAAGTTGAGCAAATTTTTAAAGAGAGAGAGATCTTTTGCTCAAATGGGATGCAACTAATCTAGCCTTAGGCTAGTGCTGGTGGTTATAGATTTTAGGCAAAATCAGGAGCTGTGTTTAACAGATGTTTAGTATGTGGATTGTGCCACTAGCAGTCAGGAAATCAAAAGACAAATTGCACTGGGAAAAATCTGCTGCCAGGGCCCTCCCCAGAGTGCCAGAAAGTAAAGATATCAGTGTACACACAAAGTGAGAAAGGAAAAGTCTCTCCCATTTTTTTAAGAATAGGAAATAAAAGAAATGCATCTTTGACAGAAAACATTTAAATATGCTGTGCAAAAAAGTAATTGAGTTGTTACCTACTAATCAATTATCAAAGTATTTCTCACTTGTCATGTAGTTTATATAACACTTCAGAGTATCTGATTCCTAGTATTTTACATCATTTATATCATGCTAATTTGAGTCCAAAAATAGAATCATTTGACATTTCACAGTATTCATTTTAGAAGAATATTCACTTATGAAAGAATTTATTTTGTTTAGACAATCTATGTTATGTTCTGATAAACCATTGAGCCACAACCAACCTTCCAGACAGTTTTTAGAGTCAGTAAAACACACGGGAGGCAACTATCCATCTTTCCCCACAGAGGAGACAGTGGATTTGAACCCAATGCCTTTGGGTTGGTAATACAGCTCCTTATCACTAAGTCATCAGAGTTCTATATGCTATACTTATAAATAAATAATACCAGTTTTGAGAGCATTATTAAGTCATCGTGTAATATTACATTATATGTACAACATCCTGGCAATGAATTATAGTGTATGCATATTGTATATGTGAAATGCATTTAAAAATATATATTAGCTTTGTTCCAATGATCTCATATTTGAGTTATCTAGGAGAATATATATTTTTTTAATGAGCATTATTTGCTATATTATGAGCTGATTTAAGAAAAAGTCTAAAATCTTAGCAAGATCTAAGAAATCTTTGTTATTTTTAGACACTGTAGAATTTTAGATACAATTTATAAGATTTCTATTGACTCTGAAAGAAGCATTTGAATGTGAGTTGTGAGTATGCTTTTCTTACACATAAAGCTAGAAGGAGAAAAACAAAATCTCAAACTGTATGTCATGTGAGGGTTATTTTTTTGTTTATATGTCCATTATAAAAGGTCAAGAAAGCATCCAGTTGTATGGATTTGTATAGAACAACATTAATGAACTAAAATTTTGCTGGAACTTATTATGAATTAAATACCAGAATACTTGGATAAAAAACTGTGTCTGTGAAAAATATATCAATAACATCATGGTTTAAAAAAAAAACATAGTAATTTTTTAAAACACATTTTAACACACTATCCTGAGGCTCACTTCATCATGTTGGAATTTAAACTATCACTGAAGATAAATATTATTAGCAATCAAATTAAAAATGGTCACTTTAACAGCTCATTTTCAGGTTCTTGTTCTTCTAAAATGCAATACTCTCTTTTCAGAAACCTCTTAAATGTTTTTTTTCATGTTCGTGAATACTAATCATGTACTTTGAAACATAATCCCTGAACATGAATGCATTCAGTGCTCCAGGATATATATTTCTTTTTCATGTTTCATAAGGATTTGTAAGAAATAGTACTTGGGCAGTTATTGGCATCAGTGTTTTACTAATTAACATTCTAGTATATCCATGGAGGAGAGTGAACAGTCTTACAATCCACTTCCTTTATCTTTGAATAGAGTGTTTGTTTCTGTGGGGAGAATTTTAATTAGTTTAACACAACTTATTGCAAATATTTTCTTGAAAAAGAAATTCAAGCACTGAGGAAGAAAAGCATAAAACAATTGATTCAAATAAATGACAAAATATTATCTCAACTATTTCTTATAATGAGATATTATTTTGGAACAGTTTTATAATGAAGATAAGGAGATAATTTGACTGAAACAAAAGAAATATTAATGAAGTATATTTCCTCAGGGTTCATCTCAGATATTTTATTCTGTAAATTATATAGTGGAAAAAAGTCATCACCTACAGACATTAGATTAAAGCAAGCCTCTAACTTCTCTCTAGCAAGTGTGTCATGCAGTTAATATATATATATAAAACAAAACAGTTGGGAGAGCAGATGTATAGTCTAAAACCTAATGGAGATCTGCTATGAGTTGGAACTTGCTCAAGAACTATGGATTGGCATTTTAGGTTATGATATATCCTCTAGTATTTTGAGCATGTAGAAAAATTTTGACTCTGAAAATTTATAGACATAAAGAAAATCAGAGATGCTTGTAGGACTCTCTAGGAAAGAAAATGCTTTTGCCTAGTTTAATTCATCTTGCCTGATCTCTTTTCCAGACTAAATACTTTGTGTTAAGAAGTGAAACTAAAAAGGGTTTCAGAACTAGTAAGGCCCTTCTTTGTAATTTAATTCCTGTAAAACAAGGCTGCAATCCTGATGGCACATGGTGAAAATCCACCAGCTTCTCCATGGGAGAGGAATTGGCAGTTTCCTCCTTTGCAATTAACTGCGTCTGAAACCCACCAGAGGTTTAGCCACATGTTGGTTCCAACTGAAAGGTACACAATAACAACAGGACAAACTGGAGCTTTGACAAGATATAGGGAGTATTGAAAAGTACTGTTTGGATCTGAAATGAATTGTCTTCTATTTAAAGGACTCCTGGTGGCATACTATTCAGTTTGAGTGTACACTCAAACATAAATTAGCAGTTTGAATCCATCAGCTGCTCCAAGTGCAAAATTAGGGTATCTCAGAAACCTGACAGTCACTGTGAGGTGATACCAAAGAGACAACAGTAGATTTTTGCTTTTCTTTTTGTTCATTTTCCATTCTACCCATCCTCACTAAACTTAGGTTTGTCTCTTTCCACAGGTAACAACATGCTGAAAAGTCCAGAGTTCAATACTATAAATGTGCAACTTAAATCAGAGCTAAGGAACAGGAAAGATATGACATTTTTTGAGGAAAGTCTTTATAAGGAGAATTGGGTCAGTTATATAAGACTTACATTAAATAAATACACCCTAGACCACTTTAGTGATATTGCTAATGTTACTGCCTTCTCATGCTAACAACCAGAATGTGAAGTTAAATTTCCCTTGCTTCAGAAGCTGCATGCTTTATAAGTCTGAAGGGTGCAATATTGTAACGATAACCTACATACAATACTAACTATTTTCTGCCAAAGAAGTACAATATTTCAATAGCAAATCCATAAATATCAAAGAAAAATTGTCCCAATATACATATATATTGCAGTTAGCTCAGCAGGAAGAGCCATTTCAGTGATGAGGTTCTGAAGAGCCTCCACAAACTAGAGATAATTATATGTGATAAATCAGGTACCAAATGCATATTGCTGAAAGTTATTCAATTATGTATATATAAGAATTTTAGGATTATAGAATGATCTATTCTAGGATTCATTGTTGATATCAGGCAACTGAAATTAGAGACATTAAACTATTAGATTAAGGCTGCCCAGTTCATGGCAGAAAAGATTTTGAATGAGGTCGTTTATCCTAAACTCTTGCATTCAACAAGTTTTTATTGTTGTTACAAACATATGGCTAATACTATGTCCCTGTCTTTTAGGGCTTATAAAGAGATAGAAAGGGAAAAAAAAAATAAACCTCTGCAACTTGCTGAGTTATAAAATACTAAAAAAATATAGTCTTTTGTTTTGTACTCTTAAATTTATATTTTAATACTGAAAGATTTGAGCTGCAAGAATTAAAATACTAAATTTGGATTTAGACTAGAAAAAGGAAATCTTTTCAAAATCTCGGCTTAATAGGTGAGGAAATAGAAACGACAATATTATAAATGTTTTCAAAACAGACTTGAATCTAAGGTCTTTGAATCTCTGTTGATGGTTCCTCCGCTCATATTTTACTTCATGTTTTACCTAAACACCAGCAAAATTTTACCTTCTATCCCTATCCTGAATTCCACAGAGTGACATTTGATATTTTATTGTTGTTTTAAGCCAAATGTAAGGTTTCTGTTTTCCAAATAAGGTGATTTCTATTAACCTATTTCATCAATACCAGTTGCTGTTGGGATAACTCTGATTTATGGGGACTCAATCATGTCAGTACAAAACTGTGCCTAGAAGTTTGAAAAAGGATTGTCAAGCTTTCTTCAGAGGCATGTATGAGTGGACTGAATTTTTTCTTGTTTTAATACTTTGATTTAGCAATTTATTATTTTGTAAAATCCTAAATTTCTTTCCCTTAACTTGGTAATTTTCCCATCATACATAAAATCTGTTAAACATAATCATTTAATTTCCCAACTAGGCACTGGCGTTTATCTAAGTTTGTAACTTTTATAACTTGCTGGTAAAACCAGTTTCAGACACCCAAAGATATTCTATGTGTGATACTAAAGCTATATTTCATCGGATTTTCAATTGCTAATTTTTCCCCCCCAGAAATAGATCACCAGGTCTTTCTTCTTTGATGCCTTTGTGGGAACTTTCAGCCTTCAGCCTTTCGGCTAGAAGCTGAACACAATCATGTCTTACACTATCAGAGAACCTCTGATGCTTATAGAGATATTTTACTCCACTTTGAAGCAGCCTGAGTCCAACTTAGTTTATTCCATACATGTTTGATATATTATTAGGCTCCTATTTGGAGAAGATCTATATTACTTTATGTTGGTGTGGGAGGTTGAAGGATTGGCATGCATAATTCTACAAAAATATTTTGTGATAAGTAGTTAATATAGTGAATAATAAAGTGCTTGTTTACTAACCAAAAGGTGGGAAGTTCAAATCCACCAGTTTTCTGTGTGAAAAAGATGGTGGCAATATTATAGTCTTGAAACACTGTGAGTCAATTCTACTTTTTTCCATAGGGTAACTAAGAGTATTGTCTTAATAGGCCTTTTGTTCGTAGGGTAGTGCTTGACTTGAAGGCAATCAACAACAACAATTCCCATTCAAATAAATTTCTAATACAAATATTTCAAAGAGCAAGGGTAGTCTTAGTAGAGTGAAAAGGCAATATAACATGGAGTCAAAAGAATTAGGTTTGAGGTCTGACTCCATTACATCTGAGCTTCTAAATTTAGGCAAATCATGTAATGCTATCTAAGCCTCACCTCTGAAGAAGAGGTAATATGCCAATATATGAAAATATTTTATCAATTATAAAGGGCTATAAAAATTTTTAAGTGGTGCAGTATAATCCGTTAGATGTGTCACTGAAGACATCTTTTTATGTTGATGCAAACATTCTTTAAATAATGGACTAATCTAAATTAACATTTAGTTCCAAAAGCCTCTAAATCTGTATTTTTCTAACAGTCCAAATGGCATACAGATTAGATATACATACAGATATAAATAGATATAGGCAAAGCTTTGCTAAATTCAGTATCCCAAAGGTAAATTTTTGAAAGAAAAAAAAAAAGAATAGAAAAATATGTTGTTAACCACTACAAACACTTGTGGGGGAAGGGTGGCAGGCAGCATTCTTAGGAATTTCTTCTCAGCTCTGCACAGAGTATCTGTGAGCTAAGACAGAAGTGATTCTTCCTACTCAGCCTCATGAAAAGACAACTCTAGCAGGAACCACCAAGACTCAGTGAAGGAAGAGTCCCTTGCTGCATTCCTGGGAAGTTTCCAGTTCCTATCAAAGGCTTTGTTTGCTCAGGGGTCACACACAGCACCTCCCATCCCCACCCATGCATGTCATATAATGCCAAGGAAGTACCAGACAGGATCAAACATTATGAAAAATAAATAAGTCTTCTAAATAAGCAGACTAAATTGAGGACTCGATGAATACCTGAGAGAGACAGGCAGGCAGTATATATATATGTCAATGTGGAGGTCCAAGAACTGGTATGGGGAAAGTTACAAATGTTAGAAGAAAGATTTCAAGCTACAATCAAAGGACAATAGGAAAGAAAAACAAAATCAAGACAATGAGGAGACAATAAGCATGAAAAACAATACAAAAGCATGAAAATACAATCCAGTATATTAAGACTAAAGTGGCAGAAATTCTCAACAAGGTGGAGATACAAAACCAAAAATCAGAAGAGATGAGATGGAGAAGCAGCAAGTTAGATGACAAGAACTTCACTGATAACTTATAAGAAAAGAAAAAGAGAAAACAGAAGGAAAATGGAAAAAGACGAAAACCCAACCCACCCAAACATTAGAATTATGTGAGATGGCATCAAATTACACAATATATGTATGACAGGAATTCTAAAATAAAAGGGAGGGAAAATACAGAGAAAATTATAGAAATGATACCATAAGAAAACTTTCCAGATATCATGAAAAATGGAGAAATACACATTTAAGAAACTTAGTGATGGCCAGACAATGCATTTTCTCAGATTCTAATATGTAATAAATATGTTGTGTTGATTGCCTTCGAGTTGAGCTTGGCTCATAGCAACCCTATGAACAAAAGGCCTGAAGCCCCTCTACAACTATGGGCATTTATCAAAGTAAATAGAGTTTCCAGAGGCATGTTATTTAGGAAGTGGATGCTACACTTGCTTCCAAAGAACATAGAAAGTCATAAATATAGAAATTAATAACCAGACGGGAAATGATTAAAGAAAAAGAACACTCACATGGAAAATAAACAACTTACTTAAACACAACTGAATAAGAAATAGAAACTGAAATTAAAAAGTTCCCAGGAATGAATGAAAAGGAAAATATATCAAAACCTCTGGGATACAGGTAAGGCAGTCCTCAGGGGTCAGTTCATAGCAATAATAAAGCACATTTTAAAAAGAAAGAAATGAGGAAAGAAACTACTCAAGTAATTTCATCTAGCAAGCAGAAAAACAAAACAACCTGGCTAATCCCACAGCCTGTAGAAAAATGGAAATTAGGATAAAGGTTGAAAAATAAGGGCTAGAAAACAGAAAAATCAATGAAATCATTAACAAAATCGGGAGCTGGTTCTTCAAAAGGGTTATTCAAGTAGGCAAACTGTTGGCAAACTAACAAAATAAAGAAACACACAAATAACTTGAATAAGAAAAAAAGTATGACCTATCACAACTAAACCAGAATAATATGAAAAATTATTCTATGATAAATTTTAAAACCTAGAGAAAATGGAGAAATTCTTCAAAATTCATTCCCTAGATAATTTCAAAGATACAGAAATGGAACACTTGAATAAACACATTACAAAAGAAGAAATTGAACAGGTCATAAAAAGATTCTAAAAAAAAAAAAAATAAGTCCTGGCCCAGATGGCTTCATGAGTAAATTCTACCAAACTCAGAGCTAAACTATAACCAATTTTCTTTTTTAAAAATTATTGTAAATTATTAAAAAATAGAAGAAAGAACGTTCCCATTCTACAAAGCAAGTATAGCCCTAATGATAAAACCAGGCATATATTTAATACATAGAAAATAGAAAATTAAAGATCAATGTTTCGTAAACATAGATGCAAAAATACTTAACAAAATCCTGGCCTATATAATACAACAGTATATTAAAAAATATTTCATCACACACACATGGGATTGATATAAAAAATGCAGGCATGGTTCAACTTAAGGAAAACTATTAATATAATTCATCATATTAATAAAGCAAAGAACAAGAGCCACATAGTTTTACCAACTGATGCAGAATAAACCTTTAAAAAAATTCAAGACTCCTTCCTAATTAAAATACTTGGCAAAATAAGAATAGAAGAGAATAATCTTAACATAGTGAAAAGCATATATGCAACAATAAAAGCCAACCTCATTCTCAATAAAGACTAAAGACAATCCCCTTGTGCGGAGGGAGCAAGCAAGGTCACAAATCCTATTCAATATATTATTGGTAGTTCTAGCAAGGTCAATACTGTAAGAGAAGGAAATAAAAAGCATTCAGATTGGCAAAGAGGTGGTGAAACTGTCACTACAGTAGTGTATACAGAAAACTTCAAAGACTCACCAGAAAACTTTTAGACCTAGCAGACCTATTCAACAGAGTTTCAGGACATTAAATCACCACAAAAAAAGTCAATTAGAGTTATCTACAGCAATAAAGAAAGCAAGAAAAAGGAAATTAGAAAAGCAATACAATCTACAACTACAATGTTGGTGTATACTTTTGAATCAGAACTGGCTCATGGTTGACCCTCCCATTGCCCATCTTTCTCCCATGGAGCAACCAGCGATCCAAACCATGTGCAATTGGGACTGAAACATAGCTTCTTATCACTAGGCTATCACAAGGCCACTAGAGCTCTCTACCATTTACAATTGCTAAGTACAAGATGAAATTCTCAGAAATAAACTTAACTGGAGATACAAAAGGACTTTACAAGGAAAATGACAAAACATTGCCATAACAATAAGAAATCTGACTAAATGAAAAATTATTCCCTGCTCATGGATAGGAAGACTGAACATTGTGAATCTGACAATCCTCCCAAAGACAATACAGATACTAAATTCATTCACCAAGAAGATGAAAAAGGTAATTTCCAGTTTCATTTGGAAAGGAAAGCAATTCAGAGTAAGTAACTTTCTTTTTAAAATAAAAAATAACTTTCTGAGTCCAAAACTTATCAATTACCATAGTAATAAAAAAAAGATCATGGTATTGGTACAATGACAGATATATAGATAATAGGATAGAATCAAGAATCCAGAAATCAGTACATCAATCTAGGGTCAACTGGTAATTAATGGGTCGACAAAACCCATTAAATGGGGATAAAATAGCCTCTATAAACAAATGGTGCTGGCAAACTGGGCATGTACGAGCAGAAAAGTTTAACAGGGTCCACATCTCATACTATACACAGAAACCAACTCAAAGGAGACCAGAATCCTATGGATAAACCTAAAAAACTAAAATTCATAAGAGACAAAATAGAACAAGTTTAGAAATTCTGGTTTATGGCATAAATAGGTTTGCAAAAATAGCCAAAAATGTACAACCTGGAGAAGATTAAATTGATGAATGAGACCATATTAAAATAAAATCCATGTGTACATTAAAAAAATTCTCTAGTAGAGTCAAAGAAAGCCCACAGATTCAGAAGACAAAAAACACACCCACAACCATTTGGCAATGACATTTCAGACAATGATCTAAATGAACTAAAATAGAACAGAATATTAGAGTGTCTTTAAGAGAAAAAGATTCAATCACAAACTGGTCAAAAAACATGAAAATATTTTTCAAATATGAGGACATTTGAATGACCAAGAAACACATGAGAAAAATGTTTAAAATTACTAGCAATTTAAGAGATGCATTTCACTCCAGCAGCAGCAGCAGAGCAAATAATATGTCTTGGAGAAGACATGGAGAGATTGAAGCCCTTATGAGCTGCTGGTTGGATTATAAAATGGTATAACCACTACAGAAGGCAGTTTGGTGTTTCCTCAATAATCTGAACCTAGAAATCTCATATGACTCTGCTATTCTACGTGTATGATTGTATCCCAAGGAAATCAGAACTGAGACATGAATGGAAATATGAGATATGTATGTCTGTAACAGCATTATTCACAATAGCAAAAAATAGAAATAATCCAAATGACCTTCAACAAGTGAATTGAGATATTGTGATACATTCACACAATGGAAGTACTATGGAGCACTAAGAAAAAATGATTTAATAAAATTCTCTATATCATGGGAGAAATTAGAGAACATTATGCTGAGTGACATATCTGTCACATAAGGACAAATACTGCGTAAGACCACTGTTGTGAAAAATAGGAGTATAACTTAACAAGTTATGTATAAATGCCCAAATATGCTTATTTTTGGCCTACATAAGTCTTAGTGAACCCATTTCGATACTGTGGTTCATATAATTCCTTTTGTAAGGCTTTTTATAAAGTAGATCAATTTAAATTTAATCAGCACAATTCATTTTCTTCTTATATCCACCACCCTTCTTTTTCTCCTCTAAATATTCCAATTTGTTTAAGATTAATTGATTGGTCTATTGGATCACAATAGTGATATAGTATGTGATATTGGAGGAAAATTATTTCATTTGAGAAGTTTAAGTTTACTATAAAAACTAAGTTTTTATGAACTTATAAACTTACTATATAAACTTTAAGTTTATATAACTTTAAGTTTATAAACTTTACTATATAAATTTAAGTTTACTATATTTTCACATCACTTTCTTATATAAAAATGTGTACATCCATGTAACATGTAGAACATACAGTAAATTAATGTGTCATGAGGCTGTGTGTTTAAGTACAATAAATAAAAATATAATGCATGCATTATTTGAATGCATTCATGTAATCTAGATAATTACGAACCATTTGACTTTGGGCAATTACTCATATGCAAGTTTAAGCTGAAGCTGAGGAAAATGAATTCAAGTCCACAGGAACCAAAATTTGACCTTAAGTCTGTTCCACTCAAATTCAAAACTATCTCAGGAATAGATTTGAGGTCTTGGGCACCAATGAGCATAAACCAAATGAGTTCTGGGAGGATACTAAGAAAATTGTCCATGAAGAATGCAAAAGATTATTACAAAGACTGAAAAATAAGAAGAGACCAAGATGGATGGCAGATGAGACTCTGAATATTGCATTAGAGTGCCGAGAAGCCAAAGCTAAAGGAATAAACCAAGAAATCAAAAAGCTGGACAGAAAATTTCAAAAGGCAGCTGGGACAACAAAGCAAAATACTATAATGAAATGTGCAGAGAGCTGGAGTCAGAAAATTAAAAGGGCCCAATTCTCTCAGCGTTTCTTAAGCTGAACGAGTTGGAAAACAAATTCAAGCCACGGGTGGCAATACTTAAGGATACTTTGGGTAGAATGTTAAATGATCCAAGAAGTATCAAGAGAAGATGGAAGGTGTACACAGAGTCACTGTATCAGAAGAAATTGGCTGACACAGAAGCATTTCATGAAATAACATATTAGCAAGAGCATGTGGTGATAAAGGAGGAAGTTCAAATTGCTCTGAAGGAATTGGCAAAAAACAAGGCTCCAGGAGTTGATGGCATACCAATTGACATGTTTCAACAGACACTGGCCTGGATGTGCTCACTATGTTGTGCCAAGAAATCTGGAGGGCAGCCTGCTTGCCAACTGACTGGAAAAGATAGATATTTGTTCCCATTCCAAAGAAAGGTGACCCAACAGAATTGGTATAAATAAACTCTGTAAGCATTAATATTTTTACCCACAGAAATGAAGATGACAATTTTTAATTTGCCAGTTTGATATGAAAATTAAATTTTATAACAAGTGCAATGTTTGGCCTGCAATAAATGCTTTATGCACTATACTGTGATCCTTTACCATCCCTTTCCTAAGGTAGAATTAAATATTTCTACATTTAACTTTTATATTCAACATCATGATAATTGGAGAAAAGATTGAAGTTGCTAATATTTCATTTTGGTCCATAACCAACAGCTACTGCAACAGCTGTTGAAAAATAAAAAAAAAAGTTTTGCATTGGGAAAAATCTTCTGTCAATGACCTCTCCAGTGTTCAAAAGAGCAAGGATGTCAGTTCAAATGTTAAGGCAAACCTGATCCATGCCATGATATTTCTGTTTCTTATGAATCTGGAAGTTGAACAATGAATAAGGATGACAGAGAAAAATTGCTGCCTTTGAATTGTGGTGTTTGAGAAGATTATTTATTATCTCCTTAGACTGTCAAGAGAACAAACAAGTCTGTTTTGAAGGAAGTACAAACAGAGTCCTCTTTAGAGGAAAGGAGGTGAAACTTTGTCTCACATACTTTAGACATATTGTCAAAAGGGGTCGGTCCTTGGAAAAAGATATCATGCGGGGGAAAGTGGAGGGTCAGAGAAAGAGGAAGACACTTAAGAAGATGGACTGACACAGTGACTGTCACAATGGTCTTGAGCATTTCAGTGGTGGTGAGAACTGCACAAGACAGAGCAAGTTACAGATCTGTTGTTTATAGATCTTGTCGTTATAATTAGCTCTGAGGTATAATGGATTCAATAGCACCACACAACAATACCTTATCCCTTCAATGCAGAGATTCTTGAACTACTCTTCTAATTGAGAAATAATGTGAATACTAAGAGAATCAAATTTCTGAAATGGGCATACATTAACAAAAATACCAAGATTTACCTTGGTTTCAGTTCTCCTAGGGGCACTAGGAAATTTAGCCACATGCAGGGAGCGTAAAATTCTAGTTAGACTTACATGATCTCATTTTAGGCACACATAAAAATGGAAGCTTGAATATCATGCATCATTGAATCAGGAATTTTGTCAGCAAAGGTAATGATCCAATGAACTCAGCAGAGTGCCCTGAAAGGTCTGTACATCAGAGTTAAAATGGCCATAAACAACAAGATAATTAAGCTTCTGTCCTCAGAATACAATTGAAGAGAACTGTTCAGTTTCTGAGAGTAAATTATCAGCAAGAGAAAAATAGAAACAGCATTTAGAGCTCCTCAAGTCTGTAATCTCCCACTTCTTACTAGGAAGGACACTCCTTCCCCGCCCCCTTTTTGTTTTCAGTTCCTTAGGTTTTAGGAATGGAACCTTGGTGGCACTGTGGTTAAAATCCATCAGTAATTAGAATCCATCAGCTGCTGTGCAGGACAAAGGTGAAACAGTATTCTGCTTTAAAAAATATGTAGCCTTGTAAAGACTATTGAACAGTTATGCTTTGTCTACAGGCTACAGGTTGTTAGGAGTTTGAATTGACTTAATGGCAATAGAGTGGTTTGGTCTGAGTACTTGCAAGAAGATTCCCCGGGTGGTACAAAAAATAGGCTTATGGTTCAAACATCCTCAGAAGTATAGCAGAAGAGAGGTATAAAATCTGCCTCCAAAACCCCCATCCATTGAAAACCCTAAAAAGTTCTACTCTACTACACATGGTGAGTCACCATGTTTTGTTTTGTCTTAACCCTGGAAGGTGAAAATAACAAGGCAGGGCAATGAGTTGCTGATTTCAAACACTACCTGCCCAAGGGGACAGGCCTTTAGTACCAGATCCAGTTCCTGATAGAGACAGGGGATCAGCTTTTATAAATCTTCTTCCCACTATAAAGGCTTCACCCACATACCATAGCTTGGCCTCTTGACCACTGAACAGTTGAAGATAGTTTTTCTACTCTTTCTCTTCGTGTTTCTCTCAGCTTTTATTCATTTATATCTGGAAAGTTCCCTTACCTTCGTGCATTAAGTGTATTCCCCAAGTGGCTTTACTGGCCCTGCTTATTTGAGAAAAATAAATTTACAAGAAGTAGAAGGTGGCAAGTGAGTGTGATTCAATATCCAGAATGGAGTTTAGAAATGAAATAAATGTATGTAAGAATGTATGTAAGAATGTACTAATTTTCTTCTGAGTATATGAAGCATACAGCTTCTCTTATGTTTCTAAATTTTACAAATTTTTACTTTGTTTGAAATTTTAAAAAAATATAGTTAATTTTAATAAGTAAAGATAACTTACAATTACATTGGAAAATGACTAAAACATTAAAAAACCTTAAACAATAAAAAGAGCTAAAACTAAATTAGGAGCAAATAGCTCAGACAGAATGGAATATAAACCACTCTGTAAATAGTAGAACAAGATTATTTTCACTTATTCATTGTTTTAGCTCATTTTGTATTTAAAAAAAAATAGGTACAATATGGCTCACTTCTTGTCTATTGGTTAAATATCTGTTTTCTAAATGTCTTGGTATAGAAGAGTGAGCATGTCCAACCATTAAAGTACAAGGATGTATTGGGGGGGAAGTGTCTTAATTACAGGGTCTCACAATTGGGTGGGTGGAGGGAGGGGTGAGTAAAGGAAAAGGGAAAGATCTGGTGTGAAACACAATGTATATGAACTTTGTAAGTAAACCAATATAAAATGTAAGTTTAAAATTGAGTAAATAAATAAAAGTGAACTGGGGGAGGGGGAAGGGAGAGAGAGGAAATAAAAAATGTGCAACAATGAATGAATGAAAATCTTTTTGTAAACTTTTGTTAAAATTACAAGTAAAATAAAAGTTTTATATAAAAAAATTTAAGGTTTTATTTATTTATTTATTTTATTTTTTTGTGCATGTACCATCAAATCAGATCTGACTGGTACAGGAGGAAATTGTCCCTCCTTCTGCAGCAGAGCATCTGGTGGATTCAAACCATGTACCTCTGGGATTGAAGTACAGCTTCTTACCACTAGGCCAACAGAAAAAAATTTAAAAAAAAAAGGAAATGGGAAAAAAAATTGAAGACCATATAAATCCTATAATGGATGATATGGAGAATAAAAACAAAAGGTCATTGGAAATGAGAAAAGATAAAAATAACAAAATTGATGTCAGAAGAGACTCTTGAAGTTTGTCTTGAACCTGAAGAAATCAAAGAAAAAATGAGAAATGATAAAATACAAGAATTGAAAGGTATGTTTGATAAAACAAAGCAAAATATTATCAAAGAAAAAATCAAAAGGGAAGAACACATTGGGTATTTCTCAATCTGAAAGAAGTTAAGAAAAATTCTACTGCTTCACTTTTATCAGCTTATCTGTTGGTCTCACTGAACCCTAGACATACTTCTTTCTTCATCTATTATGCTCCGATACAGCCTTGGCCAGCTCTAATCCTCTAATTACAGTTCACTTTGAAGCCACCAAAAATTTGACAATGACATTATTGTAAAGGTATTTAGAAAGAAGAAAGGAAAATAACAAAATTTAAAGTTCTAGCATATTCCTTTTGGTTTTATATTTTAAATATGTTATTATCTTATGATTGACATACCAAAAAGGGTGCATATTTAACTGGAAAAAACGCTTAAGCTTTACCATGATATAACTAGGGAACCAATACAACCAATTAAATGAATTGTGTCTATCATCTACAAAAATTTCCTAGAGCTCTTTTTTCTCTCCCCCCCCTCTTTCCTGCTTCCTATTCAAGCACCCAAGGAGCATCATGAAAGATAAGTTATCATTTGTGAAATTTCATAGAAATGGATCCTATAGTATATAATACTGTATCCTAACTACTTTCAGAATAGTTAAGATTCATCCATGGTATTCTATGCTTCAATAGTTTATTCCATTTCATTGTTGAATTGTACACTATCTACCACATAATTGTGTACATACACCATAATTTGTAGATTCATTCCCTTAATGACTGACATTGGGTTAATTACATTTTGAGATTATTACAAATAAATCCATTTTGAACATTTATGTATATGTCTTTGTATAAAATGCAAAAAATAATTGTCTTTGAGAAAATAACTCACAGTGTTTCAAAGGCTGTAAATCACATGTAAAGAAATTACCCATCTTTCTCCTGTAGAGCTTCAATTAATTATCACAACAAAAGTTGCACATTGCTGTAAGGAGTATGGTCATACTCATAAGTACTTTTGCAATTGTTTACTGTAAGTTTTACAAACTCAACTTGCAAGAACATTTCACCATTTTCTAGCATTTTCTTATTTTTATACTTGATTAAATATTATCTACTCAACTACATGAATTAGCAATCTAGGAACTCAAGTCTCCTTTTCCAGCATCTTATCATCACCTTATTCATTCAGTTAACTCTTCTTGTCTCAGAAATTCTAGGACACTTTCTCTGCTCTTCACCTAACTACTACTTTACAGATCCTTTGCAGCTCCTGACTAAACTAATGCAAAACCATTCCAGTTGCTTTTGCCTGATTCTAGTCTAGTCCTTTTGATCTATTTCCAATAGAGTTCCTGAAGTGCTCACTCAGCACAGCTACACGTGCCATTCTTTGTAAAATATTCCATAACTGACAGTGACTTGAGGGTAAAGTTTAGCCTGGAATATAAATTGCTTCATATTTTGAACATGTATATTTCTGGATTTTTTCTCTAGACACAGGGAATCAAGACTTGAAAGGCCCTTAGAAAATTGATAGGGAGATTTCAAGGATGCTCTATCTTATATCCTAGAAGATATTACTATTGATTTTTTTTATTTGAAATTGTCATCTCCCTGCAGTTTCTCTTTCCTCCAACAGCCTTTTTTACTTTTATAAGCTCCGCATTCTACTTCCATTTCAGAGAACTGTTTTAGATGTCTAGCAATGTAATTATGGATTGAATCTCAACATAAAGAAAACAAAGATTCATACCACGAGGTTGACTGGCAGCATCATGATAACTAGTGAAGAGATTGAGATTGTCAACAGCTTCAGTTTGCATGACTCCACAATCAACACTCTCGATACCAGCAGTCAGAAAACCAAAAGATGACTTGCATTGGGAAAGTATGCAGTGAAGGACCTCTCTAGAGTACCAAAGAATGATGACGTTTGTCTGGAGACTAAGGTACACCTGATTCAGGCCATGGTCTTCACAATTACTTACTATGCATCAGAAAACCAGACAATCACTAGAGATGATAGAAGAATAATTGATATCTCTGAGCTGTGGTGCTGGAAAAGAGTATTGAATCTACCATGGACTGCTAGGAGAACAAACAGGTTTATCCTAGAGAGGGTGACCCCAGGCTGCTTCTTGGAAACAAGGATTCTGAAGCTTCATCTGACATACTTGGGCATGTTGAAAGGAGTGACCAGTCCTTGGAAAGGGACATCATGCTAAGGAGGGTTTAGGGACAGTGAAAGAGAGGAAGACACTCTATTAGATGGATTGATTCTGTGACTAGGGTAATGAAGGTAGGTGTGTCAGAGACAATAAGTTTGGCTCTGGATAGAGCAGGGTTCAGATCTGTTGTGCATGAGTTGCAAGTGACTCAATGGCACATAACGACAATGTATAAATAGTGATGTATAATAGTTCTCATATTTAATTATGGATATTATATAATCTGGAGTCACTGAATACTGCAAACAATTCATTGCTTTGCTATTGACCAAAAGGTCAGCATGTCGAATCCACACAGAGGTGCCTCCAATATGAGCCCTGGAGATCTATGTCTGACAGATAACATCCATTGAAAAACTCTATGGAAAACAGTTCTACCCCAATACTATGTTTCTGGCTTGATTGGGAAAAACTGATTAGAACCACTGTACTTGTGGTGGCAAGGGTGGAGTAGGAGTTATCTAATGTGAATTTCGGACTCTTCAGATATTTCAGGGAGCCAGTTATTTTTACTTTCCTGCTTGGAGAGAGAAAGATCTAGATGTTCATATTGTAGAATCACAACTGGTAAGGAGGACTTAAGCTGTTAAACATTGACGTGTAAATGTAAATCACTGTACTAATACCTTAGGCCTCAGCTGATTTTGTCTCCTTTAATCCAGAGTTCCTCTCTTCTAACTTGCATTCTAAATAAACTTCTACTCTCAGGCAGGATCTCAGAGGAGTTTAATGCTTAAATAAACTCTTCACTTTCCCTGCTGATTTAAGCTTCTAGAGATAACTATGGCTACAAATGTATGAACTTCGGTTTCTTCCGTACTGCCTTTTGTGCCTCTCCTTCAGTGAGAATTCTTTCTTTCTAAATGAGTTGTCACTTGTCTATGTCTAAATTTGTATTGTTAACATAGCTAATATTTTCTTCCAATTACTTAAGAAAAACATTCTCCAATTTTCTACCGAGACCTTTAGGATAGACTTGAATACTAGTGTTTAATTTACCTTTTACTTTAAAAGTTGCACTGACTGACCCATAAGGTGATGGATCAAATGGCTTAAGACAATTTTTACCTTTGATAAACATACCATGAACCATAGAGCTGGGTGACATGGAGAGATCCTTTGGTTTCTTTGGATGTTTATATCCATCTCTTTTCTCTCTCTAGCCTTTGCATAGGCTTTGCTGTTCACTTGAAAAAATTCATAATCATTAACCAGTTTCTACATGTATATATGTATGTGTATGTGGTATGTATATTTTTTAACTTAAATATTCTAACAACCACTATACTTAATGACTCACTCTTACACTATGTTCATTTCAAGAATTGCATCTATTACTTACTGAGTCCTATGTGCAAACCTGAGCAATATGTGCTTAGCCTTTCAGGTGATAACTGAAAGACTGGCAGTATGCATTCAACAGCCACTCTGCAGGACAGCATGAGCAGTTCCGGCTTGGAAAGATTTACAGTCTCAGCAGTGGGTTAACATTTCTAAGATCTTGTGAATAAATACTGTCTCTAACCAAGACTACAATTGGAAACAAAATGGCATACACCACTTACTTGTGATTCTTTCTAACAAATATCTCCCCGCCCATCTTTTTTCTTTTTTTAAACTGGCTTAGATTTATCCTTTTACAATTCAATTTACTTTTATTGTCATCAGACTTATTTTAATTAAAAGGATAAAATAAACTGGGTCTTGAATATTTTAAGTTCTTTCCTTAATTAATTGCACTTTTGTTATTGGTTTCTATTCACTTCTCCCACTTCTGCAAGGTGATAACAAAGTGAATGTGCCATTACTATGAACTGAACTGTGACTGCTCTCTCAGTATCTATCTCTGTCTCTTTGTGTTGTACTGTTCTATACCATCAAGTCAGTTCTGAATTATAAATGACTCTAAGGCAGGTTTTCAGAGGTAGTAAATCATGTGGCTGGAGGTTGCCCATCTTTCTCCTGGGAAGCAGCCAGTGGATCCTAAACGTGTGCCTTCAGGTTGCCAATACAGTTACTTATTCAGCTCTTTTTTTTCCCAGCTCTTTAACTTCTTGAATTCTTTGCTTTGGCTTCTTGGTGCTCTCTAATTATATATATATATATATAAAAAGTTTACACTAACCTCTGTGTCTATAGACTTAGACAATCTGGGATTGCCTTGTTTTGTTATGATATAGAACTAGTATATGATGTATTTCTTGCCAATCTCTTCTAGACACTAAAAGATTAAACAAGAGTAAACTGAAGAGAACTACCAAACCACAGGAAATTGCCTAGGAGTAAAAGCTCAGAAGAGGCAGAGATTCTCTTGCAGAGCTAACAGAGAGAGAAAGGTTCTCTGCAGAACTGGCATCCTTTCTTCAGACTGCTAGCCCCCTACACAGTAGGAAAAGAAATTTCTTTTGATGACAATTATCTACTGGTTGTATTATTCTGCCAGCACTTGTAAATTCCTATTATTATAGCTATGCCAATGGGGTTGAAAAGTTTTACTATTTTATCTGCCTCATCTGCAGCCTCCTGTCCCCACCCCAAGGGCATTCCATTCTCACAAAACAAATCAATGCAAGAATAGTAGAGGAGGACTTATTTGCTACTTTATCATCTTAATTATGCGTATTGGGAAATGAGTGTTATCCTAAATCAGCAAGTCAACATTCATTTGTGCAAATCAACATTTTTATGACTTTTATCAAGATAAAAGAAAAGCTACTATTCAACACACAGATGTGGTTTCCCTTCAAAAGACCTAATAAATGCTTATGAAATAAAATTGATAATATTAATCACTAGGAGGATGTAATGAATGCCATAGATTTTCAAAAGCTGCTTTGCGTTTTAAGAATAAATCACCCAAAATAAGATGGAAGGCAGACAAATGGTATCCAAATGATTACAGCTTTTGAGTCTAAGATAAATTAGATCAAATAGCAGTTCAAATTAGAAGAGACATTTTCATTTATTTGTGAAGGAGATATTAAAAGAAGATAGAGGGCTGAGTTTTTGTGCAAATGAAACTACAAGTTGTCTTTGATATTTTCTGTTATCCTTATCACTTTTATTTCACCTGTTAACACACTGCATCCTCAAACACTATGGTAAAGGCTAAACAAACCCTATAGCCTGAATTAAAGCACAAAATACATTTTTAGAATTATTTCTTCATTAAGTAAGAAGAAAAAACTCTTCTATGCAAAATAAAAAGATATCACACTATTGGTGCCAAGCTTATTTTCAAGGCTTTTAACAACCATTTTAGTATAATTTTCTTAGGTAAAGAACTGAAGGAAGACTATAGTACAGTTACAAAAATAATTTAAATCCAACAAAACATTAACAACCTTCTATTTTTTCCAATAATTCTAAGTAAGTCAATGACAGATAATTATCATCACCATTTGGAGTAAAAATGTATTTGTGTCCCTAATATAAAAATATATTCTTCCCTGAACTTGTCAAAATGTGTAATTAAATGCTTGGTACTTATTCTTTTACTCCACAGCGGATGATTTTCAGTGTCTGGTTGCCACAGTACCTTTAATGCCTATGTACCATCGAGTCAGAACTGACCCATAGCAGGTTTTTAGAGGCTATAACTCACACAGGAGGAGATTGCTCATTTTTTCCCCCCATAGAGCAGCTGGTGGATTCAAACAATTTGCTTTTAGGATGGCAGTGCAACTTCTTACCACTAGGACACCAGAGCCAAAGAATAAATACCTGTTGAAGAGATTTATGAATATTTTTTTTAAACAACAGTAGTCACCCACTCACTATGCACATACACACTCTCTACATATGGATTTAAATGTGTGAATATGTGTCTTTTTTTTTCTTATCTAACTGTCGATGTTTGATTACCAAATGTTACCAAAATCCCGGCTAATACTATTAGGTTTGCATTTCCACAGTGGTTAAGTTTTGACTGTAGACAACAAAATTGATGGTTCAAATACATCACCTGATCTGTTGGAGAAACCAGCAGAGTGTGTTTCTGCAAAGATTTATAACCTTGTAATCCCAACTGGGCAGTTCTTCTCTGTCTATTAAGAACATTAGAAATTAAAATTTATTAGATGTCACGTTATTAATTTTGTAAGCCTTATGTTTAGGTTTAAATAACTGATGTCTAATGTCAGCCATCTGAACAATATTTTCACTACTAAATACCTTGGAATTTCCTAAACAAGTAGGCTTAAATGGCATAAAATAATATAAAAGCATTTTTAATCTTTAAAATACTGTTCCTTTTTTAAAGTAACAATACTGCTATGATATTGCTTCAGAATGTCCAGTAATAAATTTTAGGCTTAAATAAAAATGTTTCCAATTTGGAAATGATAAAAGTACCCAGTATTTTTAGCAATGAAATGTTCCCACAGGAATGTTAACTACTGACTTTTTCAAGTGTTTTGCCACATAATTCAGTCTGCTATAGAAACTGCGAAAGTGTAAAAATGGAAGCAACAGCCTATGACAATCCCTTGAGTTTACCATGTTAAATGCAGATGCATCTTAAAAGGTTGGTCCGTTTTTGTTTCCACCCCCATCCTTCTTGGGCATATCATTAGAATAAAATTCTCTTGTAGGATGGAATAGTGTTTTTAGAAACTACAGATGCTTTCTTGGGAGTTCTGGCGGTATACCCCATGGAGAGTTGTACTCTTATCCAAAGGCCATGCCTCTCTGGTAGTTTGCACCAGTGGCTCTGAGAGAGGATGATAATAAGCAGTCTCCTCCAGTGCAGTTTACAGCCTCTGTAACCACCTAAAGGGTCAACTCTGAGTTGTTTCTGAATAGAAAGCCAAGGGAGATTTTACGAATGCAAACTCAATATTAACACACATTGTGTGAATGGAAAATCTGCTTGAGTTATGAATGATCACATACAAACATAAAAATAATAATAAAAAAAACACCAAACCCAGAACCTCTTTTCAAATGTTACATCTTTATAGTTTAGTTCATTTAAGACAAAGCCAGTCAATTTTCTTTGAATCATGTGCTTGTTAGCCATCTGAATGTCATCTTCGGTGAAGTGCCTGTTCATATCCTGTGCCCATTTTTCTATTGGATCATTTACCTTTATCTTGTTGTGGTGCTCAAGTATTTCATAAATTCTGGATATAAGTCCCTTTTCTGATATGTTATTACCGAATACTTTTTCCCAGTCAGTGGCTTCCCTTTTTACCCTACTGGAGAAGATTTTGGATGTGCATAAGGATTTGAGTCTTAGAAGATCCCATTCATCTATGTTATCTTCTCCTGGTTGTAGGTTTTCTAGGATACTGGGAAGACTGTTTATGTTGTAGATTAGGACTTCTAGTGTTGTTCCTAGCTTTTCTGTAATGAAGTTTATAGTCCTTGGTTTTAGTCCTAGGTCCATGATCCACCTTGAGTTGGTTTTTGTATATGGAGTGAGGTGTGGGTCTTGCTTGAGTCTTTTGCAGATATTGCTCAAAGAGTCTTTTGCAGAAATGCTCAAAATCCCTAGCCCTAAGAGAGATGCAAATTAAAACAACTATGGGATATCATTTCACCCCAGTCAAAATAGCAAAATTTAACAGAACAGCAAGCAACAAATGCTGGCGAGGTTGTAGAGAAACTGGAACCCTGATTCACTGTTGGTGGGAGTGTAAAATGGTGCAACCCCTGTGGAAAGCAGTATGGCGCTTTCTCAAAAAGTTGCAAATAGAGATACCATTTGACCCAGCAATTCCACTACTGGGAATATACCCTGAAGAGACCATAGCTGACATCCAAGCAGATATATGTACACCCATGTTTATTGCAGTTTTGTTCACAATAGCAGGAGTTGGAAACAACCTAAGTGCCCATCAACAAACGAATGGCTAGAGAAGCTGTGGTATATTCGCACAATGGAATACAATGCTGCATTAAAAAACAAGGAACTCATGCAATATTATTCAAAATGGTTGACTCTGGAGAACATTATGCTGAGTGAAATATCCCAGTCACAAAGGGACAAATATTACATGCCACTGTTGTAGAATGGGACTGTCCTTGGGGTTGGGGAGAGACTGAGTAAGATGGGTTCAATGATGTGTGCTGCACTGAGGCAGAGGAGGGAGGGAACTGTTTAAAAGAGATATATAACTGGGTGTTTCTGTCATCACAGGAGTCTAGAGCGAGGGCTGCATGGTGGAGGGGACCTGGGGGGTGCGTTTGTGGAACAATGAAAGAATCTTTTCTTTTACTTTTCCATAATTTTTGACTCATGTACTTATAACTTGTTAGTCAAATTTGTGTCTTCTAGGTTGCAACACCCCCATGATACATCTTGAAGGATATGTACATGTACAGCCAAGCACAATCAATAAGAGTGCATCTAAATTCCAAAATCAATCTCCATAATAGTCTATGTGTTTCCTACTGCCAAAGGGGCCCTTTAGAGTAGTGAGAGAAGATCTTCACCCTGAAACCCACAGCGTCCCTTTTCAGCAGGAAGTAGCTAAGAGAATACGCCATCCCCTTTTCCTTATGACTCAGAGTGAAGTCTCTCTCAGGGAGGAGTGATAGGGAATGGCAAAGGACACACTGACAAAGAAGATTAATCAGAACTGGCTTTGACAAGCACTGTGGCATTTGGACAAGAACAAACTGGGAGGAGGGTAGAGAGAATGGTGCAGCGGTGAATGAATGGAAACCCAAAATCTCTGTAAATGTTTATGAAAATTAATAAAATATAATTATAGAAAAAAAGATTTTTCTTTGAATCAGTCCCCTACTTTTTGGGCCATTTTCTGGACCTTGTCTTTGATACTGCTTCACATCAGCAATGTGGCATCTGTACACCTACGTCACAACCCCATCTGCGTTGAGTCCCTAAACTCAATATCAACATTCATATTTAAGCACTATGGAGATCTCTAGAACTTCTGAATTTTAATTCTCTAATACAGTTAGCCCCTCTTTCTAAGCAAACTATGTATTCTGACAAATTGAACAACAATCACCCAAAGAGTAGACAAAATTGTTGAGAGCAGAGAACCAGTTTGGCTGTTACAACTACTCACACAGCTATCTAGTCTAGTTGAGTATGGTTCATAGTGACCCTATAAAAAAGATCTGAACCTTGTTCTATCCTGCGCCATCCTCACACTTCCCAAAACACAAGAGCCTATTGCAGCAGTCACCATGTCAAAACTCCTGCTTTAGGGTCTTCCTGTCCTCCGCTGACCCTCCACCCTTCCCAGCATTAGTACTAGAAATGTGTAACATATTAGAAAGTAATAGTTCTGTTGATAAAAAATAAAGTGAAAAAACAAACAAAAATGCAGACAGGAGTGTGTGAGTGGGAGTATCCGAAATGGCACAGAATTAAAGTAGATTCCTTACTAAGAAATTAGAAGGAAACAACAAAATATGTACTGAACCAAAGTAAGAACTGTCTCCTTAAAACTATTATTCTTGTAGGTTTCAAAAGCATTTCTCAATAATGCAAGAGCAGTTGTTCATATCTGAACTTGGCTGGCCTTTATTACCCTTTTATTTTCATTTGTTTTGTATTTCCAATCAGCTAGGCATGTCAGATAGGATGGATTGACACAGTAACTCGGGTGATGGGGGCAGGCGTGTCAGACAGCGAGCCTGGTTTAGGATAAAGCAGAGTGCAGAGCTATGTTAGGGTTGTTATGCATTGTAGATGACACGATGGTACATGCCAGGCTTGTCAGAATCACTTGGGACTTTTATTAAAATACAAATATAAAGAGTCAGATTTTTATTCAGATTTCAAAGGTCAAGTTTGGAGTGTTGTTTGGTGTATTTTATGGTGTTTGTCTTTTAAGATTTAATTTTGATTATGTGGAATTGTTGGGTATTGATGAAATAAAATAGTTTTCCGAAATTCTGATTACAGGGATAGTGAAGAACAACTCTTTAAACAATTTAGCCATTTAATTCCATGTCAAATATCTCTTCAAATTTTCTAAACTGTGAAACACATTTTTTCACTTTCATTTATGACTGAAAGGTGGCAGAGATTATGAACTTTAAACTTGTTAACCTCTTGATTTTTCTAATTTTCACTCCCCTCAAACTAAATAAAATACAAATTCTAATAGACTATTCTTGCTTTAGTATATTTTTTCAACCTCTACAGGAAACTTCACTGTAATCCCAAAGGCACACAGTCTGCATCCCCCAGCTGCTCTGGGGCACAAGAATGGGCAATCTCCTGCCATGTGATACTGACCTGAAAACCTGCTAGATGGTCAGCTGTAGGTCAATTCCAACTTGAAGGTACTCAACAACCACCACTAACCTATGTTCCCTCAATGACACAAAGATTTTGTGGTAGATTTCTTTAAAAAACAAACAAAACAAAACATTGGCGATCCAAGGTAACCCAGCAGTGCTGGGGGATTCAAGGCCCAGTATGTTGCTGTAGAGATGCAACACAAATGGTTATGTATGTCTGAATCAACCCAGTGGCAGTGGATTTAATAGGACAGCAGACTATTAGGATCTGTACAAGTAACCTCATAACTAATATTTCTTGTTCAAGTCTTTGGTCCATATATATAGAAACATACTCTTAGCAAAGCATTTCTCTAAATGTTTCTAATATGCAAAGCTTGCTATTACCTCTTGCATCAATTCTCACTCAAAAGATAAACTCCAATTTCACACATTCTTCACTCATTCCTTCACCTGCCCAGTACAGCTGACTGCTTCTTTTTTCATAATTTCCCTCAAGGCTTTGCTTTGCCAATGTTCATACTGAGTCCCAGAACTAAGTCTAAACATTTAAACCTTCAGTTGTTTGTGCAGGTTCTAAATTGTGTGAGAATGTGAAGACTCCAGGAAAACTTTCAGATTTACCACTAGAACTAAAAGATCCCTCTGCTCAAAACTTCCTCTCTGAAACCCATACTATGCTCCCAAATTAAAACAAGCAGTCATGAAAGGAACAACTTCAGAAGCATTCACTTGAGCCAAGGATTGTTAAGGGATATTGAAGTTACTTACCTAGTAAGGAATCTAAAGCAGCAGCATCATATAAAATTATATACAACCTATAAAGGCAATTATATGCTCTGTATGTTACTTTTGGAAACAGGAGTAGTATCCACTTTCTAAACAACATGCCTCTGGAAATTTTATGAACTTTTAGAGATGATAATAGTTATAGAAAGTCTTCAGGTCTTTTGTTCATAGGGTTGCTATGAGTTGTGCTCGACTCAACAGAAATCAACATTAACAACATATGTTTTTAAGTAAAATTAGAACACATCACTTTTAAATAGTTTATATTGAACCATGTAGTTCTATGCCTAGATACCCTGTGAGCTTGTTTTTTCCCCCTGTTGTCTGTATGGACTATGAAGGGAACATGAGCAGAGCTGTAAATCTCATTCAAATATATATTGTTTAGGGTCTCAATGATACTTAGGTGGTAGGTGATGCTTTGTGATGCTTAAGTGTCATTAGGTGACAGGTGTTTTCTCTGTTTTTCTTTATATATTTTTCTATATCATATAAAGTGTACTTCTCTGTGCACAGTAAATTTCAACAAATGAATAGGAATTGGTAACCTGTACATTATACTACTAACTACAAATTCTTAGAGAATATAACGAGAGTGTCCCTAGACAATGTATGTAGAATAGACCTGTGCCCAGAATGGTTTCAATTTGTGATTTTACAGAAGTCAATTGTCAGGAAGCTCTGGGTATACTTGCACTTCCAATCTTTTGGTTAATAGTGAAGTCAGGCAGCCATATGTTTGTTCTACTTAGGAACACTGGAAAACACTAACATGAAAACTTAATTTGTTAACGTACTCTGTGGAATCCAGTTTAATTTGTCACCTTTAAGAACATATATGAGTTCTAGAGAAATTACGGTGGCACTAATCAATCTAGCTTTTATCAGTGATATCCATTTACCCTTAAATCCTAAAGTAAAATGTTCTTACAAAATCTTACATAAGCCAAAATGGTAAAATGAAGAAGCAATTCCACATAAAAATAAAGGAAGGCCATTCCAGAGAGAAGACGGTATAGGTAATGAAATGCATTTGGCATGTTCCAAGAATTATAATACAAGAAAGGTGAAGTTTTGAGTAAGGAAAATGAAATGAAAATCAATAGATTCTAGCAGTAAGCTGGGTGATAATGGTTACCCATGGTGGACAGTGTTTGGTGGAGCTGATTAAAACAAGCTTGGAAGCAGGAGTGGCATCCAATTCCAAAATAGCTTGCCTTTGAAAACTATGAACTTGGAGAAATAATGGAAGTTATACAAGTTTTCAGGTCTTCTGTTCATAGGGTTACTATGAGTCATCTGTGACTCAATGGCACATTTAAACAACAATTGGTAGATATACCAAGTGGTTAAGACTTGCTTCTATTCTGACTAAGCCTGAGTCTTATTGTTAATTATTTTAAATATCACCTGAGTGTAATGAAAAGTAAATATAAATTGCCAGACTAGGTCCATGTTTTAAAGCGCCAAGTCAGAGATGTTAGATATGAAGGCACAGAGGATCTAACTAGGACTCCTATACAGAAGGTTGGCATAATTTAAATTCTATTCTAGAAAAAGTAACTGTAAGCATTGTGGAGTACATACATAGGAAAAGAGACCCTCTTGAAACATTTTGAGTCTGTATTATCTGTAGTCGGTGTTTTTTTAAGAAAGCAGAGGGCTAAAAATAACTAACGCAAAGATAAATATTTATACATACACTGCACATTCCTTAGTAATTTTAAACAACAAATGCTTTTTTTTCCATTCTGCTGCCAAGTTTTCAACTTTGAACTGCCAACCATTCAGTTAGCAGCCTGATATGCTACGTGCTATGGGAGAAAGATGGGCGGGAAGTCTCCTCCCACGTGATTTGCTGTCTCTGAAAAGCTGGTATTCAACAACAACAGCCACCAGTAAATCACTCAGAGCTGAATTAGGCAGTGTTTCTGTTTAAATGTCTTTGGATTTATGATAAAGCATGCTGAAGTCAAGAAAGTCTGTTCCTTCTTGTCTCCTGTCCTGAGAGTTACAAACATTCAAATGTCTACTTCTAACTTTGTAGGTAATTAAAGACGAAATCCAAAACACTACCATTGACTTTAGACTTCTAGCAGCCCTACAGGACAGAGGACGACTGCTCCCCTAGAATTTCCAAGGTTGCAAATTCTTGCAGAACATACACAATTTTTTTTCTTGTGCTGAAGCTACTGGAGTTCAACAGTCAACCTCATATTTTATCAAGCCAATATAATTCACTGTGCCACCATGGTTCCCTCCACAGCTCATTACAAAACAAAACCCACTGCTGGAGACCTGAATCTGACACAAGATAATCTAACCAGAGGGAATGGAAAAGAAGTGGAGTATGTTCATAACAGCAAAATATTCAAATGTAATTCTGTTGTCTAAGAAATTAGGTCCATTAAAAAAAAAATGGAAAAAGTCAAACAGTAACTATTTTGGGCTTTGTGGACCATATGTTCTCTGCCACAAGTGTTAAAATGTTGCAGACCAGGGTAAAGTAATTATTTATTTATTAATAATGAGACGTTCAGCCAGGAATGAGATAGAGCAGAGAGCGTAAAACAGGGGCCAGCAGTTCTCAACTGAAGACTGCCAAGCCAAACTTCTCTGTATCTTTATTGAAAATTATCAGGAAGTAAATCACAAAGAGAATTCAATGCAAAAAAACCCAAGCTCTTTCGATAGAAAACCGGCTGCTTGACTCAGGAGGGAGGGGTTAGCAAATTCAAGAATCTGGTAAACCCTTAAGGATTGCCTTAGTGCCTCCCTCACATCCTGAAATACCAGTTTATTACAAATATTTAATATTGGTTTCCCATATTAAAGTCTGCGACTGAAGTGTAAAAGCAGTTATAGGATATTATAAGTATATAAAGTTGATGGTTGAACAGCATGATGAATATAGTAAATGTCATTGAACTGTTCTTGAGAAGATTTTTGAAATGTCACATGTTTAGTTACATATATTTATCACAAAAATTTAAATAGTATAACTTATGTTATCTTACTCTTAATGAAATAATAAATGAAGATGTGATATCTTTATTTTACTAATAAATGATCAGAGATTAATAAACTGTTGACAAGGATGTAAAAAACACAAGTTCTTATCAATGTGTGTCCTTGTTCACTTGTTTACAATCTTTTTCACAATCATTAATTTTACTCTTCAGAAAAAAAAGAAATTGTTAAAACCATAATTTCCAGACCTCATATTCCCACAACATATAGTTTAATAATCTTCCTTATCTTATTTTAATTTCTCAAAATAGTTTGTGTCTTGGGTTCATTTTCGCACCTCCTCCATATTTCCTTCTGTATCTGTCTTTATATTCTCTATTTAGCTATCTTTTACTAAATTCTCAGTTACCACAATCTCAACAAATCTAAAGGTCATAGCTCTCAATCTCCTAGAATCATTCAACACTAGTGAATACACTTTCTTTAAACTATTTTTCTATTGGCTTGGCTGAAATACATTCTCTGCTTTCCACCATCTCTGAATTTGACTTCTCCATGTTTCTGTGTAATAGTTTCGTCCTTTTTCTACCTGTGACTAGTTAGTATTAAAAATAAGCAATCAAGTAAACAAAACCAAATCTACCATCATTGGATTAATTCCAGGCAGCAAACCCCTACCTGATTGTCAAGGCTGCCCGTCATTCTCCACAGGAGCAGCTAGTGGATTTTAAATGCTGACCTTTCAGAGTTCCTCAAAACAAAATTGTTAGACTGCTTCTCTTTCACTCCTTTCTAACCCTGGCTTCTATTAACTCTATGCTCAGATTATAGAGAGAATTCATTTTTATTTACAATCTACCTATAGCTCTCATCCTTGAATATTTTGATACACTAAAAAGCTACACTGACACAACTAGTAAAAAACATGAATTTATGATCTGTTATCTGCTTTGTACTAGATATTTACACATTTTTATCCTCTCAGTGGAAGGTATTACCATTCATCTTGTTACACCAGAAAAAATTGCAGCTTTATCCTTGAAACTTTCACCAATGCCCACAATATTCAACACATCAGCAATTCCTCCTTTATTTTCAATTATTACAAAGGTCTTGATCTATCTTCATCTTATCATCTACACTACTTCCACCCATGATGCTATGATTTTTTACAATACTACTGTTACTATTGTGTACTGTTGAGTCTCAACTGACCAAAACTGACCCTACACTAGATTTTCAGAGGGAGTAGATGATTGCCTAGCTTTCTTCCACAGAGGAGCTAGTAGATTAAAACTGCATAACTCATTTCCCATATTTAATTTCTCAACCTTTGGAAATTTATATCTGTCAACCACATTCCACAAACAACAAAAATCTGATTCAAACAGTAACAGAGTAAATATACTACAAAACAGTGTTGTCTTCTACGCACCTTTCCAAATTACTTTTGCACGTATTCTGGCTATGTTACTTTCTGTGCTTATGAAGTTTAGAGAATTTTTAATATGTTCTGTTTGTAGCAGATGTAGCTAAATGACTGATAATTTATACCCTGAGCAACACATAATCAGTCAGGTCTTCCAAACTCAAATGAAGCTAATGTCAGCCAAAGCAGGACAGTTTTGCTAGCCCAATTTGCATTGCAATTTCATCACAAAAACATCAACAGTTTTTCAGACATTTTACTGAATTTCTTTAATTTTGAAATGATTAACCAAAACAAACCATGAACCAAGAATCTAAAGTAAACTGATAATATCACTGGTATATATGTAGGTAGTTTAGAGACTATTCCTCATGTAATTCTTAGATGGCTTCTACAATAAGAACCTCTAAGATGATCCTGTTAAATCAGACAGCTTTTGAGTCTCAAGGATTTTTTCCCCCTCTAAATTAAAGATGCAATCCTAATTTCAAAGACATTTCAAATTTCACATAACAAACATATCATTAAATTACTCTCCCTTTTTCTATCCATCACTTAACAGGGACTCAATGAAAGTAATTTTCACCCCACATTTTTGTTGTTATTTTCAAATAATCCTGATTGATTCAGTTAATAAACAGACCCATTTGCACATGACTTTTGTGTAAGGGTATTCAAGGATAAAAGCTATATTGTCCAGTGTCAATTAAACTCTACTATCATGTTTCTGAGAACAATTTTTCAAAAATCTGTTGACAAAGATATGTATTAGAATAAGACATTCTTTTCTTTTTAAAACATTGATAGAAAATTACACTGTACTATGAAATGCAATGAAATGTAAAATGGAATTATAATTTTCAAGTTCTTCTGAAATGCAAGTTTATTTCATTTTACTTAACAGCTGTCACTGAAGTACATCTGGCTATAGTGTTAATGTACAAATAATTTTAATTCATTAGAGAAAAGATAAATAATTGAATAAATTTACCATAATTTATATTTTAAATATTTGGTTTGCTAAAAATGAACCTTTGCTTTTGAATATTAGTCCATTTAAGTTTATAAATTTGAATATCTCAAGTAATACCTTCCCAAGTCTAGCACTAAGATATTAGTAATAGTAAATCCTCTTAGAAATATCATCACTGTTCATACTACTGATTAACACATTCATCTTAATCTTTTTAAATGATACAACAGATTACCAAGGGATCAAACTGAAAGAGCCAATGTCTAGGTACATCTCTCTCTCACATTCTACTCAAGTGCAGCATACATAGATGGCGGGATGTGCTTATACATACGTGGCATCCACTTCCTAAACAACATGCCTCTGGAAACCCTGTGAACTTTGATAAATGTAGAGAGTTATAGAAAGACTTCAGGCCTTTTGTTCATAGTCATGCTTGACTTGAAGGCAAACAACAAGGTTATCTCAGCAGGAGAGTTGTCTTAGTCCTGTAAAATATTTTAATAGCTTGAATGATTTATTAAGCATAGTTGACCGTAGACAATAGAGAGAGATTTATAGTTACAGATTCTCACGGTGGTGGTTGTTGTTACTTACTTTCAAGCCGGAACAGACCCATAGCTGACCCTGTGGCAGTTTTCAAAAGCAGTTAATTTTATGAAAAGAAATTGCTTGTCCTTCTCATGTGGAGTGGATAGTGGATTTGAACTGTGTGCCTTCAAGTTTATGGCACAGCTTTTTGCCTCTAGGCCCCTAAATAATTTATTTAATAAAGATTTGTTGGTGCTTTTTAATTGTGGGTATTTTTTGTGTTTGTTTATTTGTTGTTTTTTCTTTTCTCCTCACAGCTTCCAAACTTAAGAGACAGGAATGGGGGAAGGGGATATTGTCAGACTGAATAAAAATTAAAGTGTGTAAAAATATTAAGAGGGGCAGCACAATGATAGATGGAAAGTGATTGAGTCCACTGAGATTCAGCGTGCTCGAGTCCACAATCAATACTCTTGTCACTAGCAGTCAAGAAATCGAACGACAAATTGCATTGTGAAAATCTACAGGAGAGGACCTCCCCAAAGTGCTGAAAAGCCATGATATCAGTCTAGAGATGAAGGTGTTCCTGATCCAGGTCATGGTCATCACAATTACTATACATTCAGAAGGCTAGACAATAATCCATGCAGACAGAAGTATAGTTGACCACTTTGAGTTGTGGTACTGAAGAAGAGTATTGAAATACCACAGGCTGCCAGGAGAACAAATAAATCTGTCCTGGAGAAGGTGAAACATGCGGTTCTTTGGTGGTAAAGATTTTGAAGTTCTGCATCATATATTTTGAGCATGTGCTCATGAGGGACCAGTCCTTTGAGAAGGACATCATGCTTCGAAGAGTGGAGGGACAGGACAGGAGGAGGAACCCCTAGACGAAATGGATTGGCACAGTATCTTGGAAAATGAGGGTAGTTGTGTCAGAGACAATGAGATTGGCTCAGGATAGAGCAGTGTTCTGAGCTATTGTTCACAGGGTCACCATCAATTGTGGTCAACTTGATGACACCTAACCACCACCACATTCTACCTATCACGTTATATATTTGCTCAATAAGGAAATTATTTTTTTGTTTTGTTCATGATGTTCAAAACACTAACATGGGAAATACTCAATATTTGTCAAATAGTTAAATGAAACAATGCACGTAAAGTGTTAAGCGAAGTATACAGCATTTGATAAATGGTCTTTTATATGAATCCCCATAATACCATCTCACTAAGACTACTAGAAAAAAAATACAGAGTTTCAAAGGGATTAGGGCCACATGATTATTTCAAAACATTTGTACAATTTCCACACATTAAGTCCACAGAAAAGATGACTGAAAATGTGGACATTACAGGAGATTTTGTATTATTATGACTCATAATAAGAACTTTTTTTTCACATAAATGCTCTAGGTGAAATGAATTGTAGTCAAGGAAATAGTGAATTACTGCTATCATGCATAAAGTAGATATTTATTAATCTTCTCAGAAGTTATAAATTTTTAAAAATCCAATTAATTAAATGCTTTACTAAGAACTCTGGATAGAAAGAAAAAAATAAATACATAATAAGTTTTATGTTTGTTGTTGTTGTTGTTATGTGCCATCGAGTTGTTTGCGACTCATAAAGACCCTATGTACAACAGCCCTAAACTGTGCTCTATCCTGTGTCAGTCTCATTGCCTCTGACACACCCATCCCGAGTACCTGAGTTACTGAATCAATCCACCTCATAGAGGGTCTTCCCCTCCTGTGCTGTTCCTCCACTCTACCCAGCATGATGTCCCTCTCTAAAGACCGGTCTCTTCTTACAACAAGTCCAAAGTACGTCAGGCAAAGCCCCTGAATCCTTGCCTCCAAGGAGCAGCCTGGTTTAAACCTCTCAATGATGAATCTTTTTGTATTAGCACAAGTATAGGTTTCGTATTAGCACAATCAAATGTTCTGGGATTCCCATTCTTCTCAGAGTCAGCCACAGTTTGTTATGATCCACACAGTCAAATGCCTTTGCATAAT
>NW_006399913.1:1043019-1095795 GCF_000299155.1 Elephantulus edwardii | reverse complement strand
TTTCACCATATGGTTATAAAAAAAATACTACTCATTTGTCTTATTAATGTTGAAACAGTAGCAATAGAATTCCTTATTATACACTCACACACACACTTGTGTGTGTGTATATGCATCTGTGTTCTTGTGTATATGAACGATCGAGGATCTAGATGATTTGTTAAGTTTCTTTCTTTCAGTTATGTATAGCCTAGTGACTATGCCACATTTTGTAATTTGAGGACATAGGTTGTTTTGTATTGCTTGGTTTTGTGAAACTAACTGATGCATCATTCCTGTCAAGGAAAGATGATTTCAGACCAAATGTATGACATCAGTAAAGAAAGAATCTCATGGTCTCATACCAAAATAGCCTCAATCTAGTTCCATAAGATCAGACAGAAAGAATTCTATAAAGTATCTGTTATAAAATGTAGCTAAAAAGCTAAGTCTGACCAGAGAAGGTTGGTTAAGCATTGGGAAAAGAAAGCAGCTTTCTTTAATGAGTCATAAAAACCTGTAACAAGTAGATTGAATTTAAATCTTGATAAAAATATTAGGTAAGAGATAGTGTTTCAGGGTTTTCTTTATTTTTACGGGTTGCTTATTGAGAAAAAAATACATAAGCATCTTTTCAAGTCAGAAAATAGAGTGCATTAATCACTTTAAAATCTCAATTTTACTATTTCAGAAATTATGGTCACATATTTAAAATTATAGTGTCATTCTTACAAATTCAGCAACATCAACAAGAATGAGCTCAGTTGTTTCTTCTAATGAATTATTTGAATACTTAAATTCAATCCCTTGAGAAGGTATTTTTTTATAAATTTGCATTGTAATAATGTAGATACAAGTCAAAGTCACAGTACTTTTTAGGTAAAACAATGAGATAATTTTCCACCACTGTTTTCAATGTTGCCACTGAAACCATGTCTGTATTTCTGAGCTCAAAGTCTATGATTCTGTGTAACAAACAATTTAAAAACCAATTTGAACAACAACTTAAAAAAAAAAAACATTTCCCCCCCAAAAGTATAATTTTCTAAAGCAAGTTTGAGAGGTATTTGCTTCTGAAATATATTATTCTAGGATTTAAGAATTTATCTCGTTTCCTTATAGTCATTTTTTGAGGACTTAAGGAAACAAGTATTTTTCATGTGCTGATATCCTTCTAATTTATCAGCATATGATGCACATTACTTTCTCTAATCTTTTCTCTAGTGACTGGTACTTTGCTTTTCAAACCTACTTCCACCCCATAGAGTAAAATCTAAAATTTTTGGAATTATTCACCAAAAGATATCCATCTATGTTGCCAAGTCCATGGTATACCTTTAGTCGTGGACAAGGAAATGTTTTGTCACTTACCTTCCCAACAGCAGAAATTCTCCAGCTAGGCCCAAGCGCCTCATTGCCATCAGTAGACCCCTCACTGTCATGCCTTCACAGAAGCACGCCACCACCCGGGCTTTGGGCAAGTGGCTCCTGAGTTTCTTCAGCAGTTTGTCAAAGCTCTGCTCTCCTGCATTGCTGTAGATTTTGTAGGAGTGTGCAATGCAAATTCCTTCCTTGGCTGACATGTCTTTGAATGCCTCCATTCCACTTTCTCCATAGTTGCCTGCAAGAGAACAGATAAGCAGAGAGGGTCAGTGAAATGATAGTGTGAGATTCATGGGGTGAAATTACAATGGAAAAGCACTGGAGCATGAAGGGTGCTTGATATAGTTGGGTTTACAATCAGAAGACCTGAATTTGAGTTTTGGGTTTGTCACTGACTTTTTCACTTTGGGAAATATACAGTGAAGTTACAATATGCATATATACATCATCAGATATTTCACATTCATTGAGGGAGGTAAATAATGACATCATATATTTCATATCCATTATTGAGGGAAACAAATAACAAAAATGCAGGTAATCAAGGTCTTGCTTTGACTTAAAAGAACATACACTCTTAAGCGTATGGTGATGGAAGACATCAATCTGCGATTCTTTCTACTCTGCCACCCTTTGCTTTTCATCGCATGATCATTACACCCAAGATTTCTATGCTAACATATTTATGAAAGTATATGCTTAATATATAGGTTGTTAATATATTTTATATATGAGTGCATATATTATATGCTAATAAGTAGATTAATTTATGATCGGATCCCAACTGGAAAATTCAAATCCTTGAATTAGACTTTAGTTTTATCACACATAGAGATAGAGATATATAGAGAGAGATGAGATAGAGGTAAGATAGAGATATAAAACATTAAATATAACACAATTAAAATATCATTCTTGGTGACTAAAGGGAACTTAGTGATATGGGGCAACTATTTGTCAAATCCTTTGCAAAATTGGAAAATAGGAACTGATGTTGATAGTCACCTATGCCAAGAAGTGTCCCTTAAACTTTATATATAAGTGATCCCATTTAGTTCTCACAATAGAAAGTTGCCGTAGGTAGTATGACATCCAACATGCAGGTAAGAAAGAGAAGGATACTGCATGTACAGTATAGTTAGAAGACTAACTCCCATCTACAGATCTGTCTAGCATCACACATTCTATTCTTTCTACTTTTCTATGGTTGACTCTTGGAGGTCTTATAAGTCCAAACATATGTATACTCTTCTTCCCCATTTAAAGGTCACAGTGTTTCAATTTTAGATATTTTTGGATGCTCTTCATGATGAAAAGGCCATACAACGCTCATTTTTAAATTGTCAAAATATTAGGACAGATGTAAAGAGAATCCACAGGAAGAATCTTGAGGGCTATTGCAAGACAGCTCAGCTGAGAAACATTATTACCTAGATCTAAAAATTTAAATTTTATCAGGAAGTGTAGATCTTAAAACATATTATATAGGGTTCACTACATGATTGTAAGACACCAAAACCCAAACTTTTGTCATGGAGTTGATTCTGACTCATGTATTACTGAGTCTTTGACATAACGTGTTACAAAGCACTGGTGGTAGAGTCTCTAGGAAACTGTGCTGCTAACCGTGAGTGGTGCGTGGCTCTCATAGCTGGAATCCTTTTTAATATGGAAAAAAAGAGGATGCTGTAGATTGTATTCCTCAAAATATATGTCTGTAATAACAATGTGGAATATATTTTAATGATTCCCTATGATCTAATAAGCCATATTTTATAATGAACCCCCTTAACTTGATAGGTCATGATTCTCTACACTACAATAAACAAATTTTGTAATAAGCTCCCATGATTTAATACTCTCAAACTCATTGCTACACAATTGGAACTTACTCATAGCTGACCGTGCAATGCTTTTAGAATCTGTAAATTGCCTAGGAGCAGATAACTTCTCTTCCTCTCAAGGAATTTTGGGTGGATTTGAACCATCAGAGACACACCATTTTTAGGTTAGCAGCACAACTTCCTATGAACTATGCCATCAGAGTTCCCCTATGATATAATAAGCAAGGTGAAAAATGCTCAAGGTTATTAAGATAAGAACATAATATCACTTAATGTCATTAAGTATACTAAGGTAAGATCTGAATATCACCAAGGAGGAGTTCCTAGAAATGGAGTTTAGCCTTTGGTCTAAGATCCTGCACCTGGATGCTCCCCAAGGTATGGAAAGCAGAAGTGCTCCTCCAAGGTAAAGATGGTAAAACGTTCATATTTTGAACTTGCAGCTATTGAAGCCTACTCTTTGGGAAGGGAAATTATGCTTGGAAAGAAGGAGGATCAGAGAAGGAGAGGAGGATCCCCAAGGAGACAGAATGACAATGACACAGTGACTTCAGCAAGGGGCTCTAGTTGTCAGAGATGTTGATTGCATAGGGCAGGACAGGGTTCAGGTTAGCTATTCATAGGTCACTATGAGTCCTACTTGGCATGAAGGCACCTAACAAGAACAATGACAACAATGTATAATATATCCAAGGAATGTGAGGCTTACAAATTCAGAAAGAAACACAAACCTCCTTCAAGTCGACAAGTATAAAGTTTCCCTCTATGATTATCATTCAATGGTAAAGAAAGTCCAAGTTAAAACTTTAGTGAAGACATTGGCAAAAATAAGTCCCCAGGAATTGATGGGATACCAACCGACTTGTTTCCATTAACAGATGCAGCCCTGGATACACTCATCAGTCTATGCCAGGAAATTCTACACAACTGATTGGAAGAGGTCCGTATTTGTTCCCATTGCTAAGAAAGGTGGTCCAATAGAATGTAGAAACTATTGAACAAACAACAAAACAAAAAAAAAAGAAATAACCACCAAACACTCCAAATATTACATATTTAATTCAGTCACCTAGGTTTAGAACACTATATATAAAATATTATTTATGGGAATGAAAACCAGAGGTATATTATAATAAAAATACATATTAAGTGGTTTGTTGAATGACAATATGTTATATTTGTGACCTTTTTCTTCTAGTTGCCAGGAATAGAACTAAAAAAAGAAGTTTGGTCTTAAGAAAAAAGGTATGATCATATGAATTTGCATATGCTAAAGGATATAAAATCAAATAAGTGCAAACAAAATCATGACCATTATAACTTTCATTAATGCCAATTAATATTTGGAAGTTGTTATAATACAGTTATCAATAGTAATAGAAATATCAGATGTTAACAAAACAGAATTCTAGAATATACTCAATAAATGCAGTTTCTTCCCTTTAATATAGAAGTAAATGCTGACACAAAGAATGAAGAGAGAAAAAAGAAACCAAGAGAAGAATGTGATTTTATTTTCTTGTATGCCAACTATGTGAACTACTAATGTAAGGAGTGAAAAGATTACTTGATTTTTGGTAACATAAGGCAGTCATATAGAAATGTAATGTGTGTGTGTGTGTGTGTGTGTGTGTGTGTGTGTGTGTGTGTAGGGGTAATACGTGAAGACGACTACATACTGTACAACGTCATTGTAAAAAGCTAGCAGTAAAAAGAAGAGAAAGCAGCATGATGGTAACAAAGAAAATATAAGAATGAACTTTAGGGCAAATGAACCTTATGTAATTGCTTAGCATATAGTATAGCACAGAATACAAATATATGGTCATTGTTCCATCAGGTTTTTGATAAGTCATTCTTAACTCATTGCTGTTGAGTCAGAACAAATTCATAGCTGATACTTCTTTAGATTTCTGAGGCCATAAATTTTGTGGGAATAGAAATCCCCATCTTTCTCTCATGGAGCCATGGAGAGGTTGAAATCTTTGGGGTTAGTTTACTTAAGACAGACTCCATCTTCCACCAGAACTAACCATTTTAAGAGTAATAGTTGACAACATCAAATTTAAGGGAATAGAACTCTAATATTAACCCTACAAGTGGAAATATTTATTTATTAGTACAGATGTCAAAACTGACCAAAGAATGGGTGAGAAACAAGAAAAATAATATATTTTCTGTTATCTTTTTAAAAAAGAGAATTTTGAACTGACAATAGTTCAAATACATCATCATATAAATCAATTTACCCTACAATGTAGCTATTTCAAATAGTTACAGATAAAGTACTAACATAAAAAAATTTGCGGAGATGTCAAAGCCACAAAATGGAAGAGCTGATATTCAACTTTGATTTGCCAAGATATTATTTTCTTATAGTATGTTTTTCTTTTCAAGCCACTAGGTGAGGATTACTCATTTGCTTGTTGGATTAAGTCAAAGACACTCTTGGTTTTGATCCGTGCTGCCAAGTTACCTGTGACTCATAGCAACACTATGTACATTAGCCCTGAATCCTGCCCTATACTGAGCCACTCTTAACCTCTCCAACAAACCTAATCCCATTTCTCCAGTAACTGAATCAATCCATCTCATCCTGGGTCTTCCTCTCCTGCACTGCCCTTCCACCCTTCCAAGCATGATGTCCTTCTTGAAGGACTGGTCCCTCCTGGCCGAAGTACGTGAGACAGAGCTTCAAAATCCTTGCCGTCAGAGAGAGAGCAGCTTTCTTTCACTCTGTCCTGGACAGATCTGTTTGTTCTCCTGGCAGTCCACAGTATGTTCAACAATCTTTTCCAACACCAAAATTCAAAGGCATCAATTCTTCTTCTATCACCCCTATTCATTGTTAAGCTCTCTGAAGCATAGCAAGTAATTGCAAGGACCATGACCTCTTGTATTTAACGTTTAATGCTTTATTTAAGCCCCATTTCAGATGTTTTAGAATGAATTAATTTTAGTAAATGTATAGGGCAGACTTCAAAAATACACTCTTGCCTGACTCACAGAAACACCATAGACATGCAGGATTTAGCATTCAATTATCTAATCTACATGAGATTAAAGAATTGATGTTCAAGTTTCAAGGCCTTCCCACAAATTGTTGTTACTGATGGTAGGTGCTATGGATTCATGTAGGACATAAATAACCCTATTAATAACTGAACTGAACTTTGTCTTATCCTGTGTTATCCTCACAATCTCTGACACACTCAAGGACATTTCCAGTTACTGTGTCAAACCACCTAGTTAAGGCTCTTCCTCTCTTTCACTACCCCTCCACCTTTCCACGTCTTTCTCCAAGGAATAATCTCTCCTAGCAATATGTCCAATAATGTGAGTTAAAGCTTCATCATCTTTGCCTCCAAGCAGTGCTCTAACTGCACCTTCTCTAAGACGTATGTTTGTTCTTTTGGTCATCCATGAGATCTTCAGTAATCTTCTCCAACACCACAGTTCAAATGCACCAATTCTTCTTCAGTCATCTTTAGACACTGTATGGCCCTCAGATACATAGCAAGTGGCTGAAAAGACCGAGATCTGAATCTGGAGAAACTTTGTCCTCAAATTGACAGTATACTCCAACATTGTGGAGAAGTCCTTGCATTTGCCCATGAGATAGAGACTGGTACAGCCAAATGAAAGGTATAAGGTTCTAATCTAGCTTTTCTGGAGTAAAAAGATGGACAATCTCTACACCAATTTAAACCCTCTGAACACCAGCTGTAGGGTCAGCCATGAGTCTATTCTGGTTCAACAGTAATAAAGAATTTTTTATAAAGTCTCATAAAATTAGAAGATGGTTCTTTAAAATAGATCTTAATTACTAGAGTATTGGTTACTAATGTAACTAAGGTATTAGTTACTAAATTAAATCTTTGATGAGAATGAGGGAGAGCTTCAGTGAGACAAAGACAAAAATTATTTTGATATTAAAAATTCTACAGCATTTTAAATTTTATCTCCTTGCTATTATAGTTTGAGATGCAGAAATGAATTTTAATAATCAACAAAATATATAAAACAGACTATTTTTTTCTATCTAGCTATTCTTTTTTAAAGCAAAATAAGTTGAGACAGAAGTTATGACCCAGTTTCCTCCTCTAGCCCTCTTGCCTTCAACTTCGTTCTACTTTTTCCGTAAGCTGCCAACTTCACAGCTGAAGCCTGCAATGCATGTCTCATTAGGAGTGATTCCACTTCCACAGGAAGGACAAATTTCTATATAGAACTGTGTGTCAATGGGTCAGGTAGGTTGGTGAGTTATTAATTTTCCTTCTGCTTTAGCTCACTAGACATCACTGAACTTTGATTCTAACTGGATCTGATGACAACCCAAAACGTCCCTATCACCAGCGGAAGGCAGAAATCTGCTGCAGCACAGCCAGAGCTAGTCAAGCTTGACAGTCTTTGCTGAAAAGAAATAGTTTCTTTGACAGCAGCTCCCTAGCCTGCCGCCACCTTCTCCAGTTTAAATCTACATTGTGTGGGTCCTGCAAATGCCAGATTCCCTCTGGAAAGGCTCAGTATCTCTTTACAAGTCCTGAGAGGAGGGACTCAATTTGGGAATATCTGTCTGAACCATCATGTGCCGCAGGATTCTGAAATACAGTGCGATGGCTTTACTGTCATTGCTGCCAAATTCTGAGATATTTTTCAGGAATGTTTCAACCATGCTGTGTTTGAGGATTATGGTCTTGGCAACTCTATAGTTTAAATTCATGCTGTCCAGAAGGGTAGCCACTAGCCACATGTAGCCATTGAACACTTGGCATGTACCTAGTCTAAATTTAGATGTGCTGTAAGTGATTTGAAAACTCAGCCTGGAAAAAAAAATACTATAAAATAACTCTAATTATTATATAATACTGCAACCTGAAATGATAGTATTTTGATATTTTGAATTCAATATATTCCTAAATTTCACTTTAAAAAAATCAATTATGGCTAGAATTTTGTTAACTCTGATTTATACATACAAAGAGGATTTTCATTTTACACATTTCAAGGTAGAATTCTGGCTTCTGAGAATAGTTTATTACTTGATTATTTTTGTTTTAAATATTTTAATGTTTAATATTTTTCTTAGTCTTGCTGCCTGACTTTTCCCTATATACAGCTCATATCAAATATTATGCAGATCACTAACTATGCCGTTACAATCACTAACTATACATATTGTTGTTGTTGTGTACCGTAGAGTATGAACTGGCCCATAGCTGACCCTCCAGGAGGTTTTCAGAGGCAGTTATTCGCACGGGAGGAGATTGCCCATCCTTCTCCCACAGAGTAGCTGGGGGCCTCGAACCACGTGCTTTCAGCATTGCAGTGTAGCTTCTTACCACTAAACTACCACAAAAACAAAATTCAAACTTGTTGCCATTTAGTCAGTTCTGATGCATAGGATTTCCAAGGTTGTCAGTCTTTATAGAATTTATTTAAGTTCTTTCTCCCATATGGCAGCTGATGGACTCACCCACCTTTCACTTGGCAGCTTAATGCACAAGACCAAGTGGCCAAAAACTCACATACTGCTCAATTTCACACAAAAATCTATTTTTAAAGATATTCTTCCCTACTTAATCCCTAGACATTATTCAAGTTTTAGCTTAAAGTGACGTGTTGTCTTTGCAATCCTATGCAGAGGCCCTCTGCTATGGTATTAGAGGTCTCTGAGGGACACAAAGTATTTATGCTTGAGATCGATAAAAGAGTGGCAAGAAGCTGTGCTGCAATCCCAAATGTGCATGGTTCAAGTCCACCAGCTATTCCGTGGGAGAAAGATGAGCAATCTCCTCCTGTGCAACCAACAGCCTCTGAAAAGCCATGGGAGGATCTGTTATGGGTCACTTCCAACTCGATGGTATACAATAACACACCACCAACAACAACCAACATAAAAGTTAATGGGTTTAAACCCTCTAAGAGGCATAACTAAAGGAAGCTCTGGTGATCTGCTTCCAGAAAGATGGCAGCCAAGAAAATCTTATGCAGTAATTTTATGCTGTAACATATGCAGTTGCCATGAGTGAGAATCAACTGGACGAAGAGTTTTGTTTATTTTCACTATGTTCTCATTTTCCACCTGACTTCTGTATCACAATATTTTTCATATTTTATAACTCTTTAAGAGACTGAATAAAAAATGGCTTACATTTTAATTATTTTTTTATCTTCTATGCATAATTTCTTTTGTTTATAGGGTTGGTACTAGATAGCACTTAAGAACAACATGTAGAAGCCCTTGTCTCCATTTTGGGGTTGGATGAAGCAGCTGGACTCTGTAAGATGATGCTCTTGTTTTGGTTGAGGATCTGTATCAATTGTTTGATTGTTTTTATTTAAGTCTCTTGTTTAGAGTTAACAAGACCTCCTGGAAGGCCTTTTTATTTAAAAGTTAGGCCTGAGGGAAGATATATTTTGATCCGTTGCAACCATATTTTAGAGGAACATATTTCTAAGCCATACAGCACTCTGGTCAATCTGCTGTGATGAGGTAGTCTGGATTTACTATGACACTGAACCTTGTGCCATTTGGGTCTCAAATGCCATCATGGAACAACTGTGCCATAGGTGTGCCAAACATCATAATCGCTACCCATCGTGGAAAGTGTTTGGTGGAGCTCCCAGATTGATTCAAATTTGAAAACAGGAGTGGCATCTACTTCCTAAATCACATGCATCTAGAAACTCTAAGAACTTGGAGAATCTATGATAGTTATAGAAGGGCTTCAGACCTTTTGTTAATAGGGTCACTATGATGTGCTCAACTCCAAGATAATCAGGGACAACAACAACATGCATAAGAAGCCTAAGTACTTGTTAAATTTCTTTAAGAAGGCATTTTTACCAATAAATTACTGTTAAGCATTTACTGTGTAAAACTGTGACAAAAGAGCCACTCTGAGTCATTGTTATATAAATGAACTAAGTGTCACAAAGATAAGATATAATTGATGAAGGTCAATGCAGTTTAGCACAAAGTGTGCTCAACAGAATGAAAAGACTGGAAATTGGAATCTTCCATTTCCCACTGGAGTGATTTCAGGAACAAAATATCACATACACACGTACATCTTAACTTATCTGTTTATGATTTGTAAAATCATATATATTGTAAGAACCCTTTGAGATTTTAGATGTGCTGCCTACATTGCTTTGTTGCTATAATAATTATAAAGAAAACTTCAGCTATTTTCTTCACTGTTGTTGATGAGCTTTGTCAAATGCTACTTGCATTTTTAATATATATTCTAAAACTTGTGGATAATTTTTATGCTAAGTTTCCATGTAAATTTAAAGAGATTTCAAGAGTTAGAATCTCATTACAGAGTTGGAAAAATGGGAAGCTTCTCATTACATATAAAAAAATAGTATTATTGAATCAGTAAAATACCTGAAATTAATTTAACTACAACGTATTCATTCACTCATTGCACTAATATATATTTTGTATCAAATATTGACAACTTTTTTTCAGGTGTTCTACTATGTGTAAAAACTGCTTAGTCTGGTAAAGTATTTTTTTTTGTAAAGTATCTTTTTAAATCACTCATGTAAATTACTTAAAAGTTCCCAAAATTGCATCAACCAAATGTCATGCCTTTCTGCCTTTTCAGGATAAAAACATGAAAGCCAAAATGTTCAAAAGTTCTATTTTAAAGGAATTAAAGTTGTTTGCTAACAGTCTTCAGAAATTTGTGAAGAAGACTTACATTTTCCATTTTATTAAGATTTCTTTTTTTTGTGTGCAAAATTTCCCAGAAGCATCTGTTTTAGGGTAAAATCATAAGCCCATGTTCTGATAGAAAAACTATGAATTTTAGCTCTTCTCTGGAAACATCCAATTTCAAACAACACTACAACATTTTTTCTTTTAAATAAAAAAATAAGTTGCACTAAAATTCTTGCTTAACTGGTGAAGAAAACAAGGACTGGATGGAAGAAGTCTGACCTAGTAACTAGTTTACTAATATTAGATTTTATCGCATGGATCTTTGATTCACTATCTTTTTATTTTATAACATATTTTTTTTGTTTTAATGAATGTTTTCAGACACATTGGATTTATTCATTGTTCCTCCCTGCCGACCCCTCCCCCAGTTGACTTTTCTCTTTGAAAAGTAAAAAAAAAAAATAAATTCTTTCATTTTTATACAATCTTCCCCACCCCACACCCCCAGTCCACTCCACTATGCAGCTTTCATTCTGGACTCTTGTCATGACAATAATACCTAATCAAGTCTTCCTCCTAAACAGTTCTCTCCCTCATCTATTTCAATGCAGTATACATTTTTTATCCCCTTTTAGTTTCCCCCCAACCCTGATGTCTGTCTCGCTTTAAAACAGTAGCACTATGGAGTATTTGTCCTTTTGTGACTTAGATATTTCTCTAAGTGTAATGTCCTCCAGAGACACCCATTCTGTATAGTATTTCATGAGTTCCTTGTTTTCAATGCAGCATAGTATTCCATTGTGTGAATATATCAGAGCTTCTCTGTCCATTTGTTTGCTGATGGGCACTTGGTTGCTTCCAACTCTTTGCTATTGTGAATAAAGCCTCGATAAACATGGGTGTGCATATATCTGCTTGGGTGGCAATTCTAGTATCTTTAGGGTATATTCCCAGTAGTGGAATTGCTGGGTCAAATGGTATTTCTATTTACAATTTTTGAGAAAGCACCATACTGCCTTCCACAGTGGTTGCACAATTTTACACTCCCACCAACTGTGAATACAGGTTCCAGTTTTCTAGCCAGCGTATGTTGTTACCTGTTCTGTTCAATTTTGCTGTTTTTACTGGGTGAGATGAAATCTCATAGTTGTTTTCATGTGCCTGTTGGCCATCTGAATGTCATCTTTGGTAAAGTGTCTGTTCATATCCTGTGCCCATTTTTCAACTTGGTTGTTTATCTTGTTTTGGTGTTCGAGTATTTTATAAATTCTAGATGTAAGTCCCTAATTAGACATGTCATTCCAAATATTTTTTACCCTGTTGGAGAAGTTTTTGGATATGCATAGGGATTTTAATCTTAGAATGTCTCATTCATCTATTTTACCCATTATCTTTAAAAGAAGTCAGTTTGACTATAATCACAGCTAATAAAAACACCATTCCGATCAAGTCAATTCTGATTCACATACAAGGCCGGAGGCATGTGGTGTTGTACAAATAAATAAATGCACCCATCAATTTGCTAATTAGTATAATATTAATAGTCATATACAAGCTGCTGTTAAAATATGTGTGTATGTGTATATATGTGTTTTAATGTATATATTATACTCAATATTGTTAAGTACATTTCTTTAATAAATTAGTATAATGTTACATTGAATCTAGGTAATTTTTACTTTTATATAATAAGAAAACTTAACTCCTATTTCAAAGAACTTATTCACTCAGGATATTCTAGGGCATAACAAAGACTCAACAAGTCAGCTATTAATAATTAATTTTTATAGATCCTTCAATATCCTCAACTTCTTATGTGCTATTCTTTGCTTGATGACCTCCTTCCTTTTTTACAAACCCTCCCCTAGTTGCTGTCCCATTCTTAATGCTTCAATTGCCACATATGGCTCCAAATTATATCTGCAGCTAGGTATACAGTGAATGCCAATTCAATTATTTCAAATGGCTCTTCACAGAAACTTAGAATCACCACTGCTCATTGGGATATGGTGGTGCATGGAGTGCTCAGAAATGCTACTTCACAGTGACACCATTTCAGCGTTGTACACAAGCATAATTCACATCCCAGTTGCCTATGTAGGCACCTCAAAAAGCAAATTAGAGTAAGCATAACCCTTGTCATCAGGGAACTGAATAGCTAAAGCATCATGATTGGATTCACCCAGTGTTTTAATAAAATCACCCATGGTCCAATTCTCCTGTCCTCATTTTGTTGCTAATGAAATCCCAGGATAGTACCAAAGCGATGACATTTTTTCACTCTGCTGCGCTAATATCTGCTGTCTTTCCCACACTCTAACCCTTTAATTGCGCCTTTGGGATATGAGAATGTAGTAAATCATTTGGGATTACCTAACATGCAGGAAGAACAGCTATTCTCTGAAGCATATGGAGGCCAAGCATGTGGCTTATTTCTCCCTTCTCCCTCATGATAGCTACTGTTCATCTAAACTCTCCAGGGTCTCGCTCTGCCAGGAAGAAATCTTTGAAGTAGGAATCTTATCTAGTCCTACCTTTCCATTAAAAGAATAAGTTTTAGGAACAATCCTGGGACTCAGGACTATATTAGCACATAATTGTGTGTGACAACAGTCAGTTATGAACAAAAGAAATGTCCATGAGTTTTAGATTTTAAAAGAACACATTCATGTTTAATAAAAAGAGCTATCTGTCCTACTTCCAGGAATTGCCCCAGTAGATCAGATCTATACCTCTTGTACATCAGATAAAATCCTCTACTTCTCCAGTTGAGATAAGTGCATAATTTCTGATATCATTGTTCAATCCAGAGGGAAAGGATGTAGTAACACTGGATATCTGATCTTTTGTTTGGATTTTTCACACTTAATCTAAATACTCAAGTTCCTCTCTGTTCTATGCAAAAATATAATCCACAAGTGTTCAGTAGCCAGCAGTCTAGCCTCATGAGGAAATGAAGAGAAAGTAAATGAGGAGAGAGTGGAGTTGATCTATCAGTACTGAGAGTTTTCAAATGAATTCCCCATTTCCTTATGCTATGTTTAATTTACATTTCTATTATTTATAACCTAAATGTCCTATTAGTCTAATAAAAATAAGTAAAACTTCTGATAGAAGAATAAAGGTTTTATAGAGGTGATGAGACTTTAATCAGACCACAGAGTCAAGGTGGAAAAACACATACACACAGTAAGGGAGAGACTGACAGACTTTGATAAGTGAAAAATGAGCTCCAGATAAGGAACCGAATTGTGTATGTGACTGTGCTCATATGCTTCTGAATTGTAAGATCCATGCAGGTTAACAAGGAGAGGAAGAACCAAATAATCAGTGAGATTTCAGAGGCAGGCAGAGTGTTGTAACCTAACACAGAAGGTAGTAAAGACACTCTATAGGCAATCTCCTACTGTGGGAGCTACTACTTCAGAAACCTACTGGAGGGTCAATTAAGGGTTTAAAAATAATGTTTCAAGCAAAAGTGGCAGGGTGTTTACAGATCTTTGACAATGGTTTGGAGGAATGACTAAAAGTAAGGATGTAGTGAGAAAGATCCAGTGAGATGCTGCTGGAGATGATGAGGGCCTGAAAAGGGACAGAGACTGCTGAAATGGAAAAGAAAAGTAAGCATAACAATGCTTAGAAGGAGAAAACCTTGTGTTTGGCCTTGAACTTTAGGATTATGTGATACAGAGAAAGAGTTAGATAGTATTTCACAGTTTCTTTCTCCAAACCTATTCAATCAGTATAATGAGCAAATACGTGTGTGTGTGTGTGTGTGTGTGTGTATATATAATTTTTAATCTGGACCGTATGAAAAAGAGTGTAGCATGAGGATCCAAGGGAGACTCATCAGCAACCTGTGTTATGCCGATGACAACAACCTTGCTTACTAAAAATGAGGGGGACTTGAAGTACTTGCTACAGAAGATCAAATGCTGCAGCCTTAGGTATGGATTGCATCTCATTATGAAGAAAACAAAAGTTCTCACTACAAGACCACCAATAAACGTTATAATATATGGAGAAAGGATTGAAGCTGTCAGTGGTTTCATCTCGCTTGGCTCAACAATCAATACCTTTGGTACCAGAACTCAGGAAATCAGGTGTATTGTATTAGATAATACAGGGAGTTCTTCTAAATATTGAAAAACAATGAAGTCAATTTTAAAAGTAAAGAGTGCCTGGTTCAGGTAATGATAGTCTCATTCACTTGTTAGGCATTGTAAAGCTAGACAATGAATAAGGATGACAGAAGAATGATGTCTTTGAATTGTGGTATGGGAGAAGAGTACTGAATATCATGTGGACTGTCAAGAGAAGAAACAGATAGGTCTTGAATAGTGCTACCAGAATGCTCTTTAGAGGAAAAGTTGGTGAAGCCTCATCTTACATTATTTGGACATGTAGCTAGGTGAAGTTATTCCTTGGAAAAAGACATCATGCTTGGAAAGATGGATGACCAAGAAAGGATGGGAAGTCTCTAAATGAGAGACTCCAAATGACAGGGTGAGTGTAGCAATGGGCTCTAGTGTGTTAGAGATGATGGGGATAGGTAGGGGTAAGATTCAGGTTAGCTGTTCATAGAGATGCTGTGAGTTATACTCATCTCAACGATAATCTAATAATAACAACAACAAGACCAACAGTAAAACTAGCAGATAAGATAGCTGGGTGATGAGACTGGTGATTTGGACACCTTGATTGCTACAGGTCATCCACCTGAAGATATTTCAGACTTGAATATGAATTTAGTACAAATGATCCCATCATAAAACTTGGAAGGAAATGATAATTTTGTGGTAACACACTGAAGTGTAATGGAACACAAAATCAAACTGAATGAAGGTAAAGTCAAATGAGGAATGAGGAAAAAAATATGAGTATATGTTTAAGAGAAACATGCAATTAAAGGATGTAAAAATTGTTGGCCTAGTGCTAAAAATTCTGCACTACAATTCTAATGGCATGTGGTTTGAATCCACCAGCTACTCTGCAGAAGGTTGTGCAATCTCCTCACATGAGATTAGCGGCCTTGGAAAACCAATTGGAGGGTCAGCTATGGGTCAGTTCTGATGTTATGGCACACAACAGCAAAATTTTAAAAGACCTTTGAAAGATTTCACACATACATTCTCTCAAATGCTTGAGACAATCCAATAGAATATCAAGTATTAACCTTATACTCTAGATAAAGATATTAAAGTTTCCTAAGACATGTACCAATTAAAAGATACAGAATTAGGACTTAAAACCAATTGTAATGACAAATTGCATCCATTTATACATACTGACTGAAAGAGACCCTTGATTAATGAGACCTAGAAATTGACTCAGCTTGACATAACTGAAGGAAGGGCATCAGACAAAGTGGGCTATGACGTGTATCTGGGTCAACTCAGTGTAACATTGGGACACAGAGCAAACTTCAGAAAGCCAAAGGTTGAGAAATGGGAGACAGGATGAGAATTTGTAGATGACAAACTCTAGTACATGGAGTAAAAAGGAAGGAGAGAGCCAATCAAAGTCAGATGAGTCTATATCTGAGGATATTGAAATATTAGGATATTATTGTGCATGTGTTTTTCCATTATTCTGAGCCATTTAAAATACCGGGGTAGGGGATAATTTACAGTTATTTAAGAAATAGATGTAATTTTAAACTAAGTGACTATATTATTTTTTCCCAGGCTATAAAGAAAATACTGCCTAAGAACTGTGGACTTCTGGTGGCTTAGTGGTGAGGAGTTGCACTGCCAATCCAAAGACATGTGATTCTAATCCACCAATTGTTCCACAGACGAAAACTGGACAACCTCTCCCATGCAATTCACTGTCTCTCAATCCACTCCTGGAGTGTCAGGCAGGAGTTGGTTCTAACTCAATGGTACATAACAACTAAAACTATAGTCATGAGGTAACAAAATGTCCTGTGTACTTTTGTAGTTGTTGTTGCTGCTGTTAAGTGTCACCAAGTTGAGCGAAACTCCCTGCACCCCTATGAACAAAAGACTCGAATCCTGTTCTATACCTATCATTGTTTCTCTGTGTTCATAGAGTTTCTAAAGACATGTGGTTTAGGGTATGGATGTCACTCCTGCTTCCAAAATGGAATCAATCTGGGAGTCATACCAAACATTGTCCATGTTGAGTAACCATTATGGCATTTAACACACCAATGGCACAGTGTTCAGCATCACAGCAACCCCAAGTTACTTCAGTACAGGAAACTGACAGATCATTGCTGCACCACTTAGAAGAATGTTCATACCAAACACAATTAATACCCCTTTCACATTTTAAATACAAGGTCTGCCCACCAGGTCCTGGCTGACTCTAAACCAAGAGACTTCCTAATATTAAGCCCAAATCTTATCATCTAGTCAATTCTAACTGACAGCGACACTATAGGACAGAATAGAAATACTCTAAGAGTTTCCAAGACTCTAACTCTTTAAAGAAGCAGAATGCCATTATCTTTCTTCAGGGGAATAGCTAAGTGCCCAATGTTAGATTAGACATTTAAATGTTTACTAACCCACTGTGCCACCAGGGCTCCTAATAACTAATACACAGATAAAAATTTGAAATTCAGAAGAGTTCGCTTTTGGCAAAGGTCATATATCTAATTAATATGAAGACTATTGGAAAACACCAACTACTTTTTCTACTCTATTACACAGAAATTTATAAGTTGAATAATTATTTTCTTATTAGGAAAACCTTCATATTCATTTTGAAGAAAAATTAAAATGACAGAAATGGAGATAGTCATATTATTTATGACTGTCAAAGCATTCTTGAAAATAATTTTGAATGAAAGAGAATGCTATATAAATATCAGCAAATATGGAAAAAAGAATAACCAGAAATATAATTCATAGTTAAGGAATAAAAGTAACATGGTACAGTGAAAACTAAAAACAAACATGTAATGCAGTAATTGAAACCATTCAAGAATTATAAAACAAGAATAACTTAAAATCTGCATTTAATTGGTCAGTCTCCTAAAGCCTAAGTTATAATTTATGATGACTCTATTTTCAAAGATAGATTTTTTAGCATAGAAAAAATTTCACATTAATTAAAGATCTTTATAAAAATCAGAGCAACACATATAAATTATCTTAAATACATTTTATAACAAAACATTTCTATAATCTTCTACCCTAGTGACATCACACTTGGGAGGATGGAAGGACAGCTCAAGAGAGGAAGACCCTCGATGAGAAGGATCAAGTCAGTAACTGGGGTAATGGGGGTGGGTATGTCAGAGACAATAAGATTGGCACTGGATTGAGCAAGATTTAGGACTGTCGTCCATAGGGTCGCTATGAGTCTCAGGTGACTGGACAGCACATAACAAAAATAATATCATAGTGGTAATAAGTTGCACTGCAATCCCAAAGGCATACAGATCAAATTCACTAACTACTGTATGGGAGAAAGACAGTCTCAACCTGTATTATCATTAACTGCCTCTGAAACCTCACTGTAGAGTCAGCTGTGTTGGTTCTGACTTGATAACAAATAACATGCTGATTATAACGATAATGGAACTTTTTTCCATGTATTTTATTGGTGTTATTATGTGCCTTTATGTATGACACTCCTCTATCTTGAGCCAATTTCATATTCCCTGACATAACTACCCCCATTATCCCAGTCACTGAGTAAATCCATCTCATCCAGGTTCTTCCTTTCCTTTGCCGGCCCTCCATCTTTCCAAGAATCATGTCCCTCTCCAAGGAATAGGCCCTCCTAGCAACATGCCCAAATATGTGAGGCAAAGCCTCACCATCTTTGCCTCCGAAGAGCACTCTGGCTGTATCCTCTTCATGATATATTAGATTGTTCTTTTGACAATCCATGGGATGTTCAGTGCTATTCTGCAGCACTACAGCTCAAAGCATCAACTCATTATCCATCTTTCAGATGTATAGCAAGTGTTCAGAAAGACCATGGTCTGAAGCAGATGCAAATTAGCCCTCAAACTGACATCATTACTCCTCAATAATTTGGAGAGGTCACTAACTGCAGACTTTCCTAGTGCAATGCATGTCCTTATTTCCTGACTGCTGGTATCAAGAGGGGTATTTGTGAATCCAAGTAAGATGAAATTATTGACCCTATGTATGAACAAAAGATCTGAGCCCTTTCCTTTCTGTGTCATACTCACACTTTGACACACAAGAGCCCACTACAGCAGTCACCATGTCAATGCACCTGGTTGAGGGTCTTCCTCTCCTTTCCTGACCCTCCTGCCTTCCCAGCATCATATCCTTCCCCAAATTATAGACCCTCTTAGCAACATGCTCAAAGTATATGAGATGAAGCCCCATCATCCTTGCCTCCAAAGAGCACTCTGACTGCTGCCTCTCCAAGATACAATTTTTTTTCAGTGCTCTTCTCCAACACCACAGCTCATAGCTGTCAGTTTTTCTCTTGTCCTTATTCATTGTCCAGATCTCTGATGCTTAGCAAGTAATCTGAAAGACTATGGCCTGAACAGATGCACCTTCGTTTTCAAACTGACATCATTACTTCTCAGTAATATGGAAAGGTCCCTAACTTCAGATTTTGCTAGTGCAATGCATCTATTTTCTGACTGCTGGTACCAATGGTGTTAATAGTGGATCCAAGCAAAATGAAGCTGTTGACAGTTTCAATCTCTTCTCCATCCACAATAATGTTGTCTATTGGTCCAGTGGCAAGAATCTTTGTTTTATTGACACAGAGAAGCAATCCATATTGAAGGCTGCATTCCTTCATCTTCTGCAACAAGTTCTTCAAATTTTCCTCACATTCAGTAAACAAGGTTATGTCATCTGCGTAACACAGGTTATTGATGTATCTCCTCAGATTATGATCCCGCAGTCCTCTTTGTAGAGTTCAGTTTCTAATTAGTTCTGGGTAGAGATTGAAAAAGTATGGAGAGAGAATACAATTCTGACACAGTGCCTTCTTAATTTTAAACCATAAGTGTTCCCCTGCTCTGTTTGTACAACAGCCTCCTGGTCCAGGTATAGGTTTCACATGAACACAATAAATGATCTGAGACTTCCATGCTTCACAATGTCAGCAACAACTTGTTATATGATCCATAGAGTCAAATGTCTTTGCATAGTTAATAAATTATAAATAGACACTCTTCTGCTCTTCTGGTAATTCTCTACTTTCAGGCAGGATCCAGCTGATATCACCAATGGTATTCCTAGTACCACAGTCTCAATCCTGCTAGAACTTCTGGCAGTTCTCTATCTATATACTGTGCTAGCTGCTGTTGGGGTTTATTTGTTTCTGTTGGGTTGTTTTTATTGTCTTCAGCAATATTTTACTTATTATCCATTAGTTTCCATATTGTGTTGGATCTCCTTTTTTGGGAATGGGAACAAATATGTATTTCTTCCAAGCCATTGGCCAGACAGCAGTCCTTCAAATTTCCTGCCATAAACTGATAAGCACATCCAAAACTGCATCTGTTAGTTGACACAAGTAAATTGGTATTCCATCAATTCCTGAGGCCTTATTTTTTTGGTAAATGCCTTCAGTGTGGCTTCTACTTCCTCTTTCATTACCATTGGTTCCTGTTTATATGGTACTTCCTGTGCTTTTTCAGTGTCAGTTCTCTTTAGTCTGACATCCATTTCAGTTTGATCCTGTTTTTGTAATGTTTTTCTTTCTTCATGGATGATATCCTTGATATAATCTTACAACTCATCTGGTCTTCAATCATTGGTGTGTTTAATGCCTGAAACCTATTCCTAAAATGGCCTTGAAATTCAGATGGAATAGACTCAAAATCATATTTGATTCTTGTGGACTTATTTTCTTGCCTCAATTTGAACTTGCATATGAGTAATTAAATAGTCTGACCCACAGTCCGCCCCATCCTAGTTTTGACTGCTGATATTGAGCTTCTGTAATGATTATCTCCCACAAATGTAGTCAGTCAGATTCCTATGCAGCCTAAGAGATAAGATGCATTTGCCATGAATAAATTATTGAAAATACAAATTTAATCATTCTGTTTTCTGTTTCTTGTCTATCACCAAGGCCATATTTTACAACTACTATTGCTTCTTCATGGTTTCCAGTCATGGAACTTTTTCCTTCCAGTCACCAATTATCATTAACACATCTTGATTGCATGTTTGGTCAATTTTGGATGGTAAGATTTGGTAAAAATTCTCAGTTTCTTCCTCTTTGGCTCTAGATAAATGGACATATACTTGAATTATCATTATGTTAACTTGTCTACATATGGATAATATCCTATCTCTCACATTCAGGATACAACTTTAAAGTGACTTTTTTACTATGAATGCAACACCATTTTTCTTCAGCTTTTCACTCCCAGCATAATATGTATGATAGTATATGATTATCTGATTCAAAGTAGTCAAAGCTGGTCCATCTCATCTCACTAAATGCCTAATACTAATCACTAATGCTCATATGTTACATTTAATTATTAACAATTTCCAGTTTACTAACATTCAAGCTATGTGCATAGCATGTTCCAATTATTATTCAATATTGTAATTTTTCCTCGTTTCAACTGACTTAACACATTCCCACAAATGACAGCAAATGTGTTTCTAAGTACGGTCGTCAATTTGAAAGTGTGTGGCAAGTGTTAATCTGGTCTCTACCATTATAGTACTAAAACTATCCATGGTCCTCTAGTGTTCATAGGGTTTTCAAAACCGTATTATTTAAGAAATGAATAGTTAATCCTGCTTCCTAGTCTATCTTAATCTGGGAGCTATCTACAAATAGTTCTGTCCTGCAGAAGGTGGAACCACGTTTCTCCTTGAAGGCAAGAATTTTGAAGCTTTGGCTCACATATTTGGCGCATGTTTTGAGGAGGGACCAAAGCTTGGTGAAGAGTATCATCTTTGGAAGGGTGGAGGGACAATGCAGGGGAGGAAGACCCTGGAGGAGATGAATTGACACAGTGACTGGGGTAACTGGGGCAAGTATGTCAGAGACAGTGAGATTGGCTCAGGATAAGATAGAATTCAGATCTACTTTACATAAAGTGGCTTGAGCTGCAGGTGACTCAATAGCACATAAGAACAACAAATCCAGTTATGCCAGCATCATTCGTTGAAGAGGTTGTCATTTCCCAATTTGGTAGGTTTAATTTCTTTGTCGAGTATCACTTGACTATAGATATGGGTTAATTGTTGAGTTCCTTATTCTTTTATATTGTTCTATGTGCCTGCCCATGTACCAGTACCATGTTGTTTTAGTTATTACAGCTGTGTAGTAAGTATTGAGATGAGGCAGTGCTATGTCTTCTATGTCAATCTTGATTTTCAGAAGTATTAAGCATTATATTTACTTATGTTTTGTCTTTCCTATAGGACTATAAATTTTATGAACTATTGAGTCTTGTAATTATGTAAATGGTCTTGATTAAAGTTTAATGAATAGATCAGAGTTAGAAGACCTTTTTGTCAAGTTCTGGCTCAGTCTCTCTGTCCCTTTACCTTTCCCAGCAGAATGTCTTTTCCCAGGCAATGGCCCTTCCTGATGACTTGTCTAAAGTACGGCAGACAAAGTCCACCATCCATGCCTCTAAGGAGTGTTCTGGTTGCTCTTCCTCCAAGACAGAATTATTTGGTTTTTGGTAGTCAATTAGATATTCAATAGTCTTATCCAACACAATTCAAAGGCATTTCTGTGATGAACCAATCTAGTTTAAATAGATTACACACAAGGATGAGTTAAAAGGAACAAAATATAAGCAATATAAAAATTTGATTATAGAGTTATTCAGAGTTTCTGGAACTTGGTCATATACCACACAAAATCTAAAACAATAAACTATTCTGAGTTGGTAACCTTTTTATGAAGATCCTCTTTATGAACACATAAATGTATGCCTTTGTGCAGAATAAGAGAATGTATATAACAAAAGAATGTTAAAAGGCTTAAAATCAGGACAGATGGTATCAGGGTTGTACCCTTTCTTCATATCTATTCAATCTTTATATTGATAAAATCATTCAAGTAGCTTGACTTTATGAACAAGAAAGTGGAATCAGGATTTGAGTAATACTCATCAACCTGTGTTATGCAGCTATGGAAAATTTTTGGCAGAAAAGTAAAGAGGATCAACGACTATATACTTCAGTACATGAATTACATTTTAACCTCAAGAAAACAGAAGTTATTACAATTGGATCAATGTGTAATGCCATGATAGAAAGTGAAGGATTGTAGTTGTCAAAATTTCCATTTTCTTATATCCACAAATAACATCCATGATAATAACAGTTGAGAAATCAAATGATATGTTACATAGCGTTAATCTTCTGCAAAGGACTTGTCCAAAATGCTAAAGAGCAAGAATTCCAATTTTTAAGTAGTAGTAAAACTTGATCCAAACCATGGCATTTTCAGTTGTCTTTATGCATCTGAAAGGTGGAAAATGAAGGATAACTGAAGAAAAATCAGTGCCCTGGAGACTTATAAAATTTGCACAAAAATTCTATTCTATACAACTAATAATTTTCAAAAATCTTCAGAGGATAAATGGAAATCTATACTCAGACACATCATAGTTAAAAAATTCATAAGGTATAAAGCGATAGTCTTTTAAGCAGCAACATAAAAGTTAATAATCATATACAAGAAAACTGACAATAAGATTGAATAGTTGACTTTTTCATCAGAAACATTGAATGATCAATGACAGTAGGGCAGCTTTCCAAGTGCTAAAATAAAACACTTAAAATGTTCTCAACCAGGAACATGTTTTAAAAATTAATAATTTATTTAATTAATCTTTAATTTAGAAAAAAATTAAACTTTCATTTATTTAATCTAAAAGAAATCTTGTAAAAATTGAGGCAAAAGTAAAATTTCTTTTTTTATCCCCTAGATAAATAGAGATAATATGTTGTTAGTGGACTTTACTCAAGAAAATACCAAAGGAATTTTCTCAGACTGAAAGCATTGACACTAGACAATAACTTAATCCCACAAAGAATAAAATCAAAACAAAAACAAAGATTTCTAGTAAAGTAATAATGTAAGTAATAAAAAATATAATCACTCATTTTCTTTTTTGTCTTTTAATTGGTTTAACAAATTTCTAAAACAAAATCCATAAAAATGATATTTTTTTCTTTATGTAACACATAGAAAAGTAATACATTTGATAACAACAATCAAAAAGGATGGAGGAAAACTTAAAATGGAGATAAGAAATAACACCAGATAGTAACTCTAATTTATATGAAGAAATGCAGATAAACAAAAATTGTCAACTAAATTAAAACATAATAACTCTTCTATAAATAGTCATTCTCTCCTGTTTTTTTGGTAAGACATGAAATTATATATGACATAATTATAACAATATACTGTTGATCCGTGACAAACGGACATATGTACAAGAATAATAGCACACAACATGAGGGAAAACAAAAGTGTGTAAGAATTTCTTTGTCTCATTGAAATTAGTAAATAAGAATATCAAGTAAGTTCTAATAACTTTATATGGTGTAAACTCTAGAATATCATAAGGAAACTTTAAATTTTTAAAAAGATTGACTTATTCTTCTAAATAACAATGCCTTTGGGTTGAGAAAAATCAATCTATGAAACAAAATCATGTAAGGAAGATCTCTGACCTATACGTTGTTATCTGCTGTCAAGTTGGAACTCATAGCTAACACTCGAATAGGTTTTCAGAGGTTGGAAATTACATGAAAGTAGATTTCCCACCTTTCTCCATTAAATACCTAATGGATCCAAACCATTGGCCATTAAGTTCACAAATACAACTCTTTACCACTATAACATAAAGCATCCCAGGAGCTATATATTCCTCAAGAAATACTTTAGCGTCCAGATAAGGAGCCATGCATTTTTTCCAAGCTCAGAAGTGAAATATAATTTGAAGATTATTTTAAAAAGAAAAATTAAAGTCACTATATTTTTTTTTGTTGTTGAGTAGCATAGAGCCAGAACTTATGGTGGGTTTTTAGAGACAGTTAATAGTATGGGAGGAGATTGGCCCAGTCTTTTTCCTTGCAACAACTGATGGCCTTGAACTGCATGCATTAAGGATTGAAGCATAGTTTCTTGCCACTAGGCTGTAGAGTAATAAAAAGTTATGAAACTTTGAAAATTCTTACTCAACAAAATTGCAGGATTTATGAATGTGAGCTTTGGCTTCAGGCTCACTAAAATTTTTCAACTCTACTTAACAGTTCCAAATCATACCATGGCACCTAACAACAACATAACAATTTCAGTAAAAAAATCGGTTTAGGTAACACTAAAAAATGGTTGGGTGGTAACTATTTCTCACGTATTCCAGTATGACTCAATAATACATTAATGATTTGTGCAAGGTGACTTAGTGATGAGGAATTGTGTTGTCAACCCAAAGGTACACTGTTTGAATCCACCTGTTTCTCTGTAGGAAAAAGATGTACAATCTCTTTCAACACCATTTACTACTTTTAAACACCTACTGGAGAGTCAGCTATGGGTCAGGTATGATTCAGTGGCACAAAGAAAGCAAAAACTTTCAGTATTACCTATTATAAATGGAATGTTAATGTAAACTGTGAATTATAAAGAGTACGCAATTAACTGTTTAACACGTTACCACAAATGACAGCAAATGCGTTTCTAAGCACGGTAGTCAATTTAAAGTGTGCGGCAATGTGTTAAAAGGGATATATGAATGTGTATTCTTGTCATTACAGATGTCTGAGTGAAAGCTGCATAGTGGAATGGACTCCTTTTCAAGGAGAAGAGTGAATTGGGAGAGGGGGTGGGTAGGGAGAAAAGTGCAACAATGAATGACTGGAAACCCTAAGTCTCTTTAAACTTTCATTAAAATTAATATAAAAAATGGGGAAAAGTTTGTAATTAGCTATTAACTAGTATCCTTAAAACAAATTACTATGCTTATTTAGAAAGGAAAATAAAATCAGAAACAAATTTTACAATCATCTAATTATTGTTTTAATTTACATATCTCTGGTAGCAAGGAATTTTGACGATGTCTACATACGTTTGTTCACCACCTGCATTTCTTTTTTTGTAAAGGTCTATTAATATCTTGCGTACATTTTATATTTTGGTTCTTTACCTTTTTCTTGTTGAGGTGCTGGCGTACTCTATAAATTTTAGCTATAAAGCCCTTATCGGATATGTCATTGCCAAATATTTTCTTCTGTTTTACCCTATCCTGATTGTAGATTTTTCATTATGCTTGGAAGTCTATTCATGCCTTAGATTAAGGCACATAGAATTGTTTCTAGTTTTTTTCTCTGATGAACTTTAAAGTATTTGACATTATTTCTACTTCCCTGATACATTTTGAGATTATTTTTGTGTATGGTTTGAGTTGTGAGTCTTGCTTCAGTTTTCTACAGACGTTTTTCCAATTTTACCAGCACCATTTGTTAAAGAAGCTGTCATTTCCCCACTTAATTTGACTTCTTGTCAAAGATCAGTTGACAATAAGTAGATGAGTTGATTTCTGGATTGTGATACTATTCCATTTCTCTGTCTTTGACCTTGTATGTGTCTCATGCTGTCTAGATTAGTTTGGCTGCATAATAGGATTTGAGGTTAAGAAGTGTGATGTCTTCTATGTAGTTTTTCTTAGACATAACAACAACAGCCACCACCACAAGATATAATACTTCTTGTTCTAATACTTAGGAACAACTGTAACTAGCAATACAACATATCTACACAAAAAAATATTAAAAACACTACAAGAAGAAACAAAAAGAGGCCTAAAGAAATGTAAGAATATACCCTGTTCATAGACAGGAAGATTCAGTATCATGAAAAGTTACAATTCTATTAAAAGCAATAGATAAGGTCACTGCAATTCCAATATAGATGTCAATTCTATTCTTCAATGAGATGGAAAATGTAATTTTCAGTTTTGTCTGGAATGGAAAGGGACTCTTAATAAACAAAGTACTACTGGGGTGAAAAAAATCCTCAACAGTGTATAGTTTCTTGATATCTATACTAATTTTCAATCTATGATAAAGTCAATATTCTGAACTATTGTAAATTATCTTTAGTATGGACAGGTTTGAATTCACTGATATGTATTACAATACTATGTCAGTAATAGTTATTATACAGAATAGATGTAGTTCTATGATAGAAATTTGTTTGAAAAATATTTATTGCATCTCTTTTGTGTCAGGAACTGTGCTGTGCCTTAGAGTATATATGTAAAAAACGTTTGTTGGTATGTATAACCAAGTGAAGACGGCAACACTTATATTCATAATGACAAATGAAGGTAATGTTATAATTTGAAATGAAAGAGTAATGAAAGATTTCCATGCAAATATGATAGGAAAGACCTTCCAAAAGACATAATTTTCTGCTCATTAGACAGTAGATACAATATCCTTGAAGGCCCATTTATAAGGTGTAATTTATGCAATAGTAACTATTAGATGAGTAAACTATAATTCACTAAGATTAATTTTGGCAGGTAAAAACAGCTAGCAGAGACAAAATTTAATCTCACCTTGACTGTTACCAACGCATATACATATAACCACTAATATATGTAAAAGAGTAAGACAGTGCTCAGAGAAAGGTGTTAAAATCTTTCAGAGCATTAAAGAGTAAAATATCATATCACGGAGAACTAGATCAAAAGAAAAAAGTTACACAAAGGAATTACTGTAAATATTAGTAATTAAAAGAGTTGAGAGGTGAATTTCATGGTACTATAGTCCTATCACAGGGAGCAAAACTTTATCTTCAAATAGCAGCAAGCTTGGCTGGTTTTCAATCAATATCAGAGTCTCCCAGTTTCTGACACCAGGATGTTGGAAGGTGGTATTTATGACAGATGTTACACTGGCACACCAGTGATTTATCTTCCCCATTCACTGCCTATATAGAAGTTGTCTGCAAAAAAACACATATCACTGATTTTTTCATGTGTGGGAGCTAACATGTAGAAGAAAGAATTTACAAAAGAATAATGAATACTTTTCAATGGTGATATTGAGAAGAGTATTGAATTATCTTATGCTGGAAGACCAACTTTAGAAAGCTCACCAACTGGGAAGGTGGCTGTCCCATCTGTTGAGCTGGAAGTCTGCAGGAGGCTGAGGTTCTGCTATCCAATTTGCATGTCCCACATCTGCAAAACCACCCGATCCTGTCTTCCTATTTACTTGCTCCTATATAAGTGTGCTGCAGCCCCCAATAAAGTTGAGTTGGATTGACTCTCTGAACAGCTCCCAGAGTGATGTGTCTCCATCATGCTTACTCTCATCAGGGTGTTGCTGTTCATTGCTGGTGAACAGACAGTGACACTATTTCTTAAAACTATTTAAAGAAATCCAACTATACATCAAAGAAATAATTCATCATGACCAAGAGGGATTCATAACACGTATGTAAGGATGGTTCAAAATAAGAGAAACAATGTAATTCATCCCATTAATATGATCCTATCACTTGATGCAGAAAAGGCCTTTGACAAAATCCAACACCCTTTCCTGATTAAAACACTCAAGAAAATAGGATTAGAGAGGAATTTCTTCAACACAGTAAAAAGTGTTTAAGCAAACCTGAGAGCCAACATTGTTCTCAATGGAAAGACGTTAAAGACATTCCCTTTAAGAACAGGAACTAGGCAAGGATGTCCACTCTCACCTCTTATTCAATATTGTATTGGAAGCCTTATTGATAGCAATAAGAGGAGGAAATAAATGTATCCAATTTGGCAAAGAGGAGGTAAAATTATCTCTCTATGCAGATGATATGATAGTATACCTAGAAAACCCTAAAGACTCAGGAAGAAAACTATTGGACACAGTGGACCAATTCAGCAAAGCAGCAGGATACAATATCAATATACAAAAATCAGTTGGATTTCTCTATAGTGACAAAGAGAATACAGAGCCGGAAGTAAGAAAAACAATACCATTCACAATAGCTAATCACAAGATTAAATAGTTGGGAGTAAATCTAACCAGAAGCACAAAGGATCTCTTCAAAGAAAATTACAAAACATTACTACAAGAAACAAAAAGAGACCTGGAGAAGTGCAAAAATATCCCTTGCTCATGGATAGGAAGACTCAATATTGTGAAAATGGCAATACAACCAAAGGCAATTTACACGTTCAATGCAATCCCAGTACAGATACCAATCCCATTCTTCAATGAGATGGAAAAGTTAATTTCCAGTTTCATTTGGAATGGAAAGAAGTCCCGATTAAGCAATGCACTCCTTAAACCAATGAGTTTTTCTTTTGCTTTTCAAGGAGAGGAGCAAACGGGGGGAGGTGTTTGTGCGGGGAGAGGGGTGCAACAATGAATGAATGGAATTCCAAAATCTCTGTAGATGATCATTGAAATGAAAAATAAACAACCTAAATTTAAAAAAAAAAATAGAAAAAAGGTAGGAGGCATCTCACTCCTTGATTTCAATTCCTACTACACTGCCGTGGTGGTTATAACAGCATGATACTGGTACAATGACAGATATAGATCAATGGAATAGAATTGAGAACACAGAAATCAGCCCATCTACCTATGGTTAACTGATTTTTGACAAGGAGATGAAATCAGTTAAGTCAGAAAACAGTTGCCTTTTAAACAAATGGTGTTGGCAAAATTGGAAAAGTATCTGCAGAAGACTCAAGTAAGATCCACACCTCACTCTATATATAAAAACCAACTCAAGGTGGATCATGAACCTAGGACTAAAACCAAGGAATATAAACTTCATTAAAGAAAAGCTTGGAAGAACGCTAGAAGTCCTAATCCACAAAAGAAACAGTCTTCCAAGTATCCTCAAAAATCTATAACCAGGAGAAGATAAAATAGGTGAATGGGACCTTCTAAGAATCAAATCCCTATGCACATCCAAAAACTTCTCCAACAGGGTAAAAGGGAAGCCACAGGCTGGGAAAAAATATTTGGTAATGACATGTCAGATAAGATATTCAAAATTTCTAAAATACTTGAGCACCACAAGATAAACAATCCGATTGAAAAATGGGCATTCAGATGGCCACCAAACACAAAATCCCCAGTTCTAAGAGAGATACAAATTGAAACAGCTATGAGATATCATCTCTCCCCAGTTGGAATAGCAAATTTAACAGAACAGCAAGCAACAAATGTTGGTGTGGTTGTGAAGAAACTGGAACCCTTATTCACTGTTGGTGGGAATGTAAAATGGTGCATCCACTGTGGAAGGCGGTGTGGCACTTTCACAAAAATTTGCAAATAGAGATACCATTTGACCCAGCAATTCCACTACTGGGAATATACCTGAAAGAGACCATAACTGCCACCCAGGCAGTTATATGCACAGCCATGTATATCGTGGCTTTGTTCACAATAGGAAGGAGTTGGAAACAACCTAAGTGCCCATCAACAAACAAATGGATAGAGAGGCTGTGGTATATTCACACAATGGAACACTATGCTGCATTGAAAAGCAAGGAACTCATACAATTTTATTCAAAATGGTTGACCCTGGAAGACATTATGCTGAGTGAAGTATATTAGTCACAAAATGAAAATACTGCATGGTGCCAATGCTGCAAAACAGGTCTGACATGGAGGTTTCAGGGGAGACTGAGAAAGATGGGTTCAGTAATGTATACTGCATTGAAACAGATGAGGGAGAAAACTGTTTAAAAGGGTTATGTGATTAGCGATTATTGTCATGGCAGGAGTTCAGAGAGAAGTCTGCTTAGTGGAGTGGACATAGGGGGAGGGAAGGTAAAACAATGAAAGAATTTTTCTTTTACTTTTCCAAGAAGATTGCAATTATAAAGAAATTAAAGTCATATTTTCTATAAAATAGCAAAAACCATGAAGACAGCACTTTGGTATATTGGTATATTCTCCGTATGCTAAGCAAAACTCAACATAAGGCATGGTTGTTTTTTTGGGGGGAGGGGATATTCTCTTAAGTTACCTTAAACTCAGAGTTTTCTGATAAAAGCAAACATTATCTCTATTTTCCACCTTTTAAGTGTCAACCCCTTCTCAAGATAAAATAACTTTCTTTGATAAGAACTTTAAAAAAGTGTATAGATTTTGGAGCCAGAAAAGGATTGCTGTGAACAACTACTTACAAAGTTCATGGTTTTGTGCAACGTAATTTACCTAAGTCTCATATTCTTCACCTGTACAATGAGAATACTCCTGGCTACCTTCATTATTTCCAAAAAAAGATGAACCAACACAAGGTGGAAAATATTGAACAATTTCTTTAGTACCACATGAAAAGAAAATCTTGCTACAGATTATTTAAAAACAATTGAAACAATCCACCAACAGTAAACTAACAAATTCAATCTGAATTCAGAAGAGGTCATGCTGTTGTTAGGTGCCATCAAGGTGAATATGACTCATAGCTACCCTATGAACAATGGATCTGAACCCTGTCCTATCCTGAGACATCTTCAGAGGTCCTGGCACACTATATCCCCTTGTGGCAGTCACTGTGTCAATCCACCTGGTCATGAGTCTTCATCTCCTTCACCAGCCCTCTACCTTTCCAAGCATCATGCAACATGCTCAAAATATGTGAGGTGTATACCTTAGTCCTCTAACCGACATCACTACTCCTCAATAATTTGAAGATGTCCCTAACTGCAGACTTTCCCAGTGCAATGCATCTTATTTCCTGCTTGTGCAATGTATCTTATTATTTCCTGCTTGTACCAAGAGTGTTAATTGTGTATCCAAGTAAGATGAGTTGTTGACATAGCATGAAGGAGATCAATGGATCTTGGCAGAAAGCAAAGAATACCAGAAAGATGTTCACATATGCTATATTGATTACACAGAGGCATTTGACTGACGATCATAACAAATTATGGATTACACTGGGAAAAAGGGGTATCTCAGAACACTTCAATGTGCTCATCTGAAACCTATACCTGGGCCAAGAAGTTGTCAAAGGACAAAGGAACACTGAAGGTTTTAAATGTAGGACGAATGTGCATACGGTTCTGTCTTTTCTCCATACCTATTTAATCTTTATGCTGGGAAAATCATTTTAGAAACTGAACTATATAAAGGAAAATGTGGCAACAGGATTATAGGAAGATTCTTCAATACCTGCATTATACAAATGACATGACTGCTTGACAAAAGTGAAGAGGACTTGAAATACCTGCTGTAGAAAATTAAAGACAGCAGACTTCAATACAGATGACATCTCAAGATAAGATATTCAAAATTTCTAAAATACTTGAGCACCACAAGATAAACAATCCGATTGAAAAATGGAAAAACCTCACCACTGGAACAATCAATAGGCAATATTGTAATGTTGTTGTTGTGTACCATTAAGTAGGAACCAAACCAAAGCTGACGCTCTGGCAGATTTTCAGAGACAGTTAATCACATGGGAGGAGATTGTTCATCCTTCTCCCACATAGCAGCTGGTGGCCTCGAACCACATGCCTTCGAGATTGCAACACAGCTTCTTGCCACTAGGCCACCAGAGCTCCCTATAGTAATACAATCCATTTAAATGGAACCATAGTCAACACCCATGGTAACAGCAGTCAGAAAGTCACAAGATGGGCAACATTGGGAGAATTTGTTGTTTAAGGATCTTTCCAAAGTAGTAAAGAGCAATGATATCATATTAAAAACTAAGATGAAGCAGATCTAAGCTATGGCATTTTAAATTACTTCCTATGCATGTGAACTTCTCTCATGTGATTAGCTGTCTCAGAAAATCCACTGGAGGATCAGCGATTGGTCAGTTCTAACTTGACAATACTCAACAGCGTGTATGTAAAACTTGGGCAATGAATGAAGATGATAGATGAACTATAATGTCTTTGAGTTACGGTATTAGAAAAGAGTACTGAATATCCCAGATTACCACAAGAATGAGCAAGTTTGTCTTAAAATAAGTGAAACCTAGATTCTACTTAGAGGCAACAAAGATGAAACTTCATTTCACATACTTTGGGTGTGTTGATGGCAAGAAGAGTCAGTCATTCCTTAAAAAAGATCATTATGCTGGAGAAGGTAGAGTGTTAGAAAAAGGTGGGCAGACAAGATGAGTTGACAGTGACTACAACAGGTTCAAGTGTATCACTGATTGTAAGAATGATGCAGGATAGTGCAATGTTCGTATCTGCTGTTCACATGGTCACTATGTATCATAGTGGACCCCAAAGCAGCCAACAATCTGTATACTGCTACTGACAAATTAAATAAGCCATTGAAAACTAACGAGCATAGCAGTTGGTGTGTGACAGGTGCTTGAAGATATATATAATTTTCTTTTTTCATTTACATTTCATTCAGGTATTTATATCTCCTTGGTGTTCACACTGAACATAATGTGGGGTTTTTCTATTACAAAAATTCCACTGTGTGTCTAGTGATTTCTGACTTTTCATTGTCTTTGAGTTCAGATTATTTTTAGGTGACAAAAACATACCTTAGGTTATTTATTAAAGGTTTATTTATTAAATGGAGAAGAAATATATATTAGTTCATGAAAAATTTCTAGTTTTGGCTGAAGACATATTTAAATTTCAAGTTTTACTATGGATCACACTAGTAATTAGATCAGAAATTATCTATATATACATATACACACACACACATATATACATACATATATACATTACACACACATTATATATCAATATATCACTTTTGTTACTTTCTCATTCCTGTTATATGGCATACAGTTCCCTGGTTTTCTTATTTTGATCTTTACATCTCTGCAATATTTTAAAAATGTATGTTTTTATAACATATATATTTGCTTTATCTACTAGTGCTTGTATCTACTGCAAATTCCAGGGCATTTTCATTTTTTTGAATAGTCACCAAAATAATTTATTACATTCTCTGGATAACTCCTACTCAGTGGCATTAAGATTTTTCCATAGAGAGAATGCAAGGAGAAATCTCATCAATAAGTATGCTGGTTATAATTCAGACAAGTATCAATCACAAATAAGTGTTACCTCAAACTCCCTAAGGTGGAAGAGAAATAGAACAGATTCACATTTTGCAGTGAAAATTATTCTCTAGTTTGGAGGGGAAAAAGATAATGGGGTCACCAGTTACTTATGAAGAAAGTTAAGTGAAAATAAGATTCTAAAATAATTTTTAAGATATGCCCATGTTCTTGAATACTTTCATCATGAAGTGACTACAGAGGAAATGAATTGACTTATAAGTAAAGACTGCATTTTATTAATGACCAACAAACTGAAATCTATTCTCCACTTATTAACCACACAATTATCCATAATGCATGCATTGTCAGAAATATTTTGTTATTTTACAAATAATGTTAAAATTAAAGGGGAAAAAGAGAATCAACTACTTTTCTGTGTGTAGGAAACAACCTTGCTCCACATTTTCAGACAAACTGACTTGGTTCCATGTTTCTTTGATTTTAATAAAAAAGAGAAAAAATAATATTGTCAGTTACTTGATCACATTTACTTCTAGCATTATTCCTTTCCTAATTTCAAGGTTTATACTGTACGCTGTTTAATAAAATCCAAGGGTCAAAGAAAATTCTAAGATGATTTGGAAAGCTCATTTTGTTAAGTGTTGGGCTATTGGCAGAGAAGTTGATGTTTTGAGACTGAAAAGAGAACTGGAAAGAATCTCAAAGTCTCAAAAAACATGTTACACCTAGTAACCCATTTAATAAAGTGCCAGAATACAAGAGCAATATACAGATTTTTCTACAGCAATTAAAAAAAATCATAGAAATGGAAACAGATAGAAATACCATCCACAATAGCCAACCATAAGATGAAATACTTAGGAGTATGCCTAACTAAATACACAAAAGATATTTATAAGAAAAACTACAATTCAATACTACAAGAAAAAGTAAAAGATATTACTAAATGGAAAAATATTCCTTATTCATGGATAGAAAGGCTCTATATTGTTAAAATTACAATCCTACCAAAAGCAACTGCCTGAAGTGCAGGCTGGATTTAGAAGGGGCTGTGGCACTAGGGATATTAAAGCTAATGTCAGACGGATCTTGGCTGAAAGCAGAGAGTACCAGAGGAATGGCTATCTGTTTCATGGGCATTTGACTGTGTGGATCACAAAAAACTGTGGCTGACTCTGAGAAGAATGGGAATCCCAGAATACTTGATTGTGCTTATGTGAAAACCTGCATTTGGACCAGGAGACAGTTGTCAGAACAGAGCAAGGAAATACTCCATGGTTCAAAATTGGTAAAAGTGTACCCCAGGGATGTGTCTTATCTCCATATCTTTTCAACCTATATGTGAAACAGATTATCCGGAGGCTGGGTTCTGAGGAGAGGTGTGGCATCAGGATAGGAGGTAGACTCATCAACAATCTGTGTTATGCAGATGACATAACCCTGCTTGTTGAAACTGAGGAGGACCTGAAGCACTTACTACAGAAGGTCAGTAACTACAGACTTCAATATGAATTGAAGCTCAACTTCAAGAAAACAAATATTCACCACTGGGCCAATTGGCACCATCATGACAGATGATGAAGAGATTGAGATTGTTGATGGCTTCAGTTTGCTTGGCTCTACAATCAACACTCTTGGTACCAGCAGCCAGGAAATTAAAAGATGAATTCCATTGGAAAAGTCAGCTGTCAGAGTACTGAAGTACTGAAGAGCAACAATGTCAATCTGGAGATTAAAGTGGACCTGATTCAGGTGATGGTCTTTGCAATTCCTTGCTATGCATCAGAGATCTGGACAATGATTGGGATGATAGAAGGAGAATGGAGGTTTGGTGCTGGAGAAGAGCACTGAATATACCATGGACTGCTAAGAGAACATACAAGTTCTTCTTGGAGAGGGTGAAGCCAAGTTGCTCTTTGGAGGCAAGGATTCTGAAGTTCTGTTTGACATATTTTGAACATGTTACAAGGTGGGATCAGTCCTTACAGAGGGATGTCATGAATGGGAGGGTGGAGGAATAGTACAGGAGAGAAGATCCTCGATGAGATGGATTGATTCAGTCACTGAGGTAATGGGTATAGACATGTCAGAGACAATATGATTAGCAAGGGATAGATAGAGCAGGATTTAGGGCTGTTGTACATAGGGTCGCTATGAGCCACGGGTGACTTGACAGCACATAACAACTGTTCATTTTATTAGCAGTCCATAGTATATTCAATATTTTCTCCAACACCACAGCTCAAAGGCATCACTTATCCATATATCCTCCCTAGTTATTGTCCAGCTTTCTGATGCATGTCAAGTGATTGCAAAAACCATGGTCTGCATCAGGCACACCTTAGTCTCCAGAGTGATATTGTTGCTCTTCAATATTTTGGAGAGGCCTCTAACAGCATACTTTCCCATAATAATATGTCTTTTAATTTTGGCTGCTGGTGCCAAGAGTGTTGATTGTAGAGCCAAACAAACTAAAGCTGCTAATAATCTAAATCTCTTCACCATCTATCATGATACTGCCAGTTGGCCCAGTGGTGAGAATCTTTGTTTTCTTGACATTGAGCCTCAATTTTTTTATTGAAGGCTGCAGTCCTTGACCTTTGGCAACAAGCGTTTCAGGTACTCCTCAGTTTCAGCAAGCAGGGTTGTGTTATCGGCATAACTCAGATTATTGATGAATCTTCCTCTAATACTGATGCCATATTTCCCCTCGGACAGCCCAGCCTCCCAGATAATCTGTTCTGCATATAAATTGAAAAGGTATCGAGATAGGACACATCCCTGGCATACACCCTTCTGAATTTTGAACCATGCAGTGTGCATGCAATACAATATGCTCAGCTACAGCATTGATTTTTGAAGATGGGGCAGCATGTTGCTGTGATGTACCATCGAGTCATCCATGACTCATAGTGACCCTATGTACAATAGCTCTGTACCTTGCCCTGTACTGTGTCCATCTCACGGTCTCTGAGATAACTAAAGCCATTGCCCCATTACTGTGTCAATCCATCTCATCCAGGGCCGTCTTCTCCTGCACTGTCTCTTCACCTTTTCAAGCCTGATGTCTTTCTCCAAGGACTAGTCCCTCCTGGCCACATGCCCAAAAGGGCAGTACAGGAAAATGTATTGTTATAGCTACTGTATCAATTAAGCTAATTGAGGTTTCCCCCCACCCATTATTGACCCTCTACTTTTCAAGTATGATGTCTCTCTCTAGGGTCAAGCCCCTCCTGATAGCTATCCAAAGTGTATAGACAAAGTCACATTGTCTTAACTTTATAAGGCAGTTCTTCCAAGACAGGTTGTATCCTACCAAGAAAGGGGGCTGGGAAAAAGTTAAGGGTAGAAATCACGGACAGCAGAGATTTGTGGGAGGATGGATGTATGCCTGTAAAGAATAGAAAAGATTCAATAGAGACTTGAAAAGATGTGTTAATAAAAGGCCTAGATCAATAGTACTTAAATGTATAAAATACAGTGTACATTATTTTATGAACTACAACGGTTGTGTAAAACACAATGTACATGAAGGAGAAATAATGTATATGAATTATTGCATGCAAAACTATTAAAACAACTCTTACAATTATAAAAGGACAAAGGTGAAGTTCTAATCTAGGTATTTGTGATTTGAATCTCTGAGAGATCTTCCTAAGATAGTTCTCAGCTATAAGGCTATTTGGTCTCAGAGTCATCTTGGATCTAGGAATACCATGGGATTGTGCCTCCAAATTGTAACATTAATTTTTAAATAACATTCATCCATTTACTAATTAGGAGGGAGGGCCATCTTTTCCTTAGCATTTGAAAAGTGATAATTTGCTTGATTGCTCTCAACAGAGATCTTTCCATAGCCTGCGATATTTTTTCTTTCTTAATTAAAATTTTTGAAGTTTCATCTTACTACATCACTCACACCCCACTTTGAAAACCCAAGGCTTCAGTTCTACACTACCACTTCCTGTGCAAACAGACACAGTGAATTTTATAAGAGAGCCATATTGCACAACTATGGGATTATACAACTATGGGATTACATAGTTGTTCCTAACTTGAGTAGTGTCTTTCACAATTTTTTCTCATTTCTTTTACTTAACTAAATTTGCTTAAGCCTTTATAATTTAGAAGACTTTGAGAATGTGCTAAAGTGTCTCCAACTTTAATTCTGTTATAAACTTACTCCTTTTGTGATACATATGCACAATTTCTCTTTCTCATAGATCTGTTGGCTACCTAAAGGCAGAAGAGTTTTATTAACTTACATATCACCATACCTCATAAAATGTTCATGTAAACTGGTGTGGAAGAGTTTGAAATACGTTGGTAAATTTTCTTGAGTTGACTTACTTTGGCAACTTAGTAGCTATATGGTCTTGGACAACTTTTAGAAGTTTTTTTAGCTATATTTACACATCTGTGAAGAGTAGTCCACTAATATAAAAATGTATTGTTTTGTTTTACTGTGAGAATTAAAAGCAAATATTCTAAATACCTCATGGGATTTGTTCTCTTGATTTGGAGACCTATAGTCATGGTTTAATGGGACAGCCTAACATAAGATTCAATCAAAAATACTCATTGAGGTTTATTTCACGGTAGGCACAACCCTCAGAACAAGGAAAGGTACAATGGGCAAATCAATGTCTATCCTTATTTCAATGTAGCTTGCTGTCTTTAGAAAAGAGATAGATACAGGAAAAAAGTTGGAGACTTACAGGTATTATATGTAGGGAAAATAAAGCAGATAATAGAATAGATAAATAGCTCTGTGGCACAACAGTTAAGTGTCTGTCTCTTCACTGAAAGACTGGTATATTTGTCAGGGAAGCAGAAACCAAAACAAATGACATTCTCACAATACAAGTCAAAGTTAAATTGCGATAATTTTTATGTTTTCTAAACAGGAACACATTTTGAAAGCTGTCTCTAAAACCAAAACCCAAACCTACTAAAGTTGGTACTGATGCAGAGACTGTAATATAGACCTGTCTATCAGTGTTTCCGAAGCTAAGCTTCTTTATGATCCGTCTTGACAATATTCTTAAAGTACTTGAGTCAAAGTCTTGGCTTTTTGTTGTTTTAAAGACCGTTAATATTTTATAGAGCTAAAAGCATAAAAGTTATAATTTCCATCTGTAAGAATAAAATTGAAAGGTCATGTATTTCTGAAAGTGAGGGAGACTTGAAAAATGTGGAGTAGAGATTACTGTGTGTATTACACCCCAGTACAAGCAAATCAATACTTAACAACTGTTCCAATGATTAATATCATGATACATAGAAAAGAAGATGGAACATGAAAGAACTTCATTTCACTTGGACCCATAATCAACAAAAATGGATATTGCTCTAAATATATCAACACTGCATTGGACAAATCTGATGCCAAAGACCTCTTTAAAGCTAAAGAGTAAGCATGCAAATTTCTAGACTAAGATGTGCCTGACTTAAGCCATGCTATATTAGCTTCAAATTCACTTTAAATAGGTCCTTAAAAGTAGATTTTCCCAATGTATCACATATTTTTATTTCTTGACTGCTACTGCCCTGGAGTGGAAGGAGGGGTGGCATCCACTTGCAGAATAGCTTGCCTCTGGAAACCTTATGAACCTGGAGAGAGGATGAAAGGCACCCAAGCGTCGAGAACTCTCCTTCATAGGGTCGCTATGAGTTGTCTGCGACTCGATGGCACTTAACAACAACAACTGCCCTGGATGTTCATTGTGAATCCAAGTAATATGAAGTTGTTGACAATTTCAATCTATGCCAACTTTTTATATATGAGTAAATTACTTACACCAAAAAAATAATTTTAAACAGTATTATATAAGCACTGCTGGTCTTACAATATTATCCAGAACAGATATCACTTCTATACCTTTTGTATGGTCACTACACAGAGAGACTTTCTGCTTGCAAGCGTGTTTGCATGATGAATAGCAAAAACAAATCGAATGTCAATTCAGTCCTGCCTCAGGATAATGTGTTACATTGTGTAGCATCTTCGTAGCATTTTCTTGGCTTCAATCATTACAGAAGTAGATCACCAGGCATTTCTTCCACCATTCTACTGGGTGGTTGGGGGGGTGGGGAAATAAAATCCACCTGTTGATTAGTAATGGGTCCATTTGTGGATCAAGGTAATTGTACAGTAGCATCATAGATTTTTGAGAGTAATCATCATTCTTTCTTACGTGGTGAAAGACAAAAGATATTAGGCTCTTACTAAGGAGCTCTGGTGGTATAGCCCATTTTAAGTTTTGCTGATGATCCAAAAGCCAGGGAGAAAAATGGGCATTACCATCAGAAACCTGTTATTAGGTACTGTTAAGTAAGACTTACGGTGGCCCTATGAACAACAAATCTGAACCCTGTTCTATTCTGTATCTTCCTCATCTGATACTCTTGATCTCATTGCTGTGGTGACTGTGTCAATTGATCTCATTGAATGTCTTCTTCTCTTTCACAGATCCTCCACCTTTCTAAGCACAATGTCCCTTTCCAAAGAATACCCTCTCCTACCAACATGACTTTTGGCATCAGCAGCCAAGAAGTAAAAAAAGATTAATTGCATTAGGAAAGTCTGCTGTCAGAGACCTCTCCAGAGTGCTGATGAGCAAAGACATCAGTCTAGAGACTAAGGTGCACCTTATCCAGGCCATGGTCTTCAAAATTTCTTGCTATGCATCAGAGAGCTGGACAATAATCAAGGATTGTTGAAGAATTGATGAGTTTGAATTTTGATACTGGAGAAGTGTTGAACTTGACTGTCTTGGAAGTTCCATGGACTGCCAAGAGAATGAACTGGAGAGGGTGAAACCAAGCTAATCAAACCTTGGAGGCAAGGACTTTGAGACTCTGTCTCATATACTTTGGTCATATAGCCAGAGGGATCAGTCTCTGGAAAAAGATATCAGACTTGGAAGTGATGAGAGACAGCACAGGAAAGGAAGACCCCAGATGAGATGGAATGACACAGTAATTGGGGTAATGTGTGTAGATACGTCACAGAATAAGATTGGCTCAGGATAGAGCAGGATTTAGAGCTATTGTGCATAGGGTTGTTATGAGTTGAAGTAGACTTAGCAGTACAACAACCAACATGACCAAAGTGTATGAGATAATCTTCGCCATCAGTGCCTTCAAGGAGAACTTTGATTTCACTGTCTGCAAGGCCTATCTATTTGCTCTTTTGGTACTTGATGGGATATTTAGTGCTCTTTTCTAAAATCACAATTCAAAGACACTAATTTTTCTTTTATCAACCTTGTTCTCTAGCTCTTAGATACATGGAAAATTACTGAAGAGACCATGGACAGAGTCGGGTGCACTTTATTCCTCAAATTACCATCATTGCTCCTTAGTAATTGAGAGAGGTCCTTGACAGAAGACTTGTGCAATGCAATGTCTCCTGATCTCCTGACTGCTGGTAACAAGGGTATTGGTTATGAATCCAAGCAGATGAAATTATTGGTAATTTTACTCTTTTCTACATACATGATTTAACTTAGCTGTCCAATAGTAAGGGTTTTTATCTTCCTGATGTTGAGATGCAATTCATATTGAAGGCTGTAGTTGTACATATCCTGCTGCAAGCATTTCAAGTCCTCCTCACTATTCAGCAAGCAGGGTTGTGCCACCCCCATAACACAGATTGTTGATGAATCTTCCTCTGATTCTGAGGCCACATTCTTCTTAGTAACTTTCATTTTCCTGAATGAGTTACTCAGCATACAGGAGGAGAAAAGTTGTAATCCTAACACATACCTTTACTGACTTTAATCCATACAGTGTTTACCAGTCGATTCCAGGAGAGTTTTAAGAAAATATGATGAAAGGTCACTGAGAGTCACAGTCAACTAGTCAGTGAGTTTAAGTTTCTCCCATCTTCAGTTTTGAGTTGTTAATAACATGACAAACTAGTTATGACAAGTTTAGTCAGTTGTGAGTGTATTTTAAGTACTATTTCTTACAATCCATTTTAACTGGCCTTCCTAAATCACCACAGAGGTACCTATACTCCCATGAGCTTCCAAATGATTGGCCCTAGTCTAAAGAGGATACATATTTTATCTATTTTCTAAAGGGAATATGGCCTAAAATCTCAGCTTCTTCTCCTACTACTTACTGTTTCCTATTTTGTAGGTAAACTGGAAAGAAGCTACCACATCTTTGTAATTATTCCCTCTGATAAATATGCATTATTATTCATCCATTATTTACCATTCAATATATTTTCATGTTTTTACTTCAACTTATAGGGCACCAAATAGTAGAATATAAACTGATGGGTCAGATTTCAAGATGTTTATTAAAAAGACCACATTTAAAATATATGAGGGCACCTACATGTATGTACCTGTCTCTTCATTCCTCACAAAACACATCTCTCCTTTTCTCCCTCTTGTTATTTGTATTTTGGTGGCCCGGGATTTCTAATCACTTTGAACTTGGTAGCCAGCTAGAGATAAGACTTGGACTTCAAGAGAAGATTTTTGAATGGTAGTGCTGAGTCCAAATCCTATCTTCCAACCCAAATTTTCTAAAAAGTCTCAATGGCAGTTATAGGCACTACTCCAAGTAAATCTTATTTGTCATTATTCACAGAGTGCATGATTTCCTTGGATGCCTCCTGAGAAAAAGATGCTTTATAAGACACGATTCTAGCAATTCTAGGTTCCTTTTACCAAGCACTATTTAATAGCAATTTAAGACTCATACTTCTAACATATTAACAAAATTGGCATCTTATTTTTTGACTACATCTTTGCCCAATATAACTAGCATGTGAAGATAATTGAATGTGTTTGTTATATTCCTTTTTCTACTTTTACTTCTGTCTACCATGTTTATTCAGGCCATTTTTTTTTTCAGTTATTTGATATGCATCTGAGGCCTAGACAATATGAAAAATAACAGAAGATGAATTGATGTGTTCGAACTGTGATGTTGGAGAAGAGTATGGAATATACCATGGGCTCCCAAAAGAACAACATTTAGGTCTTGGAAAAGGTGCAGCCAGAGTGCTAATTGGAAGAAAAGAGAAATCCTCATCTCAGATATTGTAGGAATGTTGCTGTCTGACATACACTGGGTATTTTTCTAGGAGGAACATCATTCTTGGAAAGGTCAAGGGACAGCACAAAAGAGGAAGCCCTTGGATGAGATGAATTGACTCAGTGTCTGGGGTAATGGACGTAAGTTTGCCAGAGACAATGAGCTTGGCTAAGGAAAGGAGGATTCATAGCTGTTGTTCATAGGGTTACTATGGCAAGAGACTCAATGGCACTTAACACCAACATAGTATATATACAATATGCTATCAGTACTATATAGTACTTATATGTCTACCTACATGTACCTATCCATTTATCTGTTACTAGAGAGTGCTGGTTGCATCATCGGAAGGGAGCTATGTTGCTAACCTGAAGGCCACACTTCTGTAGTAGTTCACATTAGCTGTTCCAGAGAGGAAGAGAGTACAATATCCTTATGTTACTTACAGTCTGCATAATACAATGGAGGATCAAATATGAGTTGCTTCCAACTCAATTAAAATGACTTTGAGGGTTTTTTTACATTTTTATATTATTTAGCTATATACGTGTCTACAACTTTATCTTTATTCATGCCTCCACTCACCCCTCACTTTCTACTGAGTAGTAAAATAGGTGGTACAAAATGTAAACAATGAAATCAGAATACATCAGGCTTGTTAGAGGTAAAGCGTGTCATTGTCAGAATACTAACTTTTCTAACTGTACTGTTCGTAGTGTGAGTAGGTCAATGGTTATCGAATATTTGCTGTAATATTTACCACTTATAAGTTCATACTAGAGTCTGTCCTTCAATAATATATTGTTGTTCTGTACCATCAAGTCAACTAGAACTCATAGTGACCCTGTCAACAATAGACCTGAATCCTGCCCTACGTTGAAGCAATCTCTGACATTTGTCCTCATTGCCACAATCACTGTCAATCCATCTCATCTAGGGTCTTTCTCTGCTGGGCTGACTCTCTACTACTCCAAGCAGGATGTCCTTCTCCAAGGACTGGTCCCTTGTGGCAACATGCCCAAAGTATGGAAGATGCAGTTTCAAAATCCTTGCCTTCCAGGAGCAACCTGGTTTCACCCTTTCCAGGATAAATCTGTTTGTTCTCTTGGCAGTCCATGGCATGTTCAATACTGTTCTCCAACACCACCGCTCAAAGGCATCAATTCTTCTGTCACTCTTCATCATTGTCCAGTTCTCTGATGAATACCAAGTAATGGAGAAGACCGTGACTTGCATCAAAATTAACATTTATATATAACCTCATAATTTCAAACACATGATTCATTAGGCTAGTAGTATCATGTTTAAAATAAAAATGACAGAGGTAGTGGCTGCTTGTAAAATAGGCCAGTGGTTTTTAACAACTGCAAATCCAAAGCAGCTGTAGCTGTTTCACCCTTACACAGCTGAGGAGATTTAGGATCAACATTAAGTAAGGGTTAGTGGATGGTTGATTAATTTCCCCCTTTATTTTCTGGATACCAGCTGCATCTCAGTAAGTACAACTATTTGCCCACTTTTACCTTGTGTTATTCTTGGTCATACAAGCAAAACAGTATCTGTTTTACTCATCCTGAATTTTCTCTCAACAACTTAGACATAAGGCACTAAAAAGAACCCCTTCAATTCACGCACATACAATTCAGGGGTATTTTACAGAAATATCAAGGCAGAGATATTTATTTATACATTTGTAATGCTTTTCTTAGTTTAAATAATCACTACGAAGTTTAAAATAATTAAGGATTATTTTATGTGTGGCTTCTTCCCTTTCATCTGTACACTAAATCCTCTTTCTTCTTTACACACGATATACTACACATGAAGTTAGTTTAAGGTACTGGAAGGAGCAAAGGACTAACACAGAACATGAGAGAAAATTTTGTAACCAAAATCACCAGTTCCTAATTTAATCGTGTGTAACACATGGGCAGATACTGCCTATATTTTTCATTTATATCTCTGAAATTCATACTACTTATGTATATATTTCATATTAAAGTTAGGTCACACATAGAAGAGTTAGAAAAGCCTACATATGATATTAGATTTCTTTCAAAATTCTAGTCAGTCCCTCTCTAATTGTTATTTTTTTAAAGCCCCTTTTTAAAAAAAATAATATTTTTATTTTATTGGTTTACTGGTGCACAAAAATCCTTTTATGGTATTTTTTTAAGAGAAGAATAAGAATGTTACCTCACTCTATTGACAAGAGCAAAGTTCAGTAAAACAATAATCAACAAATGCTGAGAAGGGTGTATTAATTGCAACTTCTATGAACTGCTAGTGAGATTGTAAAATGATGCAACCACTTGGAAGCAGTTTAGTATTTCCTTAAAAAATTGAAAATAGACATTTGTTCCATCCACGACTAGATATGTACCCTCAAGAAAGTACTGCAACATGTATAAATACACACCAACTCTTGTTTACTAAAGCATCATTAATAATGATGAAAGAGATGGAATCCACCCAAATATTCATCAGTGAACAATTGGAAAGAGGAACTTTATACATTCACATAATAAAGCATTAGGGAATATTGAAAATAAATGAATAATTCATAGAACACCAAACCACATAGATACGTTTAGAAAACAGTATGTTGAGTGAAATGCCAGTTACTAAAGGACAAATAAGACCACTGCTATAAAAACTAGCAAAAGTTTACAATCAGCTAGCATAGTTCTAGTATGGTTACAAGAAAAGGGTAGAGAGATGTGGAAAATTAATGAATACATAATAAATACTAATTTATATGGCTGAATGGAAAGCCAAGAAGGAATGAATGATTGATCAGACATTGTATGCATTTTAATTGACGCTGTGAGGCAAGAGGTGCATATATTATTAATTTTTTTGAGGTGCATATATTTTTAAAAAGTATGCTTTGTAAATTTTCACTCAAATCACAATAAAAAGTAAAAAAATAAAGGAGAAATTTTGTTATTTTAACTGAAAAAAGCCATTCTAATTTTATATCAAAATAATATTTAACAGTAAATATTTTTATAAAATCTTATAAATACATCGAATTATAACAGGCTTTGACAAAAACAAACTTCCATTTCTATGAAACTTACACAACTTTCTCTACTCAGGCTTTTTCCTAACTTTTTTCTATCTCATTTTGGAACAATGTGCCATTTTATTTCTGAAAACAAGACAAAACTACTTTTTTTTTGTCTGTAGCAAAGATAAAAAATGTTTCATACCTTGCACACAAAATCAGCCTTCACCACCATCTCCACTTCTAGTTGAAATTCAACTACAGCTTTTGCAGCCTACTTTAAATACAGAAACTCCACTTAAACTCAAGTATCATCTGACATCACCTGATGCTGAAATGCTAATTGGCCGCAAGCTGAAAGCTTTTCAACTTAGATGACCTGTTCTTTTTGCCAAAGTTCCAGGTTCAAATATGGACCACGACTACCATAAAATCTAATTTTATGATGAATCAAGTCTTTAAACTTACCTCTATAAATATTACGGGGAGTCTTAGTTAACACATGCTGCTGCAACATAAATATCGTAAGTGAGTCACTTTATAGGAATATATTCTCTCATACTATAGTAGTTTAGAAGTCCAAATTAAGTTTTCCCAACATTCACCAACCAAGTCCATTGAGTTGGTTTTGATTCATACAGACTCTTCACTGGGTTCACAAGCCTGTAAATCTTTATGGGAGAAAGTTGCTCATTTTGCTCCCTGAAGCCCACGTTGGATTTGAACATCTGTTCTTTTACTTAGCAGCCTAATATGTTAAGAACTCTATCCCCAGGTATTTGAGCACACAATATAGGGGAACATTTTCACTCTCTTTTGGCTCTGGTGAAAGGTTCCTGTCTCTTACATCTGTGGGTTTGCAATATGTGTCTTGGCATCAATTTTGCTTGGTTCTAGAAGTTTCTCCACCAGGGATGGCTGGTTCAAAGGTTCTACTTTCAGATCTTCCTTTCTGGTGGTTCTCAAGTCTCACTGATCTTTGCTCACTCATTTGATTGTTTTTTAACATCTCAAAATATACTAACTCAAGATACAAATCAATCTTGTAAATTGTATCCTGCTTCAATAACATGACTCCTTCTAAATCTACCTCATTAAATAATGGAGACTAGGATTTATAACACATAAGATAAATTACATTCGATCACAAAATGGAAGATAATTACATAATATTGAGAATCAGGGCCTAAGGAAGCTGACACATAATTGGAATCGGCTGAATTCAATCCATAACAGTGGGGAAGCTTGTATTACACCTACTAGATTATGAAAAATGTAAATGTGAGTTTATCTAAATTGAATCATCTCATGGATGCTATTTGAATGTCAATGTTCAATTATATTTTTCTCTCACACAGTGAGAGCTGTAAAATGTATTGCTTGCAAGTCCAATGATTATATTTCATAGCTATCTGGATTCCTACTACTGTCTTAATATAATAGTCACATATATCATTTAGGCATAAAGCTAATATATTGATGGCCATTACATAAAAAAAAAAACCAACTAGAACCTTGCTCCATTTCAGTCTTTTATCATTTAGCATATACATTTGCACTTGATTAGGGTTTTTGTCAATTTTAGGACTCAATTTGTTCTTCATCTGGAGCTAGATTTGGATATTTGTACAAATCTCATTTTTATTTCATTTTAGAAAATGCTTTCTATTCACATTAAAACTAACAAAGTTGGTCTTGCAGCCCACCATCTGCCATACAGTGCAATCAATTTCTTTCTATGTAGCTTTCTAGATCATACTGCAATCCTCCCCTTAAAGGACCCAGGCTAAACCCAGAACATACTGAAATGTAAGTCCTGTAAGGACAGCTCTGTGATCTATAAACTGTTGGCCCCATGCCTAAAATGGCTCCTTAAAAGGGCTCAATGCTGATAGACGATCAATCACAACTGACACAAAATCAGCTAAACTAGATGAATGAGACTTTCTGGAAATTAATGTCCTTAAGTGGATCAAATATTTGATCCACATAGGGAAACCATATTATCAGACACATATCAAACCACATATCGACAAGAGACTAATCTATAAAGTTTATACTCAAACAAAAAGACAAGAAGTCTAATTAGTAAGATAAAGAGCATGGACAGACATTATAGCAAAGAAGTCATTCTATAAGTCAATAAACATATGACACAATGCTCTTGCACATTGGCCAATAAAAAAGCAGCAACAACAACAAAATGGGAAAGTATCTCATGTGAGCTGAAAATAACAAATGCAGGAGAGAGAGTGGAGAAACTCATTCATTGCTGGTGGAATTGTAGAATCATGCAACTACCATGGAAAGTTGGGTGGCACTTCTGTAAACAGTTCAGAACAGAATTATCATTTAATCCGGCATTTCTGTAAACAGGTTATATATTCTAAATAAATAAGAGCTAGGACATAGACAGACAGATGCACACTCACATTCTTTACAATAGTAATAAAGAGGAAACTACCTGAGTGTTCTTCAACAGATGAATGATTGGAAACCACCCATAGTGTGTACATATAATTGGATACCATACAACACAAAATAACAGCATATAATTCACAAAATACTACATATCATGGATAAACTTGAAGGATAATACTGAGGAAATAAGGCCAGAAACAAAAGACAAATATTGTATTAACCTACTTTTAAGGGGGGTACCCTAAGAAAAAGTATATAAAGAACAAGAAATAGTCATCAACAGTTGCCAGAGATGGATAGGGACAGAAGGGAGGGATAATTTGACAATAAAATGACAGAATGGTCAGAAATCCAAGCTTGGAAGCAGAATGTTTCACAAAGATGCTTAGTGGTATTTTATTGACTATTCAAAGGCATTTGACTGTGTGGATCAAAACTGATTATGACTATTATTGAGAAGAATGGGAATCCCAGGACACTTAATTGTGCTCATGTAAAATCTATACCTAGACTAAGAAGAATTATTCTAAAAATAGAGCAAAAGAACACTGCAATGGTCTAAAATCAGGAAAGGTATGTGTTAGGACTCTATCCTTTCTCAATAACTGCTCAGTCTGTATGCTGAGAAAATACTTTGTCAAGTTGGCCTACATGAACTAGAACGAATGTAGAATCAGAATTGGAGGAACTCTCATCAACAACTTATGTTATTTAGATACCATAAGCTTGCTCTCAGGAAATGAAAAGAACTTGAAACACTTGCTATAGAAGATCAAAGACTAAAACTTTCAGTATGGATTGCATTTCAACATCAATAAGCAAAAAAATATTCACAACTGATCCAATAGGCAACATCATGATAAATGGAGAAAAGGTTAAATTTGTCAACAACTTCATTTTACTTTGTTCCATAGTCACCACTCATTGTAATAGAGTCAAGAAGTGAAAAGATGTGCTGCATTGGGAAAATCTAGTGTCAAGAACCTCTGCAAAGTGCTGAAGAGCAAGGTAGTCCATTTAAAGACTAAGGTGCCTCTTCTTTTCAGTAATTTCTTAGGAACCAAAAAGCTGAATAATTTATAAGGATTACAGAAGAAGAATGTATCTGAATTGTGCTTTTAGAGAAGAGTTTTGTGGACTTCCACAAAACCTAATAAACCTGTCTTGGAGAGTGTACAACCGGGTACTTCTTGGAGACAAGGCTGGTAAAGTACTGTGTCACATATTTTGGGGAATGATGTACGGAGGGGCCAGTCTTTGGAAAAATGAAATCATGCAGGAAGAGATAGAAGGTCAGGAAAAATAAAAGACCCTCAAAGGGAAGGATTAACACATCTCTTTGATTTCCACAGTAGGGCTCAAGTGTGGCCTAGACTGTAACAAAGACTCAAGTTAGAGCAAGATTTGAATTTGGTTTATACAGGATTGTTGAGAATTGTAGTCATCATGATGACACCTAACAATAATATGAATGAAATAAAATTTTATATAGGTAATTGGACATTCAAATAAATAAATATATTGACTGGGGGGACCAGACACTATTTTTCTTCTCTTCTGAAAGAGAAAAAAAGAAAATTTAAAAAGTAGTTTTACATTTTCAACTGGGAAGATGGGATTTGAAGAGAATGACTAGGATTGAACAAGAAAGCCAAACTGCATCCTTATCTATTACTTGCCCCATTGGCATGCCATAGTATCATCTAGTGTGTGATTATTGCTAGTTGATGTCTAGTGAGTATTATGGAATGAATATACCAGGGCTGAAGGTCTATCAAAAGAAGGGCAGTCAGTAGAGTAGTTCAGAATTTCTAACCTGCTGGTCCTTCCAGATTGACTAGTTTTATTTTCACATGTTTTTGTTGTTATTTATTACTGTCATGTAGAGCATAACTCATAGCAACCCTATGAACAAAAGAATGAAGCCTTTCTATTACTATCATCATTTCTCAAAGTCTATAGAGTTTCCAGAAGCATGTTTAGGAAGTAGACATAGCTAAATATTTAATGTTGAAAATGAGAGCAATTGGAATTTTCTTTTTCTTTTTCCTTGACAGTAAGAATATGTTGTAGAAGTAAAACTTTAGTCATGTAAGAATTTTCTGTCTGAAAAAATGTCATATTCAAAATTACTATCTTTAAAAAGAACAAAAAAGACCCTTAATTTGAAAACTGCAATTATTTATCATTACTTAGACAGAAGGAAAAAAATTAAAAGACTTAAACATTTTAAATGGACATTTTTGAGCAAGAAAATACTTAGCATTTTTTTCATGTGTTTGATATTTGTCAGTCCACCAAACTCAATTTATGTGAGCTTAGCTTTGTCTCTTGCAACTGGAATCCACACAAATTGCTAAACATCTTTTTTGAAGGAAGATTATGTTCCTAAATATATATTAACTCCTTTTCCTCTCTGGAACAACATTGGCATTGCTATACAAAACACATACAGAGTTAAGCCATCAATATAGACCTAAAGGATTTTTTTCTTTTTCTATTAGGAGAGGAAGACCTTCGATGAGATGGATCGATTCTGTGACTAGAGAGGTGGGAATGAGTGCATTTGAGATGGCTAGGTTGGCACAGAATAAAACGGCGTTTAGAGCTCTTGTCCAAACAGTCACTATGAGTCGCAAGCGACTCGATGGCACGTAACAACAGCAACATTAGCCTTTTGTTTTCTTTGTGTTTAGTTAATTTTAACTAAATTAGAATGAGATTTAGACTTCTTAAAAAAATTCTCCAAAGACATATCTGATTAAACATGTAATCAGTGGGTATTATGTCATTCAAGTTACTCATTAAAATGGAAGGAAATACACTTGAAACAGAAGATCTAAAAGTATTTATCAAACATAAGGATTCAAAAAAATAGATTTTGAAAGCACACTGTGACCTTTTTCCAGACAACATTTTATGAACAGAGATGTGGAGGTGATGGTGTTGTCACTGGAGCTCACAGGTTCGAACAGGATTGTGATCTTTCAGAGGACTAGATGTCCCATTTTTCAAGGATGATCACATGCATGTTTTAGGATAATGGTCCAGCAGGTTCTCAAAAAACCCATGATAAAAAAAGGATATATTTTTAAGTGTGAAGAAAAGACTTTGAGACCATTATTAGGATCTCTTCTACTGAGAGTGCTCACAAGTTTTATAATATTTGACAAGCAATTTTCCCCCGGGTTATATTTAGCTCATCCGTTAAATGAAATTTGGCTCTACCAGTGATTTGTTAAAATCAGCTGTAGCACAAATAACAGTTGTGAGGGTCTACAAACACATAACTACATCAACTTTCATCTCGTCTATGTGTATATTGTTGTTGTCTGGCATTGAGTCAGATCTGGCCCATCACAGATCCTCCAGCAGATTTTCAGAGACAGTAAATTGTATGGAAGGGGACTGCACCTCCTTCTCCTGTGGAGCAGCTAGTAGCTTTGAACCAGAGTTCTTTGGAATTGAAGCATAGCTTCTTACCTCTTTAAAGAATAATATTTTTTCTGGGAATAATAAAATTCTAAGTATTCAAAAGCCTTTTCAAGTCATTGTAATTTTTGGTTACTGTATGTTTTCTCAATCCATTAATTTTTGAAAACTGCCTGTGTGCATTTGTGTGTACGCAGACTCCTCAAAACAAGTTAACCAATGTGATATACATAGAGAAGAAGGCATTGTGAACAATCCAAATTTATTGCTATCTTTTGTTGTGGTGTGTACCATCAAATTGGGACCAATTCATAGCTGACTCTGTTAGTTTTTCAGAGGCAGTTAATCACATGAGAGAAGACTGCCCTTCTTTCTCCTGCAGAGCAGCTGGTGACTTTGAACCACATGCCTCTTACTAAGTCCAAGTAAGGTTGACATCCCAGACACACACACACACACACACACACACACTCTCTCTCTCTCTCTCTCTCTCTCTCTCTCTCTGAGGGCATACTACATGATATCTTTCTGAAAATGTCCTAGTAGGTGTAAATAGTACTCTTCTCCAAGACCATAATTCAAAGCCATTGATTCTGCTTTCATCTTTCTCATGCATTCTGAAAATTTCAGATGCATACTAAGAAATTTTGGAAGCAGGAGTAGAATCCGCTTCCTAAATAACATGCCTCTGGAAACCTTGTAGAGGGAATTCAAGCCTTTTGTTCATAGAGTCACGATGAATCATGCTCAATTTGAAGGCAATCAACAACAATAACAACTAAGAAATTAAAAATATTATGGTCTGCATACGGCTCACCTTAATCTTTAGACTGATATATTTGCCCTTTGACATTTTAGAGACATCTTTCACAACAGACCTTCTCAATGCAACGTGTCTTGATTTTTTTTAAACACCATTTTTTTAATAATTTTTTATTTATTTTTTTACAGAGGTTTTAGATTTCCATCCATTCATTGCTGCAATTTTCTCCCTTCCCACCCCTCCCCACCAGCTC